>NW_027286988.1:0-166218 GCF_022747635.1 Hetaerina americana | reverse complement strand
AAGATTGTTGTTTTTCGCAATATTTTTAGAAATTTGGGCTCTTTTAGTAACATTTACACTAGCGCTGAAGAATCTTTTATGCTCATTTCTTGTCTTTCAGGATTTATCCTTGGTTTTATTTTGTTTTTTTTTATGAAAATGAACAACAATACACTCCATGGAAACATTTTTGTTTGATATGTGTCGAGTGAGATTTTCACCTAGAACCCAAAGGCACTTTTCATGGAAAAATGTGAAAAATTAAAATTTCTAAAATGAAATAAATGCCTTCAATACACCTCAAACATTCACTTTAAAACAGAAAAATGTTGTTTTTCGCATAATTTTTAGAAATTTGGGCTCTTTTAGTAACATAAACACTAGCGCTGTAGAATCTTTAATGGTCATTTTATTGTCTTTCAGGATTTATCCTTGGTTTTATTTTGTTTATTTCATGAAAATGAACAACAATACACACCATGGAAACATTTTTGTTTGATTTGTGTCGAGTGAGATTTTCACGTAGAACCCAAAGGGGGGGGGTATTGGCACTTTTCATGGAAAAATGTGAAAAATTAAAATTTCTAAAAATGAAATAAATCCCTTCTATACACCTCAAACATTCACTCTAAAACAGAAGATTGTTGTTTTTCGCAATATTTTTAGAAATTTGGGCTCTTTTAGTAACATTAACACTAGCGCTGAAGCATCTTTTATGCTCATTTATTGTCTTTCAGGATTTATTCTGGGTTTTTATTTGTTTATTTCATGAAAATGTACAACAATACACACCATGGAAACATTTTTGTTTGATTTGTGTCGAGGGAGATTTTCACCTAAAGCTCAAAGGGGGGGGTATTGGCAATTTTCATGGAAAAATATAAAAAAATAAAATTTCTTAAAATGAAATAAATGCCCTTCTATACACCTCAAACATTCACTTTAAAACAGAAAAATGTTGTTTTTCGCAATATTTTAGAAATTTGGGCTCTTTTAGTAACATAAACACTAGCGCTTAAGAATCTTTTATGCTCATTTATTGTCTTTCAGGATTTATTCCGGGTTTTATTTTGTTTATTTCATGAAAATGAACAACAATACACACCATGGAAACATTTTTGTTTGATTTGTGTCGAGTGAGATTTTCACGTAGAACCCAAAGGGGGGGTATTGGCACTTTTCATGGAAAAATGTGAAAAATTAAAATTTCTAAAAATGAAATAAATGCCTTCTATACACCTGGAACATTCACTTTAAAACATAAGATTGTTGTTTTTTGCAATATTTTTAGAAATTTGGGCTCTTTTAGTAACATTAACACTAGCGCTGAAGAATCTTTTATGCTCATTTCTTGTCTTTCAGGATTTATCCTTGGTTTTATTTTGTTTATTTTATGAAAATGAACAACAATACACTCCATTGAAACATTTTTCTTTGATATGTGTCGAGTGAGATTTTCACCTAGAACCCAAAGTGGGGGTATTGGCACTTTTCATGGAAAAATGTGAGAAATTAAAATTTCTAAAAATGAAATAAATGCCTTCTATACACCTCAAACATTCACCTTAAAACAGAAAAATGTTGTTTTTCGCAATATTTTTAGAAATATGGGCTCTTTTAGTAACATAAACACTAGCGCTGAAGAATCTTTTATGCTCATTTATTGTCTTTCAGGATTTATCCTTGGTTTTATTTTGTTTATTTCATGAAAATGAACAACAATACACACCATGGAAACATTTTTGTTTGATTTGTTTCGAGTGAGATTTTCACCTAGAACCCAAAGGGCACTGGTTATTGGCACTTTTCATGCTACTGGGTATTGGCACTTTTCATGGAAAAATGTGAAAAATTAAAATGTCTAAAAATGAAATGAATGCCTTCTATACACCTCAAACATTCACTCTAAAACAGAAAAATGTTGTTTTTCGCAATATTTTTAGAAATTTGGGCTCTTTTAGTAACATTAACACTAGCGCTGAAGCATCTTATATGCTCATTTCTTGTCTTTCAGGATTTATTCTGGGTTATATTTTGTTTATTTGATGAAAATGAACAACCATACACACCATGGAAACATTTTTGTTTGATTTGTGTCGAGTGAGATTTTCTCCTAGAACCCAAAGGGGGGGGTATTGGCACATTACATGGAACAATGTGAAAAATTAAAATTTCTAAAAATGAAATAAATGCCTTCTATACACCTCAAACATTCACTCTAAAACAGAAGATTGTTGTTTTTCGCAATATTTTTAGAAATTTGGGCTCTTTTAGTAACATTAACACTAGCGCTGAAGCATCTTTTATGCTCATTTATTGTCTTTCAGGATATATTCTGGGTTTTATTTTGTTTATTTCATGAAAATGTACAACAATATACACCATGGAAACATTTTTGTTTGATTTGTGTCGAGGGAGATTTTCACCTAGAGCCCAAAGGGGGGGGTATTGGCACTTTTCATAGAAAAATGTGAAAAATTAAAATTTCTAAAAATGAAATAAATGCCTTCTATACACCTGGAACATTCACTTTAAAACATAAGATTGTTGTTTTTCGCAATATTTTTAGAAATTTGGGCTCTTTTAGTAACATTAACACAAGCGCTGAAGAATCTTTTATGCTCATTTCTTGTCTTTCAGGATTTATCCTTGGTTTTATTTTGTTTATTTTATGAAAATGAACAACAATACACTCCATTGAAACATTTTTCTTTGATATGTGTCGAGTGAGATTTTCACCTAGAACCCAAAGTGGGGGTATTGGCACTTTTCATGGAAAAATGTGAAAAATTAAAATTTCGCGCTGAAACATCTTTTATGCTCATTTATTGTCTTTCAGGATTTATTCCGGGTTTTATTTTGTTTATTTCATGAAAATGAACAACAATACACACCATTGAAACATTTTTGTTTGATATGTGTCGAGTGAGATTTTCACCTAGAACCCAAAGGCACTTTTCATGGAAAAATGTGAAAAATTAAAATTTCTAAAAATGAAATAAATTCCTTCTATACACCTCAAACATTCACTTTAAAACAGAAAAATGTTGTTTTTCGCAATATTTTTAGAAATTTGGGCTCTTTTAGTAACATAAACACTAGCGCTGTAGAATCTTTTATGGTCATTTATTGTCTTTCAGGATTTATCCATGGTTTTATTTTGTTTATTTCATGAAAATGATCAACAATACACACCATGGAAACATTTTTGTTTGATTTGTGTCGAGTGAGATTTTCACGTAGAACCCAAAGGGGGGGGTGTTGGCACTTTTCATGGAAAAATGTGAAAAATTAAAATTTCTAAAAATGAAATAAATGCCTTCTATACACCTCAAACATTCACTCTAAAAGGGAAGATTGTTGTTTTTCGCAATATTTTTAGAAATTTCGGCTCTTTTAGTAACATTAACACTAGCGCTGAAGCATCTTTTATGCTCATTTATTGTCTTTCAGGATTTATTCTGGGTTTTTATTTGTTTATTTCATGAAAATGTACAACAATACACACCATGGAAACATTTTTGTTTGATTTGTGTCGAGGGAGAGATTCACCTAAAGCTCAAAGGGGGGGGTGTTGGCACTTTTCATGGAAAAATGTGAAAAATTAAAATTTCTAAAAATGAAATAAATGCCTTCTATACACCTCAAACATTCACTCTAAAAGGGAAGATTGTTGTTTTTCGCAATATTTTTAGAAATTTCGGCTCTTTTAGTAACATTAACACTAGCGCTGAAGCATCTTTTATGCTCATTTATTGTCTTTCAGGATTTATTCTGGGTTTTTATTTGTTTATTTCATGAAAATATACAACAATACACACCATGGAAACATTTTTGTTTGATTTGTGTCGAGGGAGAGATTCACCTAAAGCTCAAAGGGGGGGGTATTGGCACTTTTCATGGAAAAATATGACAAATTAAAATTTGTAAAAATAAAATAAATGCCTCATATACACCTCAAACATTCACTTTAAAACAGAAAAATGTTGTTTTACGCAATATTTTTAGAAATCTGGGCTCTTTTAGTAACATTAACACTAGCGCTGAAGAATCTTTTATGCTCATTTATTGTCTTTCAGGATTTATAGTTGGTTTTTTTTTGTTTATTTTAAGAAAATGAACAACAATACACTCCATGGAAACATTTTTGTTTGATATGTGTCGAGTGAAATTTTCACCTAGAACCCAAAGGCACTTTTCATGGAAAAATATGAAAAATTAAAATTTCTAAAAATGAAATAAAAGCCTCCTATACACCTCAAACATTCACTTTAAAATAGAAAAATGTTGTTTTTCACAATATTTTTAGAAATTTGGGCTCTTTTAGTAACATAAACATTAGCGCTGAAGCATCTTTTATGCTCATTTCTTGTCTTTCAGGATTTAATCTGGGTTTTATTTTGTTTATTTCATGAAAATGTACAACAATACACACCATGGAAACATTTTTGTTTGATTTGTGTCGAGGGAGATTTTCACCTAGAACCCAAATTGTTCTAGGTGAAAATCTCCCTCGACACAAATCTTTTCATGGAAAAATGTGAAAAATTAAAATTTCTTAAAATGAAATAAATGCCTTCTATACACCTGGAACATTTACTTTAAAACAGAAGATTATTGTTTTTCGCAATATTTTTAGAAATTTGGGCTCTTTTAGTAACATTAACACTAGCGCTGAAGCATCTTTTATGCTCATTTATTGTCTTTCGGGATTTATTCTGGGTTTTATTTTGTTTATTTCATGAAAATGTACAACAATACACACCATGGAAACATTTTTGTTTGATTTGTGTCGAGGGAGATTTTCACCTAAAGCCCAAAGGGGGGATATTGGCACTTTTCATGGAAAAATATAAAAAATTAAAATTTCTTAAAATGAAATAAATGCCTTCCTTACACCTCAAACATTCACTTTAAAACAGAAAAATGTTGTTTTTCGCAATATTTTTAGAAATTTGGGCTCTTTAGTAACATTTACACTAGCGCTGAAGAATCTTTTATGCTCATTTCTTGTCTTTCAGGATTTATCCTTGGTTTTATTTTGTTTTTTTTATGAAAATGAACAACAATACACACCATGGAAACATTTTTGTTTGATTTGTGTCGAGTGAGATTTTCACCTAGAACCCGAAGGCACTTTTCATGGAAAAATGTGAAAAATTAAAATTTCTAAAAATGAAATAAATGCCTTCTATACACCTCAAACATTCACTTTAAAAATGAAAAATGTTGTTTTTCGCAATATTTTTAGAAATTTTGGCTCTTTTAGTAACATAAACACTAGCGCTGAAGAATCTTTTATGCTCATTTCTTGTCTTTCAGGATTTAATCTGGGTTTTATTTTGTTTATTTCATGAAAATGAACAACAATACACACCATGGAAAGATTTTTGTTTGATTTGTGTCGAGTGAGATTTTCACCTAGAACCCAAAGGGGGGGGGGTATTGGCACTTTTCATGGAAAAATGTGAAAAATTAAAATGTCTAAAAATGAAATAAATGCCTTCTATACACCTCAAACATTCACTTTAAAAAAAAAATGTTGTTTTTTGCAATATTTTTAGAAATTTGGGCTCTTTTAGTAACATTAACACTAACGCTGAAGGATCTTTTAGGCACATTTATTGTCTTTCAGGATTTATTCTTGGTTTTATTTTGTTTATTTCATGAAAATGAACAACGATCCATTAATGGAAACATTTTTGTTTGATTTGTGTCGAGTGAGATTTTCACCTAGAACCCAAAGGGGGGGTATTTGCACTTTTCATGGAAAAATGTAAAAAATTAAAATTTCTAAAAATGAAATAAATGCCTTCTATACACCTCAAACATTCACTCTAAAACAGAAAAATGTTGTTTTTCGCAATATTTTTAGAAATTTGGGCTCTTTTAGTAACATTAACACTAGCGCTGAAACATCTTTTATGCTCATTTATTGTCTTTCAGGATTTATTCCGGGTTTTATTTTGTTTATTTCATGAAAATGAACAACAATACACACCATTGAAACATTTTTGTTTGATATGTGTCGAGTGAGATTTTCACCTAGAACCCAAAGGCACTTTTCATGGAAAAATGTGAAAAATTAAAATTTCTAAAAATGAAATAAATGCCTTCTATACACCTCAAACATTCACTTTAAAACAGAAAAATGTTGTTTTTCGCAATATTTTTAGAAATTTGGGCTCTTTTAGTAACATAAACACTAGCGCTGTAGAATCTTTTATGGTCATTTATTGTCTTTCAGGATTTATCCTTGGTTTTATTTTGTTTATTTCATGAAAATGATCAACAATACACACCATGGAAACATTTTTGTTTGATTTGTGTCGAGTGAGATTTTCACGTAGAACCCAAAGGGGGGGGTATTGGCACTTTTCATGGAAAAATGTGAAAAATTAAAATTTCTAAAAATGAAATAAATGCCTTCTATACACCTCAAACATTCACTCTAAAAGGGAAGATTGTTGTTTTTCGCAATATTTTTAGAAATTTCGGCTCTTTTAGTAACATTAACACTAGCGCTGAAGCAACTTTTATGCTCATTTATTGTCTTTCAGGATTTATTCTGGGTTTTTATTTGTTTATTTCATGAAAATGTACAACAATACACACCATGGAAACATTTTTGTTTGATTTGTGTCGAGGGAGATTTTCACCTAAAGCTCAAAGGGGGGGGTATTGGCAATTTTCATGGAAAAATATAAAAAATTAAAATTTCTTAAAATGAAATAAATGCCTTCTATACACCTCAAACATTCACTTTAAAACAGAAAAATGTTGTTTTTCGCAATATTTTTAGAAATTTGGGCTCTTTAATAACATAAACACTAGCGCTTAAGAATCTTTAATGCTCATTTATTGTCTTTCAGGATTTATTCCGGGTTTTATTTTGTTTATTTCATGAAAATGAACAACAATACACACCATGGAAACATTTTTGTTTGATTTGTGTCAAGTGAGATTTTCACGTAGAACCCAAAGGGGGGGTATTGGCACTTTTCATGGAAAAATATGACAAATTAAAATTTGTAAAAATAAAATAAATGCCTCATATACACCTCAAACATTCACTTTAAAACAGAAAAATGTTGTTTTACGCAATATTTTTAGAAATTTGGGCTCTTTTAGTAACATTAACACTAGCGCTGAAGAATCTTTTATGCTCATTTATTGTCTTTCAGGATTTATAGTTGGTTTTATTTTGTTTATTTTAAGAAAATGAACAACAATACACTCCATGGAAACATTTTTGTTTGATATGTGTCGAGTGAAATTTTCACCTAGAACCCAAAGGCACTTTTCATGGAAAAATATGAAAAATTAAAATTTCTAAAAATGAAATAAAAGCCTCCTATACACCTCAAACATTCACTTTAAAATAGAAAAATGTTGTTTTTCACAATATTTTTAGAAATTTGGGCCCTTTTAGTAACATAAACATTAGCGCTGAAGCATCTTTTATGCTCATTTCTTGTCTTTCAGGATTTAATCTGGGTTTTATTTTGTTTATTTCATGAAAATGTACAACAATACACACCATGGAAACATTTTTGTTTGATTTGTGTCGAGGGAGATTTTCACCTAGAACCCAAATTGTTCTAGGTGAAAATCTCCCTGTACACAAATCTTTTCATGGAAAAATGTGAAAAATTAAAATTTCTTAAAATGAAATAAATGCCTTCTATACACCTGGAACATTTACTTTAAAACAGAAGATTATTGTTTTTCGCAATATTTTTAGAAATTTGGGCTCTTTTAGTAACATTAACACTAGCGCTGAAGCATCTTTTATGCTCATTTATTGTCTTTCGGGATTTATTCTGGGTTTTATTTTGTTTATTTCATGAAAATGTACAACAATACACACCATGGAAACATTTTTGTTTGATTTGTGTCGAGGGAGATTTTCACCTAAAGCCCAAAGGGGGGGATATTGGCACTTTTCATGGAAAAATATAAAAAATTAAAATTTCTTAAAATGAAATAAATGCCTTCCTTACACCTCAAACATTCACTTTAAAACAGAAAAATGTTGTTTTTCGCAATATTTTTAGAAATTTGGGCTCTTTAGTAACATTTACACTAGCGCTGAAGAATCTTTTATGCTCATTTCTTGTCTTTCAGGATTTATCCTTGGTTTTATTTTGTTTTTTTTATGAAAATGAACAACAATACACACCATGGAAACATTTTTGTTTGATTTGTGTCGAGTGAGATTTTCACCTAGAACCCGAAGGCACTTTTCATGGAAAAATGTGAAAAATTAAAATTTCTAAAAATGAAATAAATGCCTTCTATACACCTCAAACATTCACTTTAAAAATGAAAAATGTTGTTTTTCGCAATATTTTTAGAAATTTTGGCTCTTTTAGTAACATAAACACTAGCGCTGAAGAATCTTTTATGCTCATTTCTTGTCTTTCAGGATTTAATCTGGGTTTTATTTTGTTTATTTCATGAAAATGAACAACAATACACACCATGGAAACATTTTTGTTTGATTTGTGTCGAGTGAGATTTTCACCTACAACCCAAAGGGGGGGGGGGGTATTGGCACTTTTCATGGAAAAATGTGAAAAATTAAAATGTCTAAAAATGAAATAAATGCCTTCTATACACCTCAAACATTCACTTTAAAAAAAAAATGTTGTTTTTTGCAATATTTTTAGAAATTTGGGCTCTTTTAGTAACATTAACACTAACGCTGAAGGATCTTTTAGGCACATTTATTGTCTTTCAGGATTTATTCTTGGTTTTATTTTGTTTATTTCATGAAAATGAACAACGATCCATTAATGGAAACATTTTTGTTTGATTTGTGTCGAGTGAGATTATCACCTAGAACCCAAAGGGGGGGTATTTGCACTTTTCATGGAAAAATGTAAAAAATTTAAATTTCTAAAAATGAAATAAATGCCTTCTATACACCTCAAACATTCACTCTAAAACAGAAAAATGTTGTTTTTCGCAATATTTTTAGAAATTTGGGCTCTTTTAGTAACATTAACACTAGCGCTGAAACATCTTTTATGCTCATTTATTGTCTTTCAGGATTTATTCCGGGTTTTATTTTGTTTATTTCATGAAAATGAACAACAATACTTACCATGGAAACATTTTTGTTTGATTTGTGTCGAGTGAGATTTTCACGTAGAACCCAAAGGGGGGGTATTGGCACATTACATGGAACAATGTGAAAAATTAAAATTTCTAAAAATGAAATAAATGCCTTCTATACACCTCAAACATTCACTCTAAAAGGGAAGATTGTTGTTTTTCGCAATATTTTTAGAAATTTGGGCTCTTTTAGTAACATTAACACTAGCGCTGAAGCATCTTTTATGCTCATTTATTGTCTTTCAGGATTTATTCTGGGTTTTATTTTGTTTATTTCATGAAAATGAACAACGATACACACCATGGAAACATTTTTGTTTGATTTGTGTCGAGTGAGATTTTCACCTAGAACCCAAAGGGGGGGGTATAGGCACTTTTCATGAAAAAATGTGAAAAATTAAAATTTCTAAAAATGAAATAAATGCCTTCTATACACCTCAAACATTCACTACAAATCAGAAAAATGTTGTTTTTCGCAATATTTTTAGAAATTTGGGCTCTTTTAGTAACATTAACACTAGCGCTGAAGCATCTTTTATGCTCATTTCTTGTCTTTTAGGATTTAATCTGGGTTTTATTTTGTTTATTTCATGAAAATGTACACCAATACACACCATGGAAACATTTTTGTTTGATTTGTGTTGAGGGAGATTTTCACCTAAAACCCAAAGGGGGGGGTATTGGCACTTTTCATTGAAAAATGTGAAAAATTAAAATTTCTTAAAATGAAATAAATGCCTTCTATACACCTCAAACATTCACTTTAAAACAGAAAAATGTCGTTTTACGCAATATTTTTAGAAATTTGGGCTCTTTTAGTAACATTAACACTAGCGCTGAAGAATCTTTTATGCTCATTTCTTGTCTTTCAGGATTTATCCTTGGTTTTATTTTGTTTATTTTATGAAAATGAACAACAATACACTCCATTGAAACATTTTTCTTTGATATGTGTCGAGTGAGATTTTCACCTAGAACCCAAAGTGGGGGTATTGGCACTTTTCATGGAAAAATGTGAAAAATTAAGATTTCTAAAAATGAAATAAATGCCTTCTATACACCTCAAACATTCACTCTAAAACAGAATATGTTGTTTTTCGCAATATTTTTAGAAATTTGGGCTCTTTTAGTAACATTAACACTAGCGCTGAAGCATCTTATATGCTCATTTCTTGTCTTTCAGGATTTATTCTGGGTTATATTTTGTTTATTTGATGAAAATGAACAACCATACACACCATGGAAACATTTTTGTTTGATTTGTGTCGAGTGAGATTTTCTCCTAGAACCCAAAGGGGGGGGTATTGGCACATTACATGGAACAATGTGAAAAATTAAAATTTCTAAAAATGAAATAAATGCCTTCTATACACCTCAAACATTCACTCTAAAACAGAAGATTGTTGTTTTTCGCAATATTTTTAGAAATTTGGGCTCTTTTAGTAACATTAACACTAGCGCTGAAGCATCTTTTATGCTCATTTATTGTCTTTCAGGATTTATTCTGGGTTTTATTTTGTTTATTTCATGAAAATGTACAACAATACACACCATGGAAACATTTTTGTTTGATTTATGTCGAGGGAGATTTTCACCTAGAGCCCAAAGGGGGGGGTATTGGAACTTTTCATGGAAAAATGTGAAAAATTAAAATTTCTTAAAATGAAATAAATGCCTTCTATACACCTCAAACATTCACTTTAAAACAGAAAAATGTTGTTTTTCGCAATATTTTTAGAAATTTGGGCTCTTTTAGTAACATTAACACTAGCGCTGAAACATCTTTTATGCTCATTTATTGTCTTTCAGGATTTATTCCGGGTTATATTTTGTTTATTTCATGAAAATGAACAACAATACACACCATGGAAACATTCTTGTTTGATTTGTGTCGAGTGAGATTTTCACGTAGAACCCAAAAGGGGGGGTATTGGCACTTTTCATGGAAAAATGTGAAAAATGAAAATTTCTAAAAATGAAATAAATGCCTTCTATACACCTGGAACATTCACTTTAAAACAGAAGATTGTTGTTTTTCGCAATATTTTTAGAAATTTGGGCTCTTTTAGTAACATTAACACTAGCGCTGAAGAATCTTTTATTGTCATTTCTTGTCTTTCAGGATTTATCCTTGGTTTTATTTTGTTTATTTTATGAAAATGAACAACAATACACTCCATGGAAACATTTTTGTTTGATATGTGTCGAGTGAGATTTTCACCTAGAACGCAAAGGGGGGGTATTGGCACTTTTCATGGAAAAATGTGAAAAATTAAAATTTCTAAAAATGAAATAAATGCCTTCTATACACCTCAAACATTCACTCTAAAACAGAAAAATGTGTTTTTTCGCAATATTTTTAGAAATTTGAGCTCTTTTAGTAACATTAACACTAGCGCTGAAGCATCTTTTACGCTCATTTCTTGTCTTTCAGGATTTAATCTGGGTTTTTATTTGTTTATTTCATGAAAATGTACAACAATACACACCATGGAAACATTTTTGTTTGATTTGTGTCGGGGGAGATTTTCACCTAGAACCCAAAGGGGGGGGTATTGGCACTTTTCATGAAAAATGTGAAAAATGAAAATTTATTAAAATGAAATAAATGCCTTCTATACACCTCAAACATTCACTTTAAAACAGAAAAATGTTGTTTTTCGCAATATTTTTAGAAATTTGGGCTCTTTTAGTAACATTAACATTAGCGCTGAAGCATCTTTTATACTCATTTATTGTCTTTCAGGATTTATTCCGGGTTTTATTTTGTTTATTTCATGAAAATGAACAACAATACACACCATGGAAACATTTTTGTTTGATTTGTGTCGAGTGAGATTTTCACGTAGAACCCAAAGGGGGGGAATTGGCACTTTTCATGGAAAAATGTGAAAAATTAAAATTTCTAAAAATGAAATAAATGCCTTCTATACACCTCGAACATTCACTTTAAAAAAGAAGATTGTTGTTTTTCGCAATATTTATAGAAATTTGGTCTCTTTTAGTAACATTTACACTAGCGCTGAAGAATCTTTTATGCTCATTTCTTGTCTTTCAGGATTTATCCTTGGTTTTATTTTGTTTTTTTTATGAAAATGAACAACAATACACTCCATGGAAACATTTTTGTTTGATATGTGTCGAGTGAGATTTTCACCGAGAACCCAAAGGCACTTTTCATGGAAAAATGTGAAAAATTAAAATTTCTAAAAATGAAATAAATGCCTTCTATACGCCTCAAACATTCACTTTAAAACAGAAAAATGTTGTTTTTCGCAATATTTTTAGAAATTTGGGCTCTTTTAGTAACATAAACACTAGCGCTGAAGAATCTTTTATGCTCATTTATTGTCTTTCAGGATTTATCCTTGGTTTTATTTTGTTTATTTCATGAAAATGAAATACAATACACACCATGGAAACATTTTTGTTTTATTTGTTTCGGGTGAGATTTTCACGTAGAACCCAAAGGGGGGGTATTGGCACTTTTCATGGAAAAATGTGAAAAATTAAAATTTCTAAAAATGAAATAAATCCCTTCTATACACCTCAAACATTCACTCTAAAACAGAAGATTGTTGTTTTTTGCAATATTTTTAGAAATTTGGGCTCTTTTAGTAACATTAACACTAGCGCTGAAGCATCTTTTATGCTCATTTATTGTCTTTCAGGATTTATTCTGGGTTTTTATTTGTTTATTTCATGAAAATGTACAACAATACACACCATGGAAACATTTTTGTTTGATTTGTGTCGAGTGAGATTTTCACGTAGAACCCAAAGGGGGGGTATTGGCACTTTTCATGGAAAAATGTGACAAATTAAAATTTCTAAAAATGAAATAAATGCCTTCTATACACCTCAAACATTCACTTTAAAACAGAAAAATGTTGTTTTTCGCAATATTTTTAGAAATTTGGGCTCTTTTAGTAACATTAACACTAGCGCTGAAGAATCTTTTATGCTCATTTATTGTCTTTCAGGATTTATAGTTGGTTTTATTTTGTTTATTTTATGAAAATGAACAACAATACACTCCATGGAAACATTTTTGTTTGATATGTGTCGAGTGAAATTTTCACCTAGAACCCAAAGGCACTTTTCATGGAAAAATGTGAAAAATAAAAATTTCTAAAAATGAAATAAATGCCTTCTATACACCTGGAACATTTACTTTAAAACAGAAGATTATTGTTTTTCGCAATATTTTTAGAAATTTGGGCTCTTTTAGTAACATAAACACTAGCGCTGTAGAATCTTTAATGGTCATTTATTGTCTTTCAGGATTTATCCTTGGTTTTATTTTGTTTATTTCATGAAAATGAACAACAATACACACCATGGAAACATTTTTGTTTGATTTGTGTCGAGTGAGATTTTCACGTAGAACCCAAAGGGGGGGGTATTGGCACTTTTCATGGAAAAATGTGAAAAATTAAAATTTCTAAAAATGAAATAAATCCCTTCTATACACCTCAAACATTCACTCTAAAACAGAAGATTGTTGTTTTTCGCAATATTTTTAGAAATTTGGGCTCTTTTAGTAACATTAACACTAGCGCTGAAGCATCTTTTATGCTCATTTATTGTCTTTCAGGATTTATTCTGGGTTTTTATTTGTTTATTTCATGAAAATGTACAACAATACACACCATGGAAACATTTTTGTTTGATTTGTGTCGAGGGAGATTTTCACCTAAAGCTCAAAGGGGGGGGTATTGGCAATTTTCATGGAAAAATATAAAAAAATAAAATTTCTTAAAATGAAATAAATGCCTTCTATACACCTCAAACATTCACTTTAAAACAGAAAAATGTTGTTTTTCGCAATATTTTTAGAAATTTGGGCTCTTTTAGTAACATAAACACTAGCGCTTAAGAATCTTTTATGCTCATTTATTGTCTTTCAGGATTTATTCCGGGTTTTATTTTGTTTATTTCATGAAAATGAACAACAATACACACCATGGAAACATTTTTGTTTGATTTGTGTCGAGTGAGATTTTCACGTAGAACCCAAAGGGGGTGTATTGGCACTTTTCATGGAAAAATGTGAAAAATAAAAATTTCTAAAAATGAAATAAATGCCTTCTATACACCTGGAACATTCACTTTAAAACATAAGATTGTTGTTTTTCGCAATATTTTTAGAAATTTGGGCTCTTTTAGTAACATTAACACTAGCGCTGAAGAATCTTTTATGCTCATTTCTTGTCTTTCAGGATTTATCCTTGGTTTTATTTTGTTTATTTTATGAAAATGAACAACAATACACTCCATTGAAACATTTTTCTTTGATATGTGTCGAGTGAGATTTTCACCTAGAACCCAAAGTGGGGGTATTGGCACTTTTTATGGAAAAATGTGAGAAATTAAAATTTCTAAAAATGAAATAAATGCCTTCTATACACCTCAAACATTCACCTTAAAACAGAAAAATGTTGTTTTTCGCAATATTTTTAGAAATATGGGCTCTTTTAGTAACATAAACACTAGCGCTGAAGAATCTTTTATGCTCATTTATTGTCTTTCAGGATTTATCCTTGGTTTTATTTTGTTTATTTCATGAAAATGAACAACAATACACACCATGGAAACATTTTTGTTTGATTTGTGTCGAGTGAGATTTTCACCTAGAACCCAAAGGGCACTGGTTATTGGCACTTTTCATGCTACTGGGTATTGGCACTTTTCATGGAAAAATGTGAAAAATTAAAATGTCTAAAAATGAAATAAATGCCTTCTATACACCTCAAACATTCACTCTAAAACAGAAAAATGTTGTATTTCGCAATATTTTTAGAAATTTGGGCTCTTTTAGTAACATTAACACTAGCGCTGAAGCATCTTATATGCTCATTTCTTGTCTTTCAGGATTTATTCTGGGTTATATTTTGTTTATTTGATGAAAATGAACAACCATACACACCATGGAAACATTTTTGTTTGATTTGTGTCGAGTGAGATTTTCTCCTAGAACCCAAAGGGGGGGGTATTGGCACATTACATGGAACAATGTGAAAAATTAAAATTTCTAAAAATGAAATAAATGCCTTCTATACACCTCAAACATTCACTCTAAAACAGAAGATTGTTGTTTTTCGCAATATTTTTAGAAATTTGGGCTCTTTTAGTAACATTAACACTAGCGCTGAAGCATCTTTTATGCTCATTTATTGTCTTTCAGGATATATTCTGGGTTTTATTTTGTTTATTTCATGAAAATGTACAACAATATACACCATGGAAACATTTTTGTTTGATTTGTGTCGAGGGAGATTTTCACCTAGAGCCCAAAGGGGGGGGTATTGGCACTTTTCATGGAAAAATGTGAAAAATTAAAATTTCTAAAAATGAAATAAATGCCTTCTATACACCTGGAACATTCACTTTAAAACATAAGATTGTTGTTTTTCGCAATATTTTTAGAAATTTGGGCTCTTTTAGTAACATTAACACAAGCGCTGAAGAATCTTTTATGCTCATTTCTTGTCTTTCAGGATTTTTCCTTGGTTTTATTTTGTTTATTTTATGAAAATGAACAACAATACACTCCATTGAAACATTTTTCTTTGATATGTGTCGAGTGAGATTTTCACCTAGAACCCAAAGTGGGGGTATTGGCACTTTTCATGGAAAAATGTGAAAAATTAAAATTTCGCGCTGAAACATCTTTTATGCTCATTTATTGTCTTTCAGGATTTATTCCGGGTTTTATTTTGTTTATTTCATGAAAATGAACAACAATACACACCATTGAAACATTTTTGTTTGATATGTGTCGAGTGAGATTTTCACCTAGAACCCAAAGGCACTTTTCATGGAAAAATGTGAAAAATTAAAATTTCTAAAAATGAAATAAATGCCTTCTATACACCTCAAACATTCACTTTAAAACTGAAAAATGTTGTTTTTCGCAATATTTTTAGAAATTTGGGCTCTTTTAGTAACATAAACACTAGCGCTGTAGAATCTTTTATGGTCATTTATTGTCTTTCAGGATTTATCCTTGGTTTTATTTTGTTTATTTCATGAAAATGATCAACAATACACACCATGGAAACATTTTTGTTTGATTTGTGTCGAGTGAGATTTTCACGTAGAACCCAAAGGGGGGGGTATTGGCACTTTTCATGGAAAAATGTGAAAAATTAAAATTTCTAAAAATGAAATAAATGCCTTCTATACACCTCAAACATTCACTCTAAAAGGGAAGATTGTTGTTTTTCGCAATATTTTTAGAAATTTCGGCTCTTTTAGTAACATTAACACTAGCGCTGAAGCATCTTTTATGCTCATTTATTGTCTTTCAGGATTTATTCTGGGTTTTTATTTGTTTATTTCATGAAAATGTACAACAATACACACCATGGAAACATTTTTGTTTGATTTGTGTCGAGGGAGATTTTCACCTAAAGCTCAAAGGGGGGGGTATTGGCAATATTCATGGAAAAATATAAAAAATTAAAATTTCTTAAAATGAAATAAATGCCTTCTATACACCTCAAACATTCACTTTAAAACAGAAAAATGTTGTTTTTCGCAATATTTTTAGAAATTTGGGCTCTTTTAGTAACATAAACACTATCGCTTAAGAATCTTTTATGCTCATTTATTGTCTTTCAGGATTTATTCCGGGTTTTATTTTGTTTATTTCATGAAAATGAACAACAATACACACCATGGAAACATTTTTGTTTGATTTGTGTCAAGTGAGATTTTCACGTAGAACCCAAAGGGGGGGTATTGGCACTTTTCATGGAAAAATATGACAAATTAAAATTTGTAAAAATGAAATAAATGCCTCATATACACCTCAAACATTCACTTTAAAACAGAAAAATGTTGTTTTACGCAATATTTTTAGAAATTTGGGCTCTTTTAGTAACATTAACACTAGCGCTGAAGAATCTTTTATGCTCATTTATTGTCTTTCAGGATTTATAGTTGGTTTTATTTTGTTTATTTTAAGAAAATGAACAACAATACACTCCATGGAAACATTTTTGTTTGATATGTGTCGAGTGAAATTTTCACCTAGAACCCAAAGGCACTTTTCATGGAAAAATGTGAAAAATTAAAATTTCTAAAAATGAAATAAAAGCCTCCTATACACCTCAAACATTCACTTTAAAATAGAAAAATGTTGTTTTTCACAATATTTTTAGAAATTTGGGCTCTTTTAGTAACATAAACATTAGCGCTGAAGCATCTTTTATGCTCATTTCTTGTCTTTCAGGATTTAATCTGGGTTTTATTTTGTTTATTTCATGAAAATGTACAACAATACACACCATGGAAACATTTTTGTTTGATTTGTGTCGAGGGAGATTTTCACCTAGAACCCAAATTGTTCTAGGTGAAAATCTCCCTCGACACAAATCTTTTCATGGAAAAATGTGAAAAATTAAAATTTCTTAAAATGAAATAAATGCCTTCTATACACCTGGAACATTTACTTTAAAACAGAAGATTATTGTTTTTCGCAATATTTTTAGAAATTTGGGCTCTTTTAGTAACATTAACACTAGCGCTGAAGCATCTTTTATGCTCATTTATTGTCTTTCGGGATTTATTCTGGGTTTTATTTTGTTTATTTCATGAAAATGTACAACAATACACACCATGGAAACATTTTTGTTTGATTTGTGTCGAGGGAGATTTTCACCTAAAGCCCAAAGGGGGGGATATTGGCACTTTTCATGGAAAAATATAAAAAATTAAAATTTCTTAAAATGAAATAAATGCCTTCCTTACACCTCAAACATTCACTTTAAAACAGAAAAATGTTGTTTTTCGCAATATTTTTAGAAATTTGGGCTCTTTAGTAACATTTATACTAGCGCTGAAGAATCTTTTATGCTCATTTCTTGTCTTTCAGGATTTATCCTTGGTTTTATTTTGTTTTTTTTATGAAAATGAACAACAATACACACCATGGAAACATTTTTGTTTGATTTGTGTCGAGTGAGATTTTCACCTAGAACCCGAAGGCACTTTTCATGGAAAAATGTGAAAAATTAAAATTTCTAAAAATGAAATAAATGCCTTCTATACACCTCAAACATTCACTTTAAAAATGAAAAATGTTGTTTTTCGCAATATTTTTAGAAATTTTGGCTCTTTTAGTAACATAAACACTAGCGCTGAAGAATCTTTTAGGCTCATTTCTTGTCTTTCAGGATTTAATCTGGGTTTTATTTTGTTTATTTCATGAAAATGAACAACAATACACACCATGGAAACATTTTTGTTTGATTTGTGTCGAGTGAGATTTTCACCTAGAACCCAAAGGGGGGGGGTATTGGCACTTTTCATGGAAAAATGTGAAAAATTAAAATGTCTAAAAATGAAATAAATGCCTTCTATACACCTCAAACATTCACTTTAAAAAAAAATGTTGTTTTTTGCAATATTTTTAGAAATTTGGGCTCTTTTAGTAACATTAACACTAACGCTGAAGGATCTTTTAGGCACATTTATTGTCTTTCAGGATTTATTCTTGGTTTTATTTTGTTTATTTCATGAAAATGAACAACGATCCATTAATGGAAACATTTTTGTTTGATTTGTGTCGAGTGAGATTTTCACCTAGAACCCAAAGGGGGGTATTTGCACTTTTCATGGAAAAATGTAAAAAATTAAAATTTCTAAAAATGAAATAAATGCCTTCTATACACCTCAAACATTCACTCTAAAACAGAAAAATGTTGTTTTTCGCAATATTTTTAGAAATTTGGGCTCTTTTAGTAACATTAACACTAGCGCTGAAACATCTTTTATGCTCATTTATTGTCTTTCAGGATTTATTCCGGGTTTTATTTTGTTTATTTCATGAAAATGAACAACAATACTTACCATGGAAACATTTTTGTTTGATTTGTGTCGAGTGAGATTTTCACGTAGAACCCAAAGGGGGGGTATTGGCACATTACATGGAACAATGTGAAAAATTAAAATTTCTAAAAATGAAATAAATGCCTTCTATACACCTCAAACATTCACTCTAAAAGGGAAGATTGTTGTTTTTCGCAATATTTTTAGAAATTTGGGCTCTTTTAGTAACATTAACACTAGCGCTGAAGCATCTTTTATGCTCATTTATTGTCTTTCAGGATTTATTCTGGGTTTTATTTTGTTTATTTCATGAAAATGAACAACGATACACACCATGGAAACATTTTTGTTTGATTTGTGTCGAGTGAGATTTTCACCTAGAACCCAAAGGGGGGGGTATTGGCACTTTTCATGAAAAAATGTGAAAAATTAAAATTTCTAAAAATGAAATAAATGCCTTCTATACACCTCAAACATTCACTACAAATCAGAAAAATGTTGTTTTTCGCAATATTTTTAGAAATTTGGGCTCTTTTAGTAACATTAACACTAGCGCTGAAGCATCTTTTATGCTCATTTCTTGTCTTTTAGGATTTAATCTGGGTTTTATTTTGTTTATTTCATGAAAATGTACACCAATACACACCATGGAAACATTTTTGTTTGATTTGTGTTGAGGGAGATTTTCACCTAAAACCCAAAGGGGGGGGGTATTGGCACTTTTCATTGAAAAATGTGAAAAATTAAAATTTCTTAAAATGAAATAAATGCCTTCTATACACCTCAAACATTCACTTTAAAACAGAAAAATGTCGTTTTTCGCAATATTTTTAGAAATTTGGGCTCTTTTAGTAACATTAACACTAGCGCTGAAGAATCTTTTATGCTCATTTCTTGTCTTTCAGGATTTATCCTTGGTTTTATTTTGTTTATTTTATGAAAATGAACAACAATACACTCCATTGAAACATTTTTCTTTGATATGTGTCGAGTGAGATTTTCACCTAGAACCCAAAGTGGGGGTATTGGCACTTTTCATGGAAAAATGTGAAAAATTAAGATTTCTAAAAATGAAATAAATGCCTTCTATACACCTCAAACATTCACCTTAAAACAGAAAAATGTTGTTTTTCGCAATATTTTTAGAAATATGGGCTCTTTTAGTAACATTAACACTAGCGCTGAAGAATCTTTTATGCTAATTTATTGTCTTTCAGGATTTATCCTTGGTTTTATTTTGTTTATTTCATGAAAATGAACAACAATACACACCATGGAAACATTTTTGTTTGATTTGTGTCGAGTGAGATTTTCACCTAGAACCCAAAGGGGGGGGGGTATTGGCACTTTTCATGGAAAAATGTGAAAAATTAAAATGTCTAAAAATGAAATAAATGCCTTCTATACACCTCAAACATTCACTTTAAAAAAAAAATGTTGTTTTTTGCAATATTTTTAGAAATTTGGGCTCTTTTAGTAACATTAACACTAACGCTGAAGGATCTTTTAGGCACATTTATTGTCTTTCAGGATTTATTCTTGGTTTTATTTTGTTTATTTCATGAAAATGAACAACGATCCATTAATGGAAACATTTTTGTTTGATTTGTGTCGAGTGAGATTTTCACCTAGAACCCAAAGGGGGGGTATTTGCACTTTTCATGGAAAAATGTAAAAAATTAAAATTTCTAAAAATGAAATAAATGCCTTCTATACACCTCAAACATTCACTCTAAAACAGAAAAATGTTGTTTTTCGCAATATTTTTAGAAATTTGGGCTCTTTTAGTAACATTAACACTAGCGCTGAAACATCTTTTATGCTCATTTATTGTCTTTCAGGATTTATTCCGGGTTTTATTTTGTTTATTTCATGAAAATGAACAACAATACACACCATGGAAACATTCTTGTTTGATTTGTGTCGAGTGAGATTTTCACGTAGAACCCAAAAGGGGGGGTATTGGCACTTTTCATGGAAAAATGTGAAAAATGAAAATTTCTAAAAATGAAATAAATGCCTTCTATACACCTGGAACATTCACTTTAAAACAGAAGATTGTTGTTTTTCGCAATATTTTTAGAAATTTGGGCTCTTTTAGTAACATTAACACTAGCGCTGAAGAATCTTTTATTCTCATTTCTTGTCTTTCAGGATTTATCCTAGGTTTTATTTTGTTTATTTTATGAAAATGAACAACAATACACTCCATGGAAACATTTTTGTTTGATATGTGTCGAGTGAGATTTTCACCTAGAACGCAAAGGGGGGGTATTGGCACTTTTCATGGAAAAATGTGAAAAATTAAAATTTCTAAAAATGAAATAAATGCCTTCTATACACCTCAAACATTCACTCTAAAACAGAAAAATGTGTTTTTTCGCAATATTTTTAGAAATTTGAGCTCTTTTAGTAACATTAACACTAGCGCTGAAGCATCTTTTACGCTCATTTCTTGTCTTTCAGGATTTAATCTGGGTTTTATTTTGTTTATTTCATGAAAATGTACAACAATACACACCATGGAAACATTTTTGTTTGATTTGTGTCGGGGGAGATTTTCACCTAGAACCCAAAGGGGGGGGTATTGGCACTTTTCATGAAAAATGTGAAAAATGAAAATTTATTAAAATGAAATAAATGCCTTCTATACACCTCAAACATTCACTTTAAAACAGAAAAATGTTGTTTTTCGCAATATTTTTAGAAATTTGGGCTCTTTTAGTAACATTAACATTAGCGCTGAAGCATCTTTTATGCTCATTTATTGTCTTTCAGGATTTATTCCGGGTTTTATTTTGTTTATTTCATGAAAATGAACAACAATACACACCATGGAAACATTTTTGTTTGATTTGTGTCGAGTGAGATTTTCACGTAGAACCCAAAGGGGGGGAATTGGCACTTTTCATGGAAAAATGTGAAAAATTAAAATTTCTAAAAATGAAATAAATGCCTTCTATACTACTCGAACATTCACTTTAAAAAAGAAGATTGTTGTTTTTCGCAATATTTATAGAAATTTGGGCTCTTTTAGTAACATTTACACTAGCGCTGAAGAATCTTTTATGCTCATTTCTTGTCTTTCAGGATTTATCCTTGGTTTTATTTTGTTTTTTTTATGAAAATGAACAACAATACACTCCATGGAAACATTTTTGTTTGATATGTGTCGAGTGAGATTTTCACCGAGAACCCAAAGGCACTTTTCATGGAAAAATGTGAAAAATTAAAATTTCTAAAAATGAAATAAATGCCTTCTATACGCCTCAAACATTCACTTAAAAACAGAAAAATGTTGTTTTTCGCAATATTTTTAGAAATTTGGGCTCTTTTAGTAACATAAACACTAGCGCTGAAGAATCTTTTATGCTCATTTATTGTCTTTCAGGATTTATCCTTGGTTTTATTTTGTTTATTTCATGAAAATGAAATACAATACACACCATGGAAACATTTTTGTTTGATTTGTTTCGGGTGAGATTTTCACGTAGAACCCAAAGGGGGGGTATTGGCACTTTTCATGGAAAAATGTGAAAAATTAAAATTTCTAAAAATGAAATAAATCCCTTCTATACACCTCAAACATTCACTCTAAAACAGAAGATTGTTGTTTTTTGCAATATTTTTAGAAATTTGGGCTCTTTTAGTAACATTAACACTAGCGCTGAAGCATCTTTTATGCTCATTTATTGTCTTTCAGGATTTATTCTGGGTTTTTATTTGTTTATTTCATGAAAATGTACAACAATACACACCATGGAAACATTTTTGTTTGATTTGTGTCGAGTGAGATTTTCACGTAGAACCCAAAGGGGGGGTATTGGCACTTTTCATGGAAAAATGTGACAAATTAAAATTTCTAAAAATGAAATAAATGCCTTCTATACACCTCAAACATTCACTTTAAAACAGAAAAATGTTGTTTTTCGCAATATTTTTAGAAATTTGGGCTCTTTTAGTAACATTAAGACTAGCGCTGAAGAATCTTTTATGCTCATTTATTGTCTTTCAGGATTTATAGTTGGTTTTATTTTGTTTATTTTATGAAAATGAACAACAATACACTCCATGGAAACATTTTTGTTTGATATGTGTCGAGTGAAATTTTCACCTAGAACCCAAAGGCACTTTTCATGGAAAAATGTGAAAAATAAAAATTTCTAAAAATGAAATAAATGCCTTCTATACACCTGGAACATTTACTTTAAAACAGAAGATTATTGTTTTTCGCAATATTTTTAGAAATTTGGGCTCTTTTAGTAACATAAACACTAGCGCTGTAGAATCTTTAATGGTCATTTATTGTCTTTCAGGATTTATCCTTGGTTTTATTTTGTTTATTTAATGAAAATGAACAACAATACACACCATGGAAACATTTTTGTTTGATTTGTGTCGAGTGAGATTTTCACGTAGAACCCAAAGGGGGGGGTATTGGCACTTTTCATGGAAAAATGTGAAAAATTAAAATTTCTAAAAATGAAATAAATCCCTTCTATACACCTCAAACATTCACTCTAAAACAGAAGATTGTTGTTTTTCGCAATATTTTTAGAAATTTGGGCTCTTTTAGTAACATTAACACTAGCGCTGAAGCATCTTTTATGCTCATTTATTGTCTTTCAGGATTTATTCTGGGTTTTTATTTGTTTATTTCATGAAAATGTACAACAATACACACCATGGAAACATTTTTGTTTGATTTGTGTCGAGGGAGATTTTCACCTAAAGCTCAAAGGGGGGGGTATTGGCAATTTTCATGGAAAAATATAAAAAAATAAAATTTCTTAAAATGAAATAAATGCCTTCTATACACCTCAAACATTCACTTTAAAACAGAAAAATGTTGTTTTTCGCAATATTTTTAGAAATTTGGGCTCTTTTAGTAACATAAACACTAGCGCTTAAGAATCTTTTATGCTCATTTATTGTCTTTCAGGATTTATTCCGGGTTTTATTTTGTTTATTTCATGAAAATGAACAACAATACACACCATGGAAACATTTTTGTTTGATTTGTGTCGAGTGAGATTTTCACCTAGAACCCAAAGGGGGGGTATTGGCACTTTTCATGGTAAATGTGAAAAATTAAAATTTCTAAAAATGAAATAAATGCCTTCTATACACCTGAAACATTCACTTTAAAACATAAGATTGTTGTTTTTCGCAATATTTTTAGAAATTTGGGCTCTTTTAGTAACATTAACACTAGCGCTGAAGAATCTTTTATGCTCATTTCTTGTCTTTCAGGATTTATCCTTGGTTTTATTTTGTTTATTTTATGAAAATGAACAACAATACACTCCATTGAAACATTTTTCTTTGATATGTGTCGAGTGAGATTTTCACCTAGAACCCAAAGTGGGGGTATTGGCACTTTTCATGGAAAAATGTGAGAAATTAAAATTTCTAAAAATGAAATAAATGCCTTCTATACACCTCAAACATTCACCTTAAAACAGTAAAATGTTGTTTTTCGCAATATTTTTAGAAATATGGGCTCTTTTAGTAACATAAACACTAGCGCTGAAGAATCTTTTATGCTCATTTATTGTCTTTCAGGATTTATCCTTGGTTTTATTTTGTTTATTTCATGAAAATGAACAACAATACACACCATGGAAACATTTTTGTTTGATTTGTGTCGAGTGAGATTTTCACCTAGAACCCAAAGGGCACTGGTTATTGGCACTTTTCATGCTACTGGGTATTGGCACTTTTCATGGAAAAATGTGAAAAATTAAAATGTCTAAAAATGAAATAAATGCCTTCTATACACCTCAAACATTCACTCTAAAACAGAAAAATGTTGTTTTTCGCAATATTTTTAGAAATTTGGGCTCTTTTAGTAACATTAACACTAGCGCTGAAGCATCTTATATGCTCATTTCTTGTCTTTCAGGATTTATTCTGGGTTATATTTTGTTTATTTGATGAAAATGAACAACCATACACACCATGGAAACATTTTTGTTTGATTTGTGTCGAGTGAGATTTTCTCCTAGAACCCAAAGGGGGGGGTATTGGCACATTACATGGAACAATGTGAAAAATTAAAATTTCTAAAAATGAAATAAATGCCTTCTATACACCTCAAACATTCACTCTAAAACAGAAGATTGTTGTTTTTCGCAATATTTTTAGAAATTTGGGCTCTTTTAGTAACATAAACACTAGCGCTGTAGAATCTTTTATGGTCATTTATTGTCTTTCAGGATTTATCCTTGGTTTTATTTTGTTTATTTCATGAAAATGATCAACAATACACACCATGGAAACATTTTTGTTTGATTTGTGTCGAGTGAGATTTTCACGTAGAACCCAAAGGGGGGGGTATTGGCACTTTTCATGGAAAAATGTGAAAAATTAAAATTTCTAAAAATGAAATAAATGCCTTCTATACACCTCAAACATTCACTCTAAAAGGGAATATTGTTGTTTTTCGCAATATTTTTAGAAATTTCGGCTCTTTTAGTAACATTAACACTAGCGCTGAAGCATCTTTTATGCTCATTTATTGTCTTTCAGGATTTATTCTGGGTTTTTATTTGTTTATTTCATGAAAATGTACAACAATACACACCATGGAAACATTTTTGTTTGATTTGTGTCGAGGGAGATTTTCACCTAAAGCTCAAAGGGGGGGGTATTGGCAATTTTCATGGAAAAATATAAAAAATTAAAATTTCTTAAAATGAAATAAATGCCTTCTATACACCTCAAACATTCACTTTAAAACAGAAAAATGTTGTTTTTCGCTATATTTTTAGAAATTTGGGCTCTTTTAGTAACATAAACACTAGCGCTTAAGAATCTTTTATGCTCATTTATTGTCTTTCAGGATTTATTCCGGGTTTTATTTTGTTTATTTCATGAAAATGAACAACAATACACACCATGGAAACATTTTTGTTTGATTTGTGTCAAGTGAGATTTTCACGTAGAACCCAAAGGGGGGGTATTGGCACTTTTCATGGAAAAATATGACAAATTAAAATTTGTAAAAATGAAATAAATGCCTCATATACACCTCAAACATTCACTTTCAAACAGAAAAATGTTGTTTTACGCAATATTTTTAGAAATTTGGGCTCTTTTAGTAACATTAACACTAGCGCTGAAGAATCTTTTATGCTCATTTATTGTCTTTCAGGATTTATAGTTGGTTTTATTTTGTTTATTTTAAGAAAATGAACAACAATACACTCCATGGAAACATTTTTGTTTGATATGTGTCGAGTGAAATTTTCACCTAGAACCCAAAGGCACTTTTCATGGAAAAATGTGAAAAATTAAAATTTCTAAAAATGAAATAAAAGCCTCGTATACACCTCAAACATTCACTTTAAAATAGAAAAATGTTGTTTTCACAATATTTTTAGAAATTTGGGGTCTTTTAGTAACATAAACATTAGCGCTGAAGCATCTTTTATGCTCATTTCTTGTCTTTCAGGATTTAATCTGGGTTTTATTTTGTTTATTTCATGAAAATGTACAACAATACACACCATGGAAACATTTTTGTTTGATTTGTGTCGGGGGAGATTTTCACCTAGAACCCAAAGGGGGGGTATTGGCACTTTTCATGAAAAATGTGAAAAATGAAAATTTATTAAAATGAAATAAATGCCTTCTATACACCTCAAACATTCACTTTAAAACAGAAAAATGTTGTTTTTCGCAATATTTTTAGAAATTTGGGCTCTTTTAGTAACATTAACATTAGCGCTGAAGCATCTTTTATGCTCATTTATTGTCTTTCAGGATTTATTCCGGGTTTTATTTTGTTTATTTCATGAAAATGAACAACAATACACACCATGGAAACATTTTTGTTTGATTTGTGTCGAGTGAGATTTTCACGTAGAACCCAAAGGGGGGGAATTGGCACTTTTCATGGAAAAATGTGAAAAAATAAAATTTCTAAAAATGAAATAAATGCCTTCTATACACCTCGAACATTCACTTTAAAAAAGAAGATTGTTGTTTTTCGCAATATTTATAGAAATTTGGGCTCTTTTAGTAACATTTACACTAGCGCTGAAGAATCTTTTATGCTCATTTCTTGTCTTTCAGGATTTATCCTTGGTTTTATTTTGTTTTTTTTATGAAAATGAACAACAATACACTCCATGGAAACATTTTTGTTTGATATGTGTCGAGTGAGATTTTCACCGAGAACCCAAAGGCACTTTTCATGGAAAAATGTGAAAAATTAAAATTTCTAAAAATGAAATAAATGCCTTCTATACGCCTCAAACATTCACTTTAAAACAGAAAAATGTTGTTTTTCGCAATATTTTTAGAAATTTGGGCTCTTTTAGTAACATAAACACTAGCGCTGAAGAATCTTTTATGCTCATTTATTGTCTTTCAGGATTTATCCTTGGTTTTATTTTGTTTATTTCATGAAAATGAAATACAATACACACCATGGAAACATTTTTGTTTGATTTGTTTCGGGTGAGATTTTCACGTAGAACCCAAAGGGGGGGTATTGGCACTTTTCATGGAAAAATGTGAAAAATTAAAATTTCTAAAAATGAAATAAATCCCTTCTATACACCTCAAACATTCACTCTAAAACAGAAGATTGTTGTTTTTTGCAATATTTTTAGAAATTTGGGCTCTTTTAGTAACATTAACACTAGCGCTGAAGCATCTTTTATGCTCATTTATTGTCTTTCAGGATTTATTCTGGGTTTTTATTTGTTTATTTCATGAAAATGTACAACAATACACACCATGGAAACATTTTTGTTTGATTTGTGTCGAGTGAGATTTTCACGTAGAACCCAAAGGGGGGGTATTGGCACTTTTCATGGAAAAATGTGAAAAATTAAAATTTCTAAAAATGAAATAAATGCCTTCTATACACCTGGAACATTCACTTTAAAACATAAGATTGTTGTTTTTCGCAATATTTTTAGAAATTTGGGCTCTTTTAGTAACATTAACACTAGCGCTGAAGAATCTTTTATGCTCATTTCTTGTCTTTCAGGATTTATCCTTGGTTTTATTTTGTTTATTTCATGAAAATGAACAACAATACACACCATGGAAACATTTTTGTTTGATTTGTGTCGAGTGAGATTTTCACGTAGAACCCAAAGGGGGGGGTATTGGCACTTTTCATGGAAAAATGTGAAAAATTAAAATTTCTAAAAATGAAATAAATCCCTTCTATACACCTCAAACATTCACTCTAAAACAGAAGATTGTTGTTTTTCGCAATATTTTTAGAAATTTGGGCTCTTTTAGTAACATTAACACTAGCGCTGAAGCATCTTTTATGCTCATTTATTGTCTTTCAGGATTTATTCTGGGTTTTTATTTGTTTATTTCATGAAAATGTACAACAATACACACCATGGAAACATTTTTGTTTGATTTGTGTCGAGGGAGATTTTCACCTAAAGCTCAAAGGGGGGGGTATTGGCAATTTTCATGGAAAAATATAAAAAAATAAAATTTCTTAAAATGAAATAAATGCCTTCTATACACCTCAAACATTCACTTTAAAACAGAAAAATGTTGTTTTTCGCAATATTTTTAGAAATTTGGGCTCTTTTAGTAACATAAACACTAGCGCTTAAGAATCTTTTATGCTCATTTATTGTCTTTCAGGATTTATTCCGGGTTTTATTTTGTTTATTTCATGAAAATGAACAACAATACACTCCATGGAAACATTTTTGTTTGATTTTTGTCGAGTGAGATTTTCACCTAGAACCCAATGGGGGGTATTGGCACTTTTCATGGAAAAATGTGAAAAATTAAAATTTCTAAAAATGAAATAAATGCCTTCTATACACCTCAAACATTCACTCTAAAACAGAAGATTGTTGTTTTTCGCAATATTTTTAGAAATTTGGGCTCTTTTAGTAACATTAACACTAGCGCTGAAGCATCTTTTATGCTCATTTCTTGTCTTTCAGGATTTATTCTGGGTTTTATTTTGTTTATTTCATGAAAATTAACAACAATACACACCATGGAAACATTTTTGTTTGATTTGTGTCGGGGGAGATTTTCACCTAGAACCCAAAGGGGGGGTATTGGCACTTTTCATGAAAAATGTGAAAAATGAAAATTTATTAAAATGAAATAAATGCCTTCTATACACCTCAAACATTCACTTTAAAACAGAAAAATGTTGTTTTTCGCAATATTTTTAGAAATTTGGGCTCTTTTAGTAACATTAACATTAGCGCTGAAGCATCTTTTATGCTCATTTATTGTCTTTCAGGATTTATTCCGGGTTTTATTTTGTTTATTTCATGAAAATGAACAACAATACACACCATGGAAACATTTTTGTTTGATTTGTGTCGAGTGAGATTTTCACGTAGAACCCAAAGGGGGGGAATTGGCACTTTTCATGGAAAAATGTGAAAAATTAAAATTTCTAAAAATGAAATAAATGCCTTCTATACACCTCGAACATTCACTTTAAAAAAGAAGATTGTTGTTTTTCGCAATATTTATAGAAATTTGGGCTCTTTTAGTAACATTTACACTAGCGCTGAAGAATCTTTTATGCTCATTTCTTGTCTTTCAGGATTTATCCTTGGTTTTATTTTGTTTTTTTTATGAAAATGAACAACAATACACTCCATGGAAACATTTTTGTTTGATATGTGTCGAGTGAGATTTTCACCGAGAACCCAAAGGCACTTTTCATGGAAAAATGTGAAAAATTAAAATTTCTAAAAATGAAATAAATGCCTTCTATACGCCTCAAACATTCACTTTAAAACAGAAAAATGTTGTTTTTCGCAATATTTTTAGAAATTTGGGCTCTTTTAGTAACATAAACACTAGCGCTGAAGAATCTTTTATGCTCATTTATTGTCTTTCAGGATTTATCCTTGGTTTTATTTTGTTTATTTCATGAAAATGAAATACAATACACACCATGGAAACATTTTTGTTTGATTTGTTTCGGGTGAGATTTTCACGTAGAACCCAAAGGGGGGGTATTGGCACTTTTCATGGAAAAATGTGAAAAATTAAAATTTCTAAAAATGAAATAAATCCCTTCTATACACCTCAAACATTCACTCTAAAACAGAAGATTGTTGTTTTTTGCAATATTTTTAGAAATTTGGGCTCTTTTAGTAACATTAACACTAGCGCTGAAGCATCTTTTATGCTCATTTATTGTCTTTCAGGATTTATTCTGGGTTTTTATTTGTTTATTTCATGAAAATGTACAACAATACACACCATGGAAACATTTTTGTTTGATTTGTGTCGAGTGAGATTTTCACGTAGAACCCAAAGGGGGGGTATTGGCACTTTTCATGGAAAAATGTGAAAAATTAAAATTTCTAAAAATGAAATAAATGCCTTCTATACACCTGGAACATTCACTTTAAAACATAAGATTGTTGTTTTTCGCAATATTTTTAGAAATTTGGGCTCTTTTAGTAACATTAACACTAGCGCTGAAGCATCTTATATGCTCATTTCTTGTCTTTCAGGATTTATTCTGGGTTATATTTTGTTTATTTGATGAAAATGAACAACCATACACACCATGGAAACATTTTTGTTTGATTTGTGTCGAGTGAGACTTTCTCCTAGAACCCAAAGGGGTGGGTATTGGCACATTACATGGAACAATGTGAAAAATTAAAATTTCTAAAAATGAAAAATATGCCTTCTTTACACCTCAAACATTCACTCTAAAACAGAAAAATGTTGTTTTTCGCAATATTTTTAGAAATTTGGGCTCTTTTAGTAACATTAACACTAGCGCTGAAGCATCTTTTATGCTCATTTATTGTCTTTCAGGATTTAATCTGGGTTTTATTTTGTTTATTTCATGAAAATGTACAACGATACACACCATGGAAACATTTTTGTTTGATTTGTGTCGGGTGAGATTTTCACCTAGAACCCAAAAGGGGGGGTATTGGCACTTTTCATTGAAAAATGTGAAAAATTAAAATTTCTAAAAATGAAATAAATGCCTTCTATACACCTGGAACATTCACTTTAAAACAGAAGATTGTTGTTTTTGGCAATATTTTTAGAAATTTGGGCTCTTTTAGTAACATTAACACTAGCGCTGAAGCATCTTTTATGCTCATTTATTGTCTTTCAGGATTTATTCCGGGTTTTATTTTGTTTATTTCATGAAAATCAACAACAATACACACCATGGAAACATTTTTGTTTGATATGTGTCGAGTGAGATTTTCACCTAGAACCCAAAGGCACCTTTCATGAAAAAATGTGAAAAATTAGAATTTCTAAAAATGAGATAAATGCCTTCTATACACCTCAAACATTCACTTTAAAACAGAAAAATGTTGTTTTTCGCAATATTCTTAGAAATTTGGGCTCTTTTAGTAACATAAACACTAGCGCTGAAGAATCTTTTATGCTCATTTATTGTCTTTCAGGATTTATCCTTGGTTTTATTTTGTTTATTTAATGAAAATAAACAACAATAGACACCATGGAAACATTTCTGTTTGATTTGTGTCAAGTGACATTTTCACCTAGAACCCAAAGGGGGGGTATTGGCACTTTTCATGGAAAAATGTTGAATATTAAAATGTCTAAAAATGAAATAAATGCCTTCTATACACCTCAAACATTCACTTTAAAACAGAAAAATGTTGTTTTTTGCAATATTTTTAGAAATTTGGGCTCTTTTAGTAACATTAACACTAGCGCTGAAGCATCTTATATGCTCATTTCTTGTCTTTCAGGATTTATTCTGGGTTATATTTTGTTTATTTCATGAAAATGAACAACGATACACACCATGGAAACATTTTTGTTTGATATGTGTCAAGTGAGATTTTCACGTAGAACCCAAAAGGGGGGGTATTGGCACTTTTCATGGAAAAAGGTGAAAAATTAAAATTTCTTACAATGAAATAAATGCTCTCTATACACCTCAAACATTCACTTTAAACAGAAAAATGTTGTTTTTCGCAATATTTTTAGAAATTTGGGCTCTTTATTAACATTAACACTAGCGCTGAAACATCTTTTATGCTCATTTATTGTCTTTCAGGATTTATTCCGGGTTTTATTTTGTTTATTTCATGAAAATGAACAACAATACACACCATGGAAACATTTTTGTTTGATTTGTGTCGAGTGAGATTTTCACGTAGAACCCAAAGGGGGGGTATTGGCACTTTTCATGGAAAAATGTGAAAAATTAAAATTTCTAAAAATGAAATAAATGCCTTCTATACACCTCAAACATTCACTCTAAAACAGAAAAATGTTGTTTTTCGCAATATTTTTAGAAATTTGGGCTCTTTTAGTAACATTTACAATAGCGCTGAAGCATCTTATATGCTCATTTCTTGTCTTTCAGGATTTATTCTGGGTTATATTTTGTTTATTTGATGAAAATGAACAACCATACACACCATGGAAACATTTTTGTTTGATTTGTTTCGAGTGAGATTTTCTCCTAGAACCCAAAGGGGGGGGTATTGGCACATTACATGGAACAATGTGAAAAATTAAAATTTCTAAAAATGAAATAAATGCCTTCTATACACCTCAAACATTCACTCTAAAACAGAAGATTGTTGTTTTTCGCAATATTTTTAGAAATTTGGGCTCTTTTAGTAACATTAACACTAGCGCTGAAGCATCTTTTATGCTCATTTATTGTCTTTCAGGATTTATTCTGGGTTTTATTTTGTTTATTTCATGAAAATGTACAACAATACACACCATGGAAACATTTTTGTTTGATTTGTGTCGAGTGAGATTTTCACGTAGAAACCAAAGGGGGGGTATTGGCACTTTTCATGGAAAAATGTGAAAAATTAAAATTTCTAAAAATGAAATAAATGCCTTCTATACACCTCAAACATTCACTCTAAAACAGAAAAATGTTGTTTTTCGCAATATTTTTAGAAATTTGGGCTCTTTTAGTAACATTTACAATAGCGCTGAAGCATCTTTTACGCTCATTTCTTGTCTTTCAGGATTTAATCTGGGTTTTATTTTGTTTATTTCATGAAAATGTACAACAATACACACCATGGAAACATTTTTGTTTGATTTGTGTCGGGGGAGATTTTCACGTAGAACCCAAAGGGGGGGTATTGGCACTTTTCATGGAAAAATGTGAAAAATTAAAATTTCTAAAAATGAAATAAATGCCTTCTATACACCTGGAACATTCACTTTAAAACATAAGATTGTTGTTTTTCGCAATATTTTTAGAAATTTGGGCTCTTTTAGTAACATTAACACTAGCGCTGAAGAATCTTTTATGCTCATTTCTTGTCTTTCAGGATTTATCCTTGGTTTTATTTTGTTTATTTTATGAAAATGAACAACAATACACTCCATTGAAACATTTTTCTTTGATATGTGTCGAGTGAGATTTTCACCTAGAACCCAAAGTGGGGGTATTGGCACTTTTTCATGGAAAAATGTGAGAAATTAAAATTTCTAAAAATGAAATAAATGCCTTCTATACACCTCAAACATTCACCTTAAAAACAGAAAAATGTTGTTTTTCGCAATATTTTTAGAAATATGGGCTCTTTTAGTAACATAAACACTAGCGCTGAAGAATCTTTTATGCTCATTTATTGTCTTTCAGGATTTATCCTTGGTTTTATTTTGTTTATTTCATGAAAATGAACAACAATACACACCATGGAAACATTTTTGTTTGATTTGTGTCGAGTGAGATTTTCACCTAGAACCAAAGGGCACTGGTTATTGGCACTTTTCATGCTACTGGGTATTGGCTCTTTTCATGGAAAAATGTGAAAAATTAAAATGTCTAAAATGAAATAAATGCCTTCTATACACCTCAAACATTCACTCTAAAACAGAAAAATGTTGTTTTTCGCAATATTTTTAGAAATTTGGGCTCTTTTAGTAACATTAACACTAGCGCTGAAGCATCTTATATGCTCATTTCTTGTCTTTCAGGATTTATTCTGGGTTATATTTTGTTTATTTGATGAAAATGAACAACCATACACACCATGAAACATTTTTGTTTGATTTGTGTCGAGTGAGATTTTCTCCTAGAACCCAAAGGGGGGGAATTGGCACTTTTCATGGAAAAATGTGAAAAATTAAAATTTCTAAAAATGAAATAAATGCCTTCTATACACCTCAAACATTCACTCTAAAACAGAAGATTGTTGTTTTTCGCAATATTTTTAGAAATTTGGGCTCTTTTAGTAACATTAACACTAGCGCTGAAGCATCTTTATGCTCATTTATTGTCTTTCAGGATATATTCTGGGTTTAATTTTGTTTATTTCATGAAAATGTACAACAATACACACCATGGAAACATTTTTCTTTGATTTGTGTCGAGGGAGATTTTCACCTAGAGCCCAAAGGGGGGGGTATTGGCACTTTTCATGAAAAATGTGAAAAATTAAAATTTCTAAAAATGAAATAAATGCCTTCTATACACCTGGAACATTCACTTTAAAACATATGATTGTTGTTTTTCGCAATATTTTTAGAAATTTGGGCTCTTTTAGTAACATTAACACTAGCGCTGAAGAATCTTTTATGCTCATTTCTTGTCTTTCAGGATTTATCCTTGGTTTTATTTTGTTTATTTTATGAAAATGAACAACAATACACTCCATTGAAACATTTTTCTTTGATATGTGTCGAGTGAGATTTTCACCTAGAACCCAAAGTGGGGGTATTGGCACTTTTCATGGAAAAATGTGAAAAATTAAAATTTCGCGCTGAAACATCTTTTATGCTCATTTATTGTCTTTCAGGATTTATTCCGGGTTTTATTTTGTTTATTTCATGAAAATGAACAAGAATACACACCATGGAAACATTTTTGTTTGATTTGTGTCGAGTGAGATTTTCACGTAGAACCCAAAAGGGGGGGTATTGGCACTTTTCATTGAAAAATGTGAAAAATTAAAATTTCTAAAAATGAAATAAATGCCTTCTATACACCTGGAACATTCACTTTAAAACAGAAGATTGTTGTTTTTGGCAATATTTTTAGAAATTTGGGCTCTTTTAGTAACATTAACACTAGCGCTGAAGAATCTTTTATTCTCATTTCTTGTCTTTCAGGATTTATCCTTGGTTTTATTTTGTTTATTTTATGAAAATGAACAACAATACACTCCATGGAAACATTTTTGTTTGATATGTGTCGAGTGAGATTGTCACCTAGAACGCAAAGGGGGGTATTGGCACTTTTCATGGAAAAATGTGAAAAATTAAAATTTCTAAAAATGAAATAAATGCCTTCTATACACCTCAAACATTCACTCTAAAACAGAAAAATGTTGTTTTTCGCAATATTTTTAGAAATTTGAGCTCTTTTAGTAACATTAACACTAGCGCTGAAGCATCTTTTACGCTCATTTCTTGTCTTTCAGGATTAAATCTGGGTTTTATTTTGTTTTTTCATGAAAATGTACAACAATACACACCATGGAAACATTTTTGTTTGATTTGTTTCGGGGGAGATTTTAACCTAGAACCCAAAGGGGGGGGTATTGGCACTTTTCATGGAAAAATATGAAAAATGAAAATTTATTAAAATGAAATAAATGCCTTCTATACACCTCAAACATTCACTTTAAAACAGAAAAATGTTGTTTTTCGCAATATTTTTAGAAATTTGGGCTCTTTTAGTAACATTAACACTAGCGCTGAAGCATCTTTTATGCTCATTTATTGTCTTTCAGGATTTATTCCGGGTTTTATTTTGTTTATTTCATGAAAATGAACAACAATACACACCATGGAAACATTTTTGTTTGATTTGTGTCGAGTGAGATTTTCACGTAGAACCCAAAGGGGGGGAATTGGCACTTTTCATGGAAAAATGTGAAAAATTAAAATTTCTAAAAATGAAATAAATGCCTTCTATACACCTCAAACATTCACTTTAAAAAAGAAGATTGTTGTTTTTCGCAATATTTTTAGAAATTTGGGCTCTTTTAGTAACATTTACACTAGCGCTGAAGAATCTTTTATGCTCATTTCTTGTCTTTCAGGATTTATCCTTGGTTTTATTTTGTTATTTTTATGAAAATGAACAACAATACACTCCATGGAAACATTTTTGTTTGATATGTGTCGAGTGAGATTTTCACCTAGAACCCAAAGGCACTTTTCATGGAAAAATGTGAAAAATTAAAATTTCTAAAAATGAAATAAATGCCTTCTATACACCTCAAACATTCACTTTAAAACAGAAAAATGTTGTTTTTCGCAATATTTTTAGAAATTTGGGCTTTTTAGTAACATAAACACTAGCGCTGAAGAATCTTTTATGCTCATTTATTGTCTTTCAGGATTTATCCTTGGTTTTATTTTGTTTATTTCATGAAAATGAACAACCATACACACCATGGAAACATTTTTGTTTGATTTGTGTCGAGTGAGATTTTCTCCTAGAACCCAAAGCGGTGGGTATTGGCACATTACATGGAACAATGTGAAAAATTAAAATTTCTAAAAATGAAATAAATGCCTTCTATACACCTCAAACATTCACTCTAAATCAGAAAAATGTTGTTTTTCGCAATATTTTTAGAAATTTGGGCTCTTTTAGTAACAATAACACTAGCGCTGAAGCATCTTTTATGCTCATTTATTGTCTTTCAGGATTTTTTCTGGGTTTTTATTTGTTTATTTCATGAAAATGTACAACAATACACACCATGGAAACATTTTTGTTTGATTTGTGTCGAGGGAGATTTTCACCTAAAGCCCAAAGGGGGGGGTATTGGCAATTTTCATGGAAAAATATAAAAAATTAAAATTTCTTAAAATGAAATAAATGCCTTCTATACACCTCAAACATTCACTTTAAAACAGAAAAATGTTGTTTTTCGCAATATTTTTAGAAATTTGGGCTCTTTTAGTAACATAAACACTAGCGCTTAAGAATCTTTTATGCTCATTTATTGTCTTTCAGGATTTATTCCGGGTTTTATTTTGTTTATTTCATGAAAATGAACAACAATACACACCATGGAAACATTTTTGTTTGATTTGTGTCGAGTGAGATTTTCACGTAGAACCCAAAGGGGGGGTATTGGCACTTTTCATGGAAAAATATGACAAATTAAAATTTGTAAAAATGAAATAAATGCCTTATATACACCTCAAACATTCACTTTAAAACAGAAAAATGTTGTTTTACGCAATATTTTTAGAAATTTGGGCTCTTTTAGTAACATTAACACTAGCGCTGAAGAATCTTTTATGCTCATTTATTGTCTTTCAGGATTAATAGTTGGTTTTATTTTGTTTATTTTAAGAAAATGAACAACAATACACTCCATGGAAACATTTTTGTTTGATATGTGTCGAGTGAAATTTTCACCTAGAACCCAAAGGCACTTTTCATGGAAAAATGTGAAAAATTAAAATTTCTAAAAATGAAATAAATGCCTCCGATACACCTCAAACATTCACTTTAAAATAGAAAAATGTTGTTTTTCACAATATTTTTAGAAATTTGGGCTCTTTTAGTAACATAAACACTAGCGCTGAAGCATCTTTTATGCTCATTTCTTGTCTTTCAGGATTTAATCTGGGTTTTATTTTGTTTATTTCATGAAAATGTACAACAATACACACCATGGAAACATTTTTGTTTGATTTGTGTCGAGGGAGATTTTCACCTAGAACCCAAATTGTTCTAGGTGAAAATCTCCCTCGACACAAATCTTTTCATGGAAAAATGTGAAAAATTAAAATTTCTAAAAATGAAATAAATGCCTTCTATACACCTGGAACATTTACTTTAAAACAGAAGATTATTGTTTTTTCGCAATATTTTTAGAAATTTGGGCTCTTTTAGTAACATTAACACTAGCGCTGAAGCATCTTTTATGCTCATTTATTGTCTTTCGGGATTTATTCTGGGTTTTATTTTGTTTATTTCATGAAAATGTACAACAATACACACCATGGAAACATTTTTGTTTGATTTGTGTCGAGGGAGATTTTCACCTAAAGCCCAAAGGGGGGGATATTGGCACTTTTCATGGAAAAATATAAAAAATTAAAATTTCTTAAAATGAAATAAATGCCTTCTATACACCTCAAACATTCACTTTAAAACAGAAAAATGTTGTTCTTCGCAATATTTTTAGAAATTTGGGCTCTTTAGTAACATTTACACTAGCGCTGAAGAATCTTTTATGCTCATTTCTTGTCTTTCAGGATTTATCCTTGGTTTTATTTTGTTTTTTTTATGAAAATGAACAACAATACACACCATGGAAACATTTTTGTTTGATTTGTGTCGAGTGAGATTTTCACCTAGAACCCGAAGGCACTTTTCATGGAAAAATGTGTAAATTAAAATTTCTAAAAATGAAATAAATGCCTTCTATACACCTCAAACATTCACTTTAAAAATGAAAAATGTTGTTTTTCGCAATATTTTTAGAAATTTTGGCTCTTTTAGTAACATAAACACTAGCGCTGAAGAATCTTTTATGCTCATTTCTTGTCTTTCAGGATTTAATCTGGGTTTTATTTTGTTTATTTCATGAAAATGAACAACAATACACACCATGGAAACATTTTTGTTTGATTTGTGTCGAGTGAGATTTTCACCTAGAACCCAAAGGGGGGGTATTGGCACTTTTCATGGAAAAATGTGAAAAATTAAAATTTCTAAAAATGAAATAAATGCCTTCTATACACCTCAAACATTCACTCTAAAACAGAAAAATGTTGTTTTTCGCAATATTTTTAGAAATTTTGGCTCTTTTAGTAACATTAACACTAGCGCTGAAACATCTTTTATGCTCATTTATTGTCTTTCAGGATTTATTCCGGGTTTTATTTTGTTTATTTCATGAAAATGAACAACAATACTTACCATGGAAACATTTTTGTTTGATTTGTGTTAAGTGAGATTTTCACGTAGAACCCAAAGGGGGGGTATTGGCACATTACATGGAACAATGTGAAAAATTAAAATTTCTAAAAATGAAATAAATGCCTTCTATACACCTCAAACATTCACTCTAAAAGAGAAGATTGTTGTTTTTCGCAATATTTTTAGAAATTTGGGCTCTTTTAGTAACATTAACACTAGCGCTGAAGCATCTTTTATGCTCATTTATTGTCTTTCAGGATTTATTCTGGGTTTTATTTTGTTTATTTCATGAAAATGAACAACGATACACACCATGGAAACATTTTTGTTTGATTTGTGTCGAGTGAGATTTTCACCTAGAACCAAAAGGGGGGGGTATTGGCACTTTTCATGAAAAAATGTGAAAAATTAAAATTTCTAAAAATGAAATAAATGCCTTCTATACACCTCAAACATTCACTACAAATCAGAAAAATGTTGTTTTTCGCAATACTTTTAGAAATTTGGGCATTTTTAGTAACATTAACACTAGCGCTGAGGTATCTTTTATGCTCATTTCTTGTCTTTTAGGATTTAATCTGGGTTTTATTTTGTTTATTTCATGAAAATGTACACCAATACACACCATGGAAACATTTTTGTTTGATTTGTGTTGAGGGAGATTTTCACCTAAAACCCAAAGGGGGGGTATTGGCACTTTTCATTGAAAAATGTGAAAAATTAAAATTTCTTAAAATGAAATAAATGCCTTCTATACACCTCAAACATTCACTTTAAAACAGAAAAATGTCGTTTTTCGCAATATTTTTAGAAATTTGGGCTCTTTTAGTAACATTAACACTAGCGCTGAAGAATCTTTTATGCTCATTTCTTGTCTTTCAGGATTTATCCTTGGTTTTATTTTGTTTATTTTATGAAAATGAACAACAATACACTCCATTGAAACAATTTTCTTTGATATGTGTCGAGTGAGATTTTCACCTAGAACCCAAAGTGGGGGTATTGGCACTTTTCAAGGAAAAATGTGAAAAATTAAAATTTCTAAAAATGAAATAAATGCCTTCTATACACCTCAAACATTCACCTTAAAACAGAAAAATGTTGTTTTTCGCAATATTTTTAGAAATTTGGGCTCTTTTAGTAACATTAACACTAGCGCTGAAGCATCTTTTATGCTCATTTATTGTCTTTCAGGATTTATTCTGGGTTTTATTTTGTTTATTTCATGAAAATGTACAACAATACACACCATGGAAACATTTTTGTTTGATTTGTGTCGAGGGAGATTTTCACCTAGAGCCCAAAGGGGGGGGTATTGGAACTTTTCATGGAAAAATGTGAACAATTAAAATTTCTTAAAATGAAATAAATGCCTTCTATACACCTCAAACATTCACTTTAAAACAGAAAAATGTTGTTTTTCGCAATATTTTTAGAAATTTGGGCTCTTTTAGTAACATTAACACTAGCGCTGAAACATCTTTTAGGCTCATTTATTGTCTTTCAGGATTTATTCCGGGTTTTATTTTGTTTATTTCATGAAAATGAACAACAATACACACCATGGAAACATTTTTGTTTGATTTGTGTCGAGTGAGATTTTCACGTAGAACCCAAAAGGGGGGGTATTGGCACTTTTCATGGAAAAATGTGAAAAATTAAAATTTCTAAAAATGAAATAAATGCCTTCTATACGCCTCAAACTTTCACTTTAAAACAGAAAAATGTTGTTTTTCGCAATATTTTTAGAAATTTGGGCTCTTTTAGTAACATAAACACTAGCGCTGAAGAATCTTTTATGCTCATTTATTGTCTTTCAGGATTTATCCTTGGTTTTATTTTGTTTATTTTATGAAAATGAACAACAATACACTCCATGGAAACATTTTTGTTTGATATGTGTCGAGTGAGATTTTCACCTAGAACGCAAAGGGGGGGTATTGGCACTTTTCATGGAAAAATGTGAAAAATTAAAATTTCTAAAAATGAAATAAATGCCTTCTATACACCTCAAACATTCACTCTAAAACAGAAAAATGTGTTTTTTTGCAATATTTTTAGAAATTTGAGCTCTTTTAGTAACATTAACACTAGCGCTGAAGCATCTTTTACGCTCATTTCTTGTCTTTCAGGATTTAATCTGGGTTTTATTTTGTTTATTTCATGAAAATGTACAACAATACACACCATGGAAACATTTTTGTTTGATTTGTGTCGGGGGAGATTTTCACCTAGAACCCAAAGGGGGGGGTATTGGCACTTTTCATGAAAAATGTGAAAAATGAAAATTTATTAAAATGAAATAAATGCCTTCTATACACCTCAAACATTCACTTTAAAACAGAAAAATGTTGTTTTTCGCAATATTTTTAGAAATTTGGGCTCTTTTAATAACATTAACACTAGCGCTGAAGCATCTTTTATGCTCATTTATTGTCTTTCAGGATTAATTCCGGGTTTTATTTTGTTTATTTCATGAAAATGAACAACAATACACACCATGGAAACATTTTTGTTTGATTTGTGTCGAGTGAGATTTTCACGTAGAACCCAAAGGGGGGGAATTGGCACTTTTCATGGAAAAATGTGAAAAATTAAAATTTCTAAAAATGAAATAAATGCCTTCTATACACCTCAAACATTCACTTTAAAAAAGAAGATTGTTGTTTTTCGCAATATTTATAGAAATTTGGGCTCTTTTAGTAACATTTACACTAGCGCTGAAGAATCTTTTATGCTCATTTCTTGTCTTTCAGGATTTATCCTTGGTTTTATTTTGTTTTTTTAATGAAAATGAACAACAATACACTCCATGGAAACATTTTTGTTTGATATGTGTCGAGTAAGATTTTCACCTAGAACCCAAAGGCACTTTTCATGGAAAAATGTGAAAAATTAAAATTTCTAAAAATGAAATAAATGCCTTCTATACGCCTCAAACTTTCACTTTAAAACAGAAAAATGTTGTTTTTCGCAATATTTTTAGAAATTTGGGCTCTTTTAGTAACATAAACACTAGCGCTGAAGCATCTTATATGCTAATTTCTTGTCTTTCAGGATTTATTCTGGGTTATATTTTGTTTATTTGATGAAAATGAACAACCATACACACCATGGAAACATTTTTGTTTGATTTGTTTCGGGTGAGATTTTCACGTAGAACCCAAAGGGGGGGTATTGGCACTTTTCATGGAAAAATGTGAAAAATTAAAATTTCTAAAAATGAAATAAATCCCTTCTATATACCTCAAACATTCACTCTAAAACAGAAGATTGTTGTTTTTCGCAATATTTTTAGAAATTTGGGCTCTTTTAGTAACATTAACACTAGCGCTGAAGCATCTTTTATGCTCATTTATTGTCTTTCAGGATTTATTCTGGGTTTTTATTTGTTTATTTCATGAAAATGTACAACAATACACACCATGGAAACATTTTTGTTTGATTTGTGTCGAGTGAGATTTTCACGTAGAACCCAAAGGGTATTGGCACTTTTCATGGAAAAATGTGACAAATTAAAATTTCTAAAAATGAAATAAATGCCTTCTATACACCTCAAACATTCACTTTAAAACAGAAAAATGTTGTTTTTTCGCAATATTTTTAGAAATTTGTGCTCTTTTAGTAACATTAACACTAGCGCTGAAGAATCTTTTATGCTCATTTATTGTCTTTCAGGATTTATAGTTGGTTTTATTTTGTTTATTTTATGAAAATGAACAACAATACACTCCATGGAAACATTTTTGTTTGATATGTGTCGAGTGAAATTTTCACCTAGAACCCAAAGGCACTTTTCATGGAAAAATGTGAAAAATTAAAATTTCTAAAAATGAAATAAATGCCTCCTATTCACCTCAAACATTCACTTTAAAATAGAAAAATGTTGTTTTTCACAATATTTTTAGAAATTTGGGCTCTTTTAGTAACATAAACACTAGCGCTGAAGCATCTTTTATGCTCATTTCTTGTCTTTCTGGATTTAATCTGGGTTTTATTTTGTTAATTTCATGAAAATGTACAACAATACACACCATGGAAACATTTTTGTTTAATTTGTGTCGAGGGAGATTTTCACCTAGAACCCAAAGTGTTCTAGGTGAAAATCTCCCTCGACACAAATCTTTTCATGGAAAAATGTGAAAAATTAAAATTTCTAAAAATGAAATAAATGCCTTCTATACACCTGGAACATTTACTTTAAAACAGAAGATTATTGTTGTTCGCAATATTTTTAGAAATTTGGGCTCTTTTAGTAACATTAACACTAGCGCTGAAGCATCTTTTATGCTCATTTATTGTATTTCGGGATTTAATCTGGGTTTTATTTTGTTTATTTCATGAAAATGTACAACAATACACACCATGGAAACATTTTTGTTTGATATGTGTCGAGGGAGATTTTCACCTAAAGCCCAAAGGGGGGGGTATTGGCAATTTTCATGGAAAAATATAAAAAATTAAAATTTCTTAAAATGATATAAATGCCTTCTATACACCTCAAACATTCACTTTAAAACAGAAAAATGTTGTTTTTCGCAATATTTTTAGAAATTTGGGCTCTTTTAGTAACATAAACACTAGCGCTTAAGAATCTTTTATGCTCATTTATTGTCTTTCAGGATTTATTCCGGGTTTTATTTTGTTTATTTCATGAAAATGAACAACAATACACACCATGGAAACATTTTTGTTTGATTTGTGTCGAGTGAGATTTTCACGTAGAACCCAAAGGGGGGGTATTGGCACTTTTCATGGAAAAATGTGACAAATTAAAATTTCTAAAAATGAAATAAATGCCTTCTATACACCTCAAACATTCACTTTAAAACAGAAAAATGTTGTTTTTCGCAATATTTTTAGAAATTTGGGCTCTTTTAGTAACATTAACACTAGCGCTGAAGAATCTTTTATGCTCATTTATTGTCTTTCAGGATTTATAGTTGGTTTTATTTTGTTTATTTTATGAAAATGAAATACAATACACTCCATGGAAACATTTTTGTTATATGTGTCGAGTGAAATTTTCACCTAGAACCCAAAGGCACTTTTCATGGAAAAATGTGAAAAATTAAAATTTCTAAAAATGAAATAAATGCCCCCTATTCACCTCAAACATTCACTTTAAAATAGAAAAATGTTTTTTTCACAATATTTTTAGAAATTTGGGCTCTTTTAGTAACATAAACACTAGCGCTGAAGCATCTTTTATGCTCATTTCTTGTCTTTCAGGATTTAATCTGGGTTTTATTTTGTTAATTTCATGAAAATGTACAAGAATACACACCATGGAAACATTTTTGTTTGATTTGTGTCGAGGGAGATTTTCACCTAGAACCCAAAGTGTTCTAGGTGAAAATCTCCCTCGACACAAATCTTTTCATGGAAAAATGTGACAAATTAAAATTTCTAAAAATGAAATAAATGCCTTCTATACACCTCAAACATTCACTTTAAAACAGAAAAAATGTTGTTTTTCGCAATATTTTTAGAAATTTGGGCTCTTTTAGTAACATTAACACTAGCGCTGAAGAATCTTTTATGCTCATTTATTGTCTTTCAGGATTTATAGTTGGTTTTATTTTTTTTATTTTATGAAAATGAACAACAATACACTCCATGGAAACATTTTTGTTATATGTGTCGAGTGAAATTTTCACCTAGAACCCAAAGGCACTTTTCATGGAAAAATGTGAAAAATTAAAATTTCTAAAAATGAAATAAATGCCCCCTATTCACCTTAAACATTCACTTTAAAATAGAAAAATGTTTTTTTCACAATATTTTTAGAAATTTGGGCTCTTTTAGTAACATAAACACTAGCGCTGAAGCATCTTTTATGCTCATTTCTTGTCTTTCAGGATTTAATCTGGGTTTTATTTTGTTAATTTCATGAAAATGTACAACAATACACACCATGGAAACATTTTTGTTTGATTTGTGTCGAGGGAGATTTTCACCTAGAACCCAAAGTGTTCTAGGTAAAATCTCCCTCGACACAAATCTTTTCATGGAAAAATGTGAAAAATTAAAATTTCTAAAAATGAAATAAATGCCTTATATACACCTGGAACATTTACTATAAAACAGAAGATTATTGTTGTTCGCAATATTTTTACTAAATTTGGGCACTTTTAGTACATTAACACTAGCGCTGAAGCATCTTTTATGCTCATTTATTGTATTTCGGGATTTAATCTGGGTTTTATTTTGTTTATTTCATGAAAATGTACAACAATACACACCATGGAAACATTTTTGTTTGATTTGTGTCGAGGGAGATTTTCACCTAAAGCCCAAAGGGGGGGATATTGGCACTTTTCATGAAAAATGTGAAAAATGAAAATTTATTAAAATGAAATAAATGCCTTCTATACACCTCAAACATTCACTTTAAAAAAGAAGATTGTTGTTTTTCGCAATATTTATAGAAATTTGGGCTCTTTTAGTAACATTTACACTAGCGCTGAAGAATCTTTTATGCTCATTTCTTGTCTTTCAGGATTTATCCTTGGTTTTATTTTGTTTTTTTTATGAAAATGAACAAGAATACACTCCATGGAAACATTTTTGTTTGATATGTGTCGAGTAAGATTTTCACCTAGAACCCAAAGGCACTTTTCATGGAAAAATGTGAAAAATTAAAATTTCTAAAAATGAAATAAATGCCTTCTATACGCCTCAAACTTTCACTTTAAAACAGAAAAATGTTGTTTTTCGCAATATTTTTAGAAATTTGGGCTCTTTTAGTACACATAAACACTAGCGCTGAAGAATCTTTTATGCTCATTAATGTCTTTCAGGATTTATCCTTGGTTTTATTTTGTTTATTTCATGAAAATGAAATACAATACACACCATGCAAACATTTTTGTTTTATTTGTTTCGGGTGAGATTTTCACGTAGAGACCCCAAAGGGGGGGTATTGGCACTTTTCATGGAAAAATGTGAAAAATTAAAATTTCTAAAAATGAAATAAATCCCTTCTATACACCTCAAACATTCACTCTACAACAGAAGATTGTTGTTTTTTCGCAATATTTTTAGAAATTTGGGCTCTTTTAGTAACATTAACACTAGCGCTGAAGCATCTTTTATGCTCATTTATTGTCTTTCAGGATTTATTCTGGGTTTTTATTTGTTTATTTCATGAAAATGTACAACAATACACACCATGGAAACATTTTTGTTTGATTTGTGTCGAGTGAGATTTTCACCTAGAACCCAAAGGGTATTGGCACTTTTCATGGAAAAATGTGACAAATTAAAATTTCTAAAAATGAAATAAATGCCTTCTTTACACCTCAAACATTCACTTTAAAAATGAAAAATGTTGTTTTTCGCATATTTTTAGAAATTTGGGCTCTTTTAGTAACATTAACACCAGCGCTGAAGAATCTTTTATGCTCATTTATTGTCTTTCAGGATTTATAGTTGGTTTTATTTTGTTTATTTTATGAAAATGAACAACAATACACTCCATGGAAACATTTTTGTTTGATATGTGTCGAGTGAAATTTTCACCTAGAACCCAAAGGCACTTTTCATGGAAAAATGTGAAAAATTAAAATTTCTAAAAATGAAATAAATGCCTCCTATTCACCTCAAACATCACTTTAAAATAGAAAAATGTTGTTTTTCACAATATTTTTAGAAATTTGGGCTCTTTTAGTAACATAAACACTAGCGCTGAAGCATCTTTTATGCTCATTTCTTGTCTTTCTGGATTTAATCTGGGTTTTATTTTGTTAATTTCATGAAAATGAACAACAATACACACCATGGAAACATTTTTGTTTGATTTGTGTCGAGGGAGATTTTCACCTAGAACCCAAAGTGTTCTAGGTGAAAATCTCCCTCGACACAAATCTTTTCATGGAAAAATGTGAAAAATTAAAATTTCTAAAAATGAAATTAAATGCCTTCTATACACCTGGAACATTTACTTTAAAACAGAAGATTATTGTTGTTCGCAATATTTTTAGAAATTTGGGCTCTTTTAGTAACATTAACACTAGCGCTGAAGCATCTTTTATGCTCATTTATTGTATTTCGGGATTTAATCTGGGTTTTATTTTGTTTATTTCATGGAAATGTACAACAATACACACCATGGAAACATTTTTGTTTGATTTGTGTCGAGGGAGATTTTCACCTAAAGCCCAAAGGGGGGGGGTATTGGCAATTTTCATGGAAAAATATAAAAAATTAAATATTCTTAAATGATATGAATGCCCTTCTATACACCTCAAACCATTCACTTTAAAACAGAAAAATGTTGTTTTTCGCAATATTTTTAGAAATTTGGGCTCTTTTAGTAACATAAACACTAGCGCTTAAGAATCTTTTATGCTCATTTATTGTCTTTCAGGATTTATTCCGGGTTTTATTTTGTTTATTTCATGAAAATGAACAACAATACACACCATGGAAACATTTTTGTTTGATTTGTGTCGAGTGAGATTTTCACGTAGAACCCAAAGGGGGGGTATTGGCACTTTTCATGGAAAAATGTGACAAATTAAAATTTCTAAAAATGAAATAAATGCCTTCTATACACCTCAAACATTCACTTTAAAAACAGAAAAATGTTGTTTTTCGCAATATTTTTAGAAATTTGGGCTCTTTTAGTAACATTAACACTAGCGCTGAAGAATCTTTTATGCTCATTTATTGTCTTTCAGGATTTATAGTTGGTTTTATTTTGTTTATTTTATGAAAATGAACAACAATACACTCCATGGAAACATTTTTGTTATATGTGTCGAGTGAAATTTTCACCTAGAACCCAAAGGCACTTTTCATGGAAAAATGTGAAAAATTAAAATTTCTAAAAATGAAATAAATGCCCCCTATTCACCTCAAACATTCACTTTAAAATAGAAAAATGTTTTTTTCACAATATTTTTAGAAATTTGGGCTCTTTTAGTAACATAAACACTAGCGCTGAAGCATCTTTTATGCTCATTTCTTGTCTTTCAGGATTTAATCTGGGTTTTATTTTGTTAATTTCAAGAAAATGTACAACAATACACACCATGGAAACATTTTTGTTTGATTTGTGTCGAGGGAGATTTTCACCTAGAACCCAAAGTGTTCTAGGTGAAAATCTCCCTCGACACAAATCTTTTCATGGAAAAATGTGACAAATTAAAATTTCTAAAAATGAAATAAATGCCTTCTATACACCTCAAACATTCACTTTAAAACAGAAAAATGTTGTTTTTCGCAATATTTTTAGAAATTTGGGCTCTTTTAGTAACATTAACACTAGCGCTGAAGAATCTTTTATGCTCATTTATTGTCTTTCAGGATTTATAGTTGGTTTTATTTTGTTTATTTTATGAAAATGAACAACAATACACTCCATGGAAACATTTTTGTTATATGTGTCGAGTGAAGTTTTCACCTAGAACCCAAAGGCACTTTTCATGGAAAAATGTGAAAAATTAAAATTTCTAAAAATGAAATAAATGCCCCCTATTCACCTCAAACATTCACTTTAAAATAGAAAAATGTTTTTTTCACAATATTTTTAGAAATTTGGGCTCTTTTAGTAACATAAACACTAGCGCTGAAGCATCTTTTATGCTCATTTCTTGTCTTTCAGGATTTAATCTGGGTTTTATTTTGTTAATTTCATGAAAATGTACAACAATACACACCATGGAAACATTTTTGTTTGATTTGTGTCGAGGGAGATTTTCACCTAGAACCCAAAGTGTTCTAGGTGAAAATCTCCCTCGACACAAATCTTTTCATGGAAAAATGTGAAAAATTAAAATTTCTAAAAATGAAATAAATGCCTTCTATACACCTGCAACATTTACTATAAAACAGAAGATTATTGTTGTTCGCAATATTTTTAGAAATTTGGGCACTTTTAGTAACATTAACACTAGCGCTGAAGCATCTTTTATGCTCATTTATTGTATTTCGGGATTTAATCTGGGTTTTATTTTGTTTATTTCATGAAAATGTACAACAATACACACCATGGAAACATTTTTGTTTGATTTGTGTCGAGGGAGATTTTCACCTAAAGCCCAAAGGGGGGGATATTGGCACTTTTCATGGAAAAATATAAAAAATTAAAATTTCTTAAAATGAAATAAATGCCTTCTATACACCTCAAACATTCACTTTAAAACAGAAAAATGTTGTTTTTCGCAATATTTTTAGAAATTTGGGCTCTTTAGTAACATTTACACTAGCGCTGAAGAATCTTTTATGCTCATTTCTTGTCTTTCAGGATTTATCCTTGGTTTTATTTTGTTTTTTTTATGAAAATGAACAACAATACACACCATGGAAATATTTTTGTTTGATTTGTGTCGAGTGAGATTTTCACCTAGAACCCAAAGGCACTTTTCATGGAAAAATGTGAAAAATTAAAATTTCTAAAAATGAAATAAATGCCTTCTATACACCTCAAACATTCACTTTAAAAATGAAAAATGTTGTTTTTCGCAATATTTTTAGAAATTTTGGCTCTTTTAGTAACATAAACACTAGCGCTGAAGAATCTTTTATGCTCATTTCTTGTCTTTCAGGATTTAATCTGGGTTTTATTTTGTTTATTTCATGAAAATGAACAACAATACATACCATGGAAACATTTTTGTTTGATTTGTGTCGAGTGAGATTTTCACCTAAAGCCCAAAGGGGGGGATATTGGCACTTTTCATGGAAAAATATAAAAAATTAAAATTTCTTAAAATGAAATAAATGCCTTCTATACACCTCAAACATTCACTTTAAAACAGAAAAATGTTGTTTTTTGCAATATTTTTAGAAATTTGGGCTCTTTAGTAACATTTACACTAGCGCTGAAGAATCTTTTATGCTCATTTCTTGTCTTCCAGGATTTATCCTTGGTTTTTTTTTGTTTTTTTTTATGAAAATGAACAACAATACACACCATGGAAACATTTTTGTTTGATTTGTGTCCAGTGAGATTTTCACCTAGAACCCAAAGGCACTTTTCATTGAAAAATGTGAAAAATTAAAATATCTAAAAATGAAATAAATGCCTTCTATACACCTCAAACATTCACTTTAAAAATGAAAAATGTTGTTTTTTTGCAATATTTTTAGAAATTTTGCTCTTTTAGTAACATTAACACTAACACTGAAGCATCTTTTAGGCACATTTATTGTCTTTCAGGATTTATTCTGGGTTTTATTTTGTTTATTTCTTGAAAATGAACAACGATACACACCATGGAAACATTTTTTTTTGATTTGTGTCGAGTGAGATTTTCACGTAGAACCCAAAGGGGGGGAATTGGCACTTTTCATGGAAAAATGTGAAAAATTAAAATTTCTAAAAATGAAATAAATGCCTTCTATACAACTCGAACATTCACTTTAAAAAAGAAGATTACTGTTTTTCGCAATATTTTTAGAAATTTGGGCTCTTTTACTAACATTAACACTAGCGCTGAAGAATCTTTTATGCTCATTTATTGTCTTTCAGGATTTATCCTTGGTTTTATTTTGTTTATTTCATGAGAATGAACAACAACACACACCATGGAAACATTTTTGTTTGATTTGTGTCGAGCGAGATTTTCACCTAGAACCCAAAGGGGGGGTATTGGCACTTTTCATGGAAAAATGTGAAAAATTTAAATTTCTAAAAATGAAATAAATGCCTTCTATACACCTCAAACATTCACTCTAAAACAGAAAAATGTTGTTTTTCGCAATATTTTTAGAAATTTGGGCTCTTTTAGTAACATTAACACTAGCGCTGAAGCATCTTTTATGCTCATTTCTTGTCTTTCAGGATTTAATCTGGGTTTTATTTTGTTTATTTCATGAAAATGTACAACAATACACTCCATGGAAACATTTTTTGTTTGATATGTGTCGAGTGAGATTTTCACCTAGAACCCAAAGGCACTTTAATGGAAAAATGTGAAAAATTAAAATTTCTAAAAATGAAATAAATGCCTTCTATACACCTCAAACATTCACTCTAAAACAGAAAAATATTGTTATTCGCAATATTTTTAGAAATTTGGGCTCTTTTAGTAACATAAACACTAGCGCTGAAGAATCTTTTATGCTCATTTATTGTCTTTCAGGATTTATCCTTGGTTTTATTTTGTTTATTTCATGAAAATGAACAACAATACACACCATGGAAACATTTTTGTTTGATTTGTGTCGAGTGAGATTTTCACCTAGAACCCAAAGGGGGGGGTATTGGCACTTTTCATGGAAAAATGTGAAAAATTAAAATGTCTAAAAATGAAATAAATGCCTTCTATACACCTCAAACATTCACTTTAAAATAGAAAAATGTTGTTTTTTGCAATATTTTTAGAAATTTGGGCTCTTTTAGTAACATTTAAACTAACGCTGAAGCATCTTTTAGGCACATTTATTGTCTTTCAGGATTTATTCTGGGTTTTATTTTGTTTATTTCATGAAAATGAACAACAATACACACCATGGAAACATTTTTGTTTGATATGTGTCGAGTGAAATTTTCACCTAGAACCCAAAGGCACTTTTCATGGAAAAATGTGAAAAATTAAAATTTCTAAAAATGAAATAAATGCCTCCTATTCACCTCAAACATTCACTTTAAAATAGAAAAATGTTGTTTTTCACAATATTTTTAGAAATTTGGGCTCTTTTAGTAACATAAACACTAGCGCTGAAGCATCTTTTATGCTCATTTCTTGTCTTTCTGGATTTAATCTGGGTTTTATTTTGTTAATTTCATGAAAATGTACAACAATACACACCATGGAAACATTTTTGTTTGATTTGTGTCGAGGGAGATTTTCACCTAGAACCCAAAGTGTTCTAGGTGAAAATCTCCCTCGACACAAATCTTTTCATGGAAAAATGTGAAAAATTAAAATTTCTAAAAATGAAATAAATGCCTTCTATACACCTGGAACATTTACTTTAAAACAGAAGATTATTGTTGTTCGCAATATTTTTAGAAATTTGGGCTCTTTTAGTAACATTAACACTAGCGCTGAAGCATCTTTTATGCTCATTTATTGTATTTCGGGATTTAATCTGGGTTTTATTTTGTTTATTTCATGGAAATGTACAACAATACACACCATGGAAACATTTTTGTTTGATTTGTGTCGAGGGAGATTTTCACCTAAAGCCCAAAGGGGGGGGTATTGGCAATTTTCATGGAAAAATATAAAAAATTAAAATTTCTTAAAATGATATAAATGCCTTCTATACACCTCAAACATTCACTTTAAAACAGAAAAATGTTGTTTTTCGCAATATTTTTAGAAATTTGGGCTCTTTTAGTAACATAAACACTAGCGCTTAAGAATCTTTTATGCTCATTTATTGTCTTTCAGGATTTATTCCGGGTTTTATTTTGTTTATTTCATGAAAATGAACAACAATACACACCATGGAAACATTTTTGTTTGATTTGTGCCGAGTGAGATTTTCACGTAGAACCCAAAGGGGGGGTATTGGCACTTTTCATGGAAAAATGTGACAAATTAAAATTTCTAAAAATGAAATAAATGCCTTCTATACACCTCAAACATTCACTTTAAAACAGAAAAATGTTGTTTTTCGCAATATTTTTAGAAATTTGGGCTCTTTTAGTAACATTAACACTAGCGCTGAAGAATCTTTTATGCTCATTTATTGTCTTTCAGGATTTATAGTTGGTTTTATTTTGTTTATTTTATGAAAATGAACAACAATACACTCCATGGAAACATTTTTGTTATATGTGTCGAGTGAAATTTTCACCTAGAACCCAAAGGCACTTTTCATGGAAAAATGTGAAAAATTAAAATTTCTAAAAATGAAATAAATGCCCCCTATTCACCTCAAACATTCACTTTAAAATAGAAAAATGTTTTTTTCACAATATTTTTAGAAATTTGGGCTCTTTTAGTAACATAAACACTAGCGCTGAAGCATCTTTTATGCTCATTTCTTGTCTTTCAGGATTTAATCTGGGTTTTATTTTGTTAATTTCATGAAAATGTACAACAATACACACCATGGAAACATTTTTGTTTGATTTGTGTCGAGGGAGATTTTCACCTAGAACCCAAAGTGTTCTAGGTGAAAATCTCCCTCGACACAAATCTTTTCATGGAAAAATGTGACAAATTAAAATTTCTAAAAATGAAATAAATGCCTTCTATACACCTCAAACATTCACTTTAAAACAGAAAAATGTTGTTTTTCGCAATATTTTTAGAAATTTGGGCTCTTTTAGTAACATTAACACTAGCGCTGAAGAATCTTTTATGCTCATTTATTGTCTTTCAGGATTTATAGTTGGTTTTATTTTGTTTATTTTATGAAAATGAACAACAATACACTCCATGGAAACATTTTTGTTATATGTGTCGAGTGAAATTTTCACCTAGAACCCAAAGGCACTTTTCATGGAAAAATGTGAAAAATTAAAATTTCTAAAAATGAAATAAATGCCCCCTATTCACCTCAAACATTCACTTTAAAATAGAAAAATGTTTTTTTCACAATATTTTTAGAAATTTGGGCTCTTTTAGTAACATAAACACTAGCGCTGAAGCATCTTTTATGCTCATTTCTTGTCTTTCAGGATTTAATCTGGGTTTTATTTTGTTAATTTCATGAAAATGTACAACAATACACACCATGGAAACATTTTTGTTTGATTTGTGTCGAGGGAGATTTTCACCTAGAACCCAAAGTGTTCTAGGTGAAAATCTCCCTCGACACAAATCTTTTCATGGAAAAATGTGAAAAATTAAAATTTCTAAAAATGAAATAAATGCCTTCTATACACCTGGAACATTTACTATAAAACAGAAGATTATTGTTGTTCGCAATATTTTTAGAAATTTGGGCACTTTTAGTAACATTAACACTAGCGCTGAAGCATCTTTTATGCTCATTTATTGTATTTCGGGATTTAATCTGAGTTTTATTTTGTTTATTTCATGAAAATGTACAACAATACACACCATGGAAACATTTTTGTTTGATTTGTGTCGAGGGAGATTTTCACCTAGAACCCAAAGTGTTCTAGGTGAAAATCTCCCTCGACACAAATCTTTTCATGGAAAAATGTGACAAATTAAAATTTCTAAAAATGAAATAAATGCCCCCTATTCACCTCAAACATTCACTTTAAAATAGAAAAATGTTTTTTTCACAATATTTTTAGAAATTTGGGCTCTTTTAGTAACATAAACACTAGCGCTGAAGCATCTTTTATGCTCATTTCTTGTCTTTCAGGATTTAATCTGGGTTTTATTTTGTTAATTTCAAGAAAATGTACAACAATACACACCATGGAAACATTTTTGTTTGATTTGTGTCGAGGGAGATTTTCACCTAGAACCCAAAGTGTTCTAGGTGAAAATCTCCCTCGACACAAATCTTTTCATGGAAAAATGTGACAAATTAAAATTTCTAAAAATGAAATAAATGCCTTCTATACACCTCAAACATTCACTTTAAAACAGAAAAATGTTGTTTTTCGCAATATTTTTAGAAATTTGGGCTCTTTTAGTAACATTAACACTAGCGCTGAAGAATCTTTTATGCTCATTTATTGTCTTTCAGGATTTATAGTTGGTTTTATTTTGTTTATTTTATGAAAATGAACAACAATACACTCCATGGAAACATTTTTGTTATATGTGTCGAGTGAAGTTTTCACCTAGAACCCAAAGGCACTTTTCATGGAAAAATGTGAAAAATTAAAATTTCTAAAAATGAAATAAATGCCCCCTATTCACCTCAAACATTCACTTTAAAATAGAAAAATGTTTTTTTCACAATATTTTTAGAAATTTGGGCTCTTTTAGTAACATAAACACTAGCGCTGAAGCATCTTTTATGCTCATTTCTTGTCTTTCAGGATTTAATCTGGGTTTTATTTTGTTAATTTCATGAAAATGTACAACAATACACACCATGGAAACATTTTTGTTTGATTTGTGTCGAGGGAGATTTTCACCTAGAACCCAAAGTGTTCTAGGTGAAAATCTCCCTCGACACAAATCTTTTCATGGAAAAATGTGAAAAATTAAAATTTCTAAAAATGAAATAAATGCCTTCTATACACCTGCAACATTTACTATAAAACAGAAGATTATTGTTGTTCGCAATATTTTTAGAAATTTGGGCACTTTTAGTAACATTAACACTAGCGCTGAAGCATCTTTTATGCTCATTTATTGTATTTCGGGATTTAATCTGGGTTTTATTTTGTTTATTTCATGAAAATGTACAACAATACACACCATGGAAACATTTTTGTTTGATTTGTGTCGAGGGAGATTTTCACCTAAAGCCCAAAGGGGGGGATATTGGCACTTTTCATGGAAAAATATAAAAAATTAAAATTTCTTAAAATGAAATAAATGCCTTCTATACACCTCAAACATTCACTTTAAAACAGAAAAATGTTGTTTTTCGCAATATTTTTAGAAATTTGGGCTCTTTAGTAACATTTACACTAGCGCTGAAGAATCTTTTATTCTCATTTCTTGTCTTTCAGGATTTATCCTTGGTTTTATTTTGTTTTTTTTATGAAAATGAACAACAATACACACCATGGAAATATTTTTGTTTGATTTGTGTCGAGTGAGATTTTCACCTAGAACCCAAAGGCACTTTTCATGGAAAAATGTGAAAAATTAAAATTTCTAAAAATGAAATAAATGCCTTCTATACACCTCAAACATTCACTTTAAAAATGAAAAATGTTGTTTTTCGCAATATTTTTAGAAATTTTGGCTCTTTTAGTAACATAAACACTAGCGCTGAAGAATCTTTTATGCTCATTTCTTGTCTTTCAGGATTTAATCTGGGTTTTATTTTGTTTATTTCATGAAAATGAACAACAATACATACCATGGAAACATTTTTGTTTGATTTGTGTCGAGTGAGATTTTCACCTAAAGCCCAAAGGGGGGGATATTGGCACTTTTCATGGAAAAATATAAAAAATTAAAATTTCTTAAAATGAAATAAATGCCTTCTATACACCTCAAACATTCACTTTAAAACAGAAAAATGTTGTTTTTTGCAATATTTTTAGAAATTTGGGCTCTTTAGTAACATTTACACTAGCGCTGAAGAATCTTTTATGCTCATTTCTTGTCTTCCAGGATTTATCCTTGGTTTTTTTTTGTTTTTTTTATGAAAATGAACAACAATACACACCATGGAAACATTTTTGTTTGATTTGTGTCCAGTGAGATTTTCACCTAGAACCCAAAGGGGGGGGTATTGGCACTTTTCATGGAAAAATGTGAAAAATTAAAATATCTAAAAATGAAATAAATGCCTTCTATACACCTCAAACATTCACTTTAAAAATGAAAAATGTTGTTTTTTGCAATATTTTTAGAAATTTTGCTCTTTTAGTAACATTAACACTAACACTGAAGCATCTTTTAGGCACATTTATTGTCTTTCAGGATTTATTCTGGGTTTTATTTTGTTTATTTCTTGAAAATGAACAACGATACACACCATGGAAACATTTTTTTTTGATTTGTGTCGAGTGAGATTTTCACGTAGAACCCAAAGGGGGGGAATTGGCACTTTTCATGGAAAAATGTGAAAAATTAAAATTTCTAAAAATGAAATAAATGCCTTCTATACAACTCGAACATTCACTTTAAAAAAGAAGATTACTGTTTTTCGCAATATTTTTAGAAATTTGGGCTCTTTTACTAACATTAACACTAGCGCTGAAGAATCTTTTATGCTCATTTATTGTCTTTCAGGATTTATCCTTGGTTTTATTTTGTTTATTTCATGAGAATGAACAACAACACACACCATGGAAACATTTTTGTTTGATTTGTGTCGAGCGAGATTTTCACCTAGAACCCAAAGGGGGGGTATTGGCACTTTTCATGGAAAAATGTGAAAAATTTAAATTTCTAAAAATGAAATAAATGCCTTCTATACACCTCAAACATTCACTCTAAAACAGAAAAATGTTGTTTTTCGCAATATTTTTAGAAATTTGGGCTCTTTTAGTAACATTAACACTAGCGCTGAAGCATCTTTTATGCTCATTTCTTGTCTTTCAGGATTTAATCTGGGTTTTATTTTGTTTATTTCATGAAAATGTACAACAATACACTCCATGGAAACATTTTTTGTTTGATATGTGTCGAGTGAGATTTTCACCTAGAACCCAAAGGCACTTTAATGGAAAAATGTGAAAAATTAAAATTTCTAAAAATGAAATAAATGCCTTCTATACACCTCAAACATTCACTCTAAAACAGAAAAATATTGTTATTCGCAATATTTTTAGAAATTTGGGCTCTTTTAGTAACATAAACACTAGCGCTGAAGAATCTTTTATGCTCATTTATTGTCTTTCAGGATTTATCCTTGGTTTTATTTTGTTTATTTCATGAAAATGAACAACAATACACACCATGGAAACATTTTTGTTTGATTTGTGTCGAGTGAGATTTTCACCTAGAACCCAAAGGGGGGGGTATTGGCACTTTTCATGGAAAAATGTGAAAAATTAAAATGTCTAAAAATGAAATAAATGCCTTCTATACACCTCAAACATTCACTTTAAAACAGAAAAATGTTGTTTTTTGCAATATTTTTAGAAATTTGGGCTCTTTTAGTAACATTTAAACTAACGCTGAAGCATCTTTTAGGCACATTTATTGTCTTTCAGGATTTATTCTGGGTTTTATTTTGTTTATTTCATGAAAATGAACAACAATACACACCATGGAAACCATTTTGTTTGATATGTGTCGAGTGAAATTTTCACCTAGAACCCAAAGGCACTTTTCATGGAAAAATGTGAAAAATTAAAATTTCTAAAAATGAAATAAATGCCTCCTATTCACCTCAAACATTCACTTTAAAATAGAAAAATGTTGTTTTTCACAATATTTTTAGAAATTTGGGCTCTTTTAGTAACATAAACACTAGCGCTGAAGCATCTTTTATGCTCATTTCTTGTCTTTCTGGATTTAATCTGGGTTTTATTTTGTTAATTTCATGAAAATGTACAACAATACACACCATGGAAACATTTTTGTTTGATTTGTGTCGAGGGAGATTTTCACCTAGAACCCAAAGTGTTCTAGGTGAAAATCTCCCTCGACACAAATCTTTTCATGGAAAAATGTGAAAAATTAAAATTTCTAAAAATGAAATAAATGCCTTCTATACACCTGGAACATTTACTTTAAAACAGAAGATTATTGTTGTTCGCAATATTTTTAGAAATTTGGGCTCTTTTAGTAACATTAACACTAGCGCTGAAGCATCTTTTATGCTCATTTATTGTATTTCGGGATTTAATCTGGGTTTTATTTTGTTTATTTCATGAAAATGTACAACAATACACACCATGGAAACATTTTTGTTTGATTTGTGTCGAGGGAGATTTTCACCTAAAGCCCAAAGGGGGGGGTATTGGCAATTTTCATGGAAAAATATAAAAAATTAAAATTTCTTAAAATGATATAAATGCCTTCTATACACCTCAAACATTCACTTTAAAACAGAAAAATGTTGTTTTTCGCAATATTTTTAGAAATTTGGGCTCTTTTAGTAACATAAACACTAGCGCTTAAGAATCTTTTATGCTCATTTATTGTCTTTCAGGATTTATTCCGGGTTTTATTTTGTTTATTTCATGAAAATGAACAACAATACACACCATGGAAACATTTTTGTTTGATTTGTGCCGAGTGAGATTTTCACGTAGAACCCAAAGGGGGGGTATTGGCACTTTTCATGGAAAAATGTGACAAATTAAAATTTCTAAAAATGAAATAAATGCCTTCTATACACCTCAAACATTCACTTTAAAACAGAAAAATGTTGTTTTTCGCAATATTTTTAGAAATTTGGGCTCTTTTAGTAACATTAACACTAGCGCTGAAGAATCTTTTATGCTCATTTATTGTCTTTCAGGATTTATAGTTGGTTTTATTTTGTTTATTTTATGAAAATGAACAACAATACACTCCATGGAAACATTTTTGTTATATGTGTCGAGTGAAATTTTCACCTAGAACCCAAAGGCACTTTTCATGGAAAAATGTGAAAAATTAAAATTTCTAAAAATGAAATAAATGCCCCCTATTCACCTCAAACATTCACTTTAAAATAGAAAAATGTTTTTTTCACAATATTTTTAGAAATTTGGGCTCTTTTAGTAACATAAACACTAGCGCTGAAGCATCTTTTATGCTCATTTCTTGTCTTTCAGGATTTAATCTGGGTTTTATTTTGTTAATTTCATGAAAATGTACAACAATACACACCATGGAAACATTTTTGTTTGATTTGTGTCGAGGGAGATTTTCACGTAGAACCCAAAGTGTTCTAGGTGAAAATCTCCCTCGACACAAATCTTTTCATGGAAAAATGTGACAAATTAAAATTTCTAAAAATGAAATAAATGCCTTCTATACACCTCAAACATTCACTTTAAAACAGAAAAATGTTGTTTTTCGCAATATTTTTAGAAATTTGGGCTCTTTTAGTAACATTAACACTAGCGCTGAAGAATCTTTTATGCTCATTTATTGTCTTTCAGGATTTATAGTTGGTTTTATTTTGTTTATTTTATGAAAATGAACAACAATACACTCCATGGAAACATTTTTGTTATATGTGTCGAGTGAAGTTTTCACCTAGAACCCAAAGGCACTTTTCATGGAAAAATGTGAAAAATTAAAATTTCTAAAAATGAAATAAATGCCCCCTATTCACCTCAAACATTCACTTTAAAATAGAAAAATGTTTTTTTCACAATATTTTTAGAAATTTGGGCTCTTTTAGTAACATAAACACTAGCGCTGAAGCATCTTTTATGCTCATTTCTTGTCTTTCAGGATTTAATCTGGGTTTTATTTTGTTAATTTCATGAAAATGTACAACAATACACACCATGGAAACATTTTTGTTTGATTTGTGTCGAGGGAGATTTTCACCTAGAAGCCAAAGTGTTCTAGGTGAAAATCTCCCTCGACACAAATCTTTTCATGGAAAAATGTGAAAAATTAAAATTTCTAAAAATGAAATAAATGCCTTCTATACACCTGGAACATTTACTATAAAACAGAAGATTATTGTTGTTCGCAATATTTTTAGAAATTTGGGCACTTTTAGTAACATTAACACTAGCGCTGAAGCATCTTTTATGCTCATTTATTGTATTTCGGGATTTAATCTGAGTTTTATTTTGTTTATTTCATGAAAATGTACAACAATACACACCATGGAAACATTTTTGTTTGATTTGTTTCGGGGGAGATTTTAACCTAGAACCCAAAGGGGGGGGTATTGGCACTTTTCATGGAAAAATATGAAAAATGAAAATTTATTAAAATGAAATAAATGCCTTCTATACACCTCAAACATTCACTTTAAAACAGAAAAATGTTGTTTTTCGCAATATTTTTAGAAATTTGGGCTCTTTTAGTAACATTAACACTAGCGCTGAAGCATCTTTTATGCTCATTTATTGTCTTTCAGGATTTATTCCGGGTTTTATTTTGTTTATTTCATGAAAATGAACAACAATACACACCATGGAAACATTTTTGTTTGATTTGTGTCGAGTGAGATTTTCACGTAGAACCCAAAGGGGGGGAATTGGCACTTTTCATGGAAAAATGTGAAAAATTAAAATTTCTAAAAATGAAATAAATGCCTTCTATACACCTCAAACATTCACTTTAAAAAAGAAGATTGTTGTTTTTCGCAATATTTTTAGAAATTTGGGCTCTTTTAGTAACATTTACACTAGCGCTGAAGAATCTTTTATGCTCATTTCTTGTCTTTCAGGATTTATCCTTGGTTTTATTTTGTTATTTTTATGAAAATGAATAACAATACACTCCATGGAAACATTTTTGTTTGATATGTGTCGAGTGAGATTTTCACCTAGAACCCAAAGGCACTTTTCATGGAAAAATGTGAAAAATTAAAATTTCTAAAAATGAAATAAATGCCTTCTATACACCTCAAACATTCACTTTAAAACAGAAAAATGTTGTTTTTCGCAATATTTTTAGAAATTTGGGCTTTTTAGTAACATAAACACTAGCGCTGAAGAATCTTTTATGCTCATTTATTGTCTTTCAGGATTTATCCTTGGTTTTATTTTGTTTATTTCATGAAAATGAACAACCATACACACCATGGAAACATTTTTGTTTGATTTGTGTCGAGTGAGATTTTCTCCTAGAACCCAAAGCGGTGGGTATTGGCACATTACATGGAACAATGTGAAAAATTAAAATTTCTAAAAATGAAATAAATGCCTTCTATACACCTCAAACATTCACTCTAAATCAGAAAAATGTTGTTTTTCGCAATATTTTTAGAAATTTGGGCTCTTTTAGTAACAATAACACTAGCGCTGAAGCATCTTTTATGCTCATTTATTGTCTTTCAGGATTTATTCTGGGTTTTTATTTGTTTATTTCATGAAAATTTACAACAATACACACCATGGAAACATTTTTGTTTGATTTGTGTCGAGGGAGATTTTCACCTAAAGCCCAAAGGGGGGGGTATTGGCAATTTTCATGGAAAAATATAAAAAATTAAAATTTCTTAAAATGAAATAAATGCCTTCTATACACCTCAAACATTCACTTTAAAACAGAAAAATGTTGTTTTTCGCAATATTTTTAGAAATTTGGGCTCTTTTAGTAACATAAACACTAGCGCTTAAGAATCTTTTATGCTCATTTATTGTCTTTCAGGATTTATTCCGGGTTTTATTTTGTTTATTTCATGAAAATGAACAACAATACACACCATGGAAACATTTTTGTTTGATTTGTGTCGAGTGAGATTTTCACGTAGAACCCAAAGGGGGGGTATTGGCACTTTTCATGGAAAAATATGACAAATTAAAATTTGTAAAAATGAAATAAATGCCTTATATACACCTCAAACATTCACTTTAAAACAGAAAAATGTTGTTTTACGCAATATTTTTAGAAATTTGGGCTCTTTTAGTAACATTAACACTAGCGCTGAAGAATCTTTTATGCTCATTTATTGTCTTTCAGGATTAATAGTTGGTTTTATTTTGTTTATTTTAAGAAAATGAACAACAATACACTCCATGGAAACATTTTTGTTTGATATGTGTCGAGTGAAATTTTCACCTAGAACCCAAAGGCACTTTTCATGGAAAAATGTGAAAAATTAAAATTTCTAAAAATGAAATAAATGCCTCCGATACACCTCAAACATTCACTTTAAAATTGAAAAATGTTGTTTTTCACAATATTTTTAGAAATTTGGGCTCTTTTAGTAACATAAACACTAGCGCTGAAGCATCTTTTATGCTCATTTCTTGTCTTTCAGGATTTAATCTGGGTTTTATTTTGTTTATTTCATGAAAATGTACAACAATACACACCATGGAAACATTTTTGTTTGATTTGTGTCGAGGGAGATTTTCACCTAGAAGCCAAAGTGTTCTAGGTGAAAATCTCCCTCGACACAAATCTTTTCATGGAAAAATGTGAAAAATTAAAATTTCTAAAAATGAAATAAATGCCTTCTATACACCTGGAACATTTACTATAAAACAGAAGATTATTGTTGTTCGCAATATTTTTAGAAATTTGGGCACTTTTAGTAACATTAACACTAGCGCTGAAGCATCTTTTATGCTCATTTATTGTATTTCGGGATTTAATCTGAGTTTTATTTTGTTTATTTCATGAAAATGTACAACAATACACACCATGGAAACATTTTTGTTTGATTTGTTTCGGGGGAGATTTTAACCTAGAACCCAAAGGGGGGGGTATTGGCACTTTTCATGGAAAAATATGAAAAATGAAAATTTATTAAAATGAAATAAATGCCTTCTATACACCTCAAACATTCACTTTAAAACAGAAAAATGTTGTTTTTCGCAATATTTTTAGAAATTTGGGCTCTTTTAGTAACATTAACACTAGCGCTGAAGCATCTTTTATGCTCATTTATTGTCTTTCAGGATTTATTCCGGGTTTTATTTTGTTTATTTCATGAAAATGAACAACAATACACACCATGGAAACATTTTTGTTTGATTTGTGTCGAGTGAGATTTTCACGTAGAACCCAAAGGGGGGGAATTGGCACTTTTCATGGAAAAATGTGAAAAATTAAAATTTCTAAAAATGAAATAAATGCCTTCTATACACCTCAAACATTCACTTTAAAAAAGAAGATTGTTGTTTTTCGCAATATTTTTAGAAATTTGGGCTCTTTTAGTAACATTTACACTAGCGCTGAAGAATCTTTTATGCTCATTTCTTGTCTTTCAGGATTTATCCTTGGTTTTATTTTGTTATTTTTATGAAAATGAATAACAATACACTCCATGGAAACATTTTTGTTTGATATGTGTCGAGTGAGATTTTCACCTAGAACCCAAAGGCACTTTTCATGGAAAAATGTGAAAAATTAAAATTTCTAAAAATGAAATAAATGCCTTCTATACACCTCAAACATTCACTTTAAAACAGAAAAATGTTGTTTTTCGCAATATTTTTAGAAATTTGGGCTTTTTAGTAACATAAACACTAGCGCTGAAGAATCTTTTATGCTCATTTATTGTCTTTCAGGATTTATCCTTGGTTTTATTTTGTTTATTTCATGAAAATGAACAACCATACACACCATGGAAACATTTTTGTTTGATTTGTGTCGAGTGAGATTTTCTCCTAGAACCCAAAGCGGTGGGTATTGGCACATTACATGGAACAATGTGAAAAATTAAAATTTCTAAAAATGAAATAAATGCCTTCTATACACCTCAAACATTCACTCTAAATCAGAAAAATGTTGTTTTTCGCAATATTTTTAGAAATTTGGGCTCTTTTAGTAACAATAACACTAGCGCTGAAGCATCTTTTATGCTCATTTATTGTCTTTCAGGATTTATTCTGGGTTTTTATTTGTTTATTTCATGAAAATTTACAACAATACACACCATGGAAACATTTTTGTTTGATTTGTGTCGAGGGAGATTTTCACCTAAAGCCCAAAGGGGGGGGTATTGGCAATTTTCATGGAAAAATATAAAAAATTAAAATTTCTTAAAATGAAATAAATGCCTTCTATACACCTCAAACATTCACTTTAAAACAGAAAAATGTTGTTTTTCGCAATATTTTTAGAAATTTGGGCTCTTTTAGTAACATAAACACTAGCGCTTAAGAATCTTTTATGCTCATTTATTGTCTTTCAGGATTTATTCCGGGTTTTATTTTGTTTATTTCATGAAAATGAACAACAATACACACCATGGAAACATTTTTGTTTGATTTGTGTCGAGTGAGATTTTCACGTAGAACCCAAAGGGGGGGTATTGGCACTTTTCATGGAAAAATATGACAAATTAAAATTTGTAAAAATGAAATAAATGCCTTATATACACCTCAAACATTCACTTTAAAACAGAAAAATGTTGTTTTACGCAATATTTTTAGAAATTTGGGCTCTTTTAGTAACATTAACACTAGCGCTGAAGAATCTTTTATGCTCATTTATTGTCTTTCAGGATTAATAGTTGGTTTTATTTTGTTTATTTTAAGAAAATGAACAACAATACACTCCATGGAAACATTTTTGTTTGATATGTGTCGAGTGAAATTTTCACCTAGAACCCAAAGGCACTTTTCATGGAAAAATGTGAAAAATTAAAATTTCTAAAAATGAAATAAATGCCTCCGATACACCTCAAACATTCACTTTAAAATTGAAAAATGTTGTTTTTCACAATATTTTTAGAAATTTGGGCTCTTTTAGTAACATAAACACTAGCGCTGAAGCATCTTTTATGCTCATTTCTTGTCTTTCAGGATTTAATCTGGGTTTTATTTTGTTTATTTCATGAAAATGTACAACAATACACACCATGGAAACATTTTTGTTTGATTTGTGTCGAGGGAGATTTTCACCTAGAACCCAAATTGTTCTAGGTGAAAATCTCCCTCGACACAAATCTTTTCATGGAAAAATGTGAAAAATTAAAATTTCTAAAAATGAAATAAATGCCTTCTATACACCTGGAACATTTACTTTAAAACAGAAGATTATTGTTTTTCGCAATATTTTTAGAAATTTGGGCTCTTTTAGTAACATTAACACTAGCGCTGAAGCATCTTTTATGCTCATTTATTGTCTTTCGGGATTTATTCTGGGTTTTATTTTGTTTATTTCATGAAAATGTACAACAATACACACCATGGAAACATTTTTGTTTGATTTGTGTCGAGGGAGATTTTCACCTAAAGCCCAAAGGGGGGGATATTGGCACTTTTCATGGAAAAATATAAAAAATTAAAATTTCTTAAAATGAAATAAATGCCTTCTATACACCTCAAACATTCACTTTAAAACAGAAAAATGTTGTTCTTCGCAATATTTTTAGAAATTTGGGCTCTTTAGTAACATTTACACTAGCGCTGAAGAATCTTTTATGCTCATTTCTTGTCTTTCAGGATTTATCCTTGGTTTTATTTTGTTTTTTTTATGAAAATGAACAACAATACACACCATGGAAACATTTTTGTTTGATTTGTGTCGAGTGAGATTTTCACCTAGAACCCGAAGGCACTTTTCATGGAAAAATGTGAAAAATTAAAATTTTTAAAAATGAAATAAATGCCTTCTATACACCTCAAACATTCACTTTAAAAATGAAAAATGTTGTTTTTCGCAATATTTTTAGAAATTTTGGCTCTTTTAGTAACATAAACACTAGCGCTGAAGAATCTTTTATGCTCATTTCTTGTCTTTCAGGATTTAATCTGGGTTTTATTTTGTTTATTTCATGAAAATGAACAACAATACACACCATGGAAACATTTTTGTTTGATTTGTGTCGAGTGAGATTTTCACCTAGAACCCAAAGGGGGGGGTATTGGCACTTTTCATGGAAAAATGTGAAAAATTAAAATTTCTAAAAATGAAATAAATGCCTTCTATACACCTCAAACATTCACTCTAAAACAGAAAAATGTTGTTTTTCGCAATATTTTTAGAAATTTTGGCTCTTTTAGTAACATTAACACTAGCGCTGAAACATCTTTTATGCTCATTTATTGTCTTTCAGGATTTATTCCGGGTTTTATTTTGTTTATTTCATGAAAATGTACACCAATACACACCATGGAAACATTTTTGTTTGATTTGTGTTGAGGGAGATTTTCACGTAGAACCCAAAGGGGGGGTATTGGCACTTTTCATTGAAAAATGTGAAAAATTAAAATTTCTTAAAATGAAATAAATGCCTTCTATACACCTCAAACATTCACTTTAAAACAGAAAAATGTCGTTTTTCGCAATATTTTTAGAAATTTGGGCTCTTTTAGTAACATTAACACTAGCGCTGAAGAATCTTTTATGCTCATTTCTTGTCTTTCAGGATTTATCCTTGGTTTTATTTTGTTTATTTTATGAAAATGAACAACAATACACTCCATTGAAACATTTTTCTTTGATATGTGTCGAGTGAGATTTTCACCTAGAACCCAAAGTGGGGGTATTGGCACTTTTCAAGGAAAAATGTGAAAAATTAAAATTTCTAAAAATGAAATAAATGCCTTCTATACACCTCAAACATTCACCTTAAAACAGAAAAATGTTGTTTTTCGCAATATTTTTAGAAATATGGGCTCTTTTAGTAACATTAACACTAGCGCTGAAGCATCTTTTATGCTCATTTATTGTCTTTCAGGATTTATTCTGGGTTTTATTTTGTTTATTTCATGAAAATGTACAACAATACACACCATGGAAACATTTTTGTTTGATTTGTGTCGAGGGAGATTTTCACCTAGAGCCCAAAGGGGGGGGTATTGGAACTTTTCATGGAAAAATGTGAACAATTAAAATTTCTTAAAATGAAATAAATGCCTTCTATACACCTCAAACATTCACTTTAAAACAGAAAAATGTTGTTTTTCGCAATATTTTTAGAAATTTGGGCTCTTTTAGTAACATTAACACTAGCGCTGAAACATCTTTTAGGCTCATTTATTGTCTTTCAGGATTTATTCCGGGTTTTATTTTGTTTATTTCATGAAAATGAACAACAATACACACCATGGAAACATTTTTGTTTGATTTGTGTCGAGTGAGATTTTCACGTAGAACCCAAAAGGGGGGGTATTGGCACTTTTCATGGAAAAATGTGAAAAATTAAAATTTCTAAAAATGAAATAAATGCCTTCTATACGCCTCAAACTTTCACTTTAAAACAGAAAAATGTTGTTTTTCGCAATATTTTTAGAAATTTGGGCTCTTTTAGTAACATAAACACTAGCGCTGAAGAATCTTTTATGCTCATTTATTGTCTTTCAGGATTTATCCTTGGTTTTATTTTGTTTATTTTATGAAAATGAACAACAATACACTCCATGGAAACATTTTTGTTTGATATGTGTCGAGTGAGATTTTCACCTAGAACGCAAAGGGGGGGTATTGGCACTTTTCATGGAAAAATGTGAAAAATTAAAATTTCTAAAAATGAAATAAATGCCTTCTATACACCTCAAACATTCACTCTAAAACAGAAAAATGTGTTTTTTTGCAATATTTTTAGAAATTTGAGCTCTTTTAGTAACATTAACACTAGCGCTGAAGCATCTTTTACGCTCATTTCTTGTCTTTCAGGATTTAATCTGGGTTTTATTTTGTTTATTTCATGAAAATGTACAACAATACACACCATGGAAACATTTTTGTTTGATATGTGTCGGGGGAGATTTTCACCTAGAACCCAAAGGGGGGGGTATTGGCACTTTTCATGAAAAATGTGAAAAATGAAAATTTATTAAAATGAAATAAATGCCTTCTATACACCTCAAACATTCACTTTAAAACAGAAAAATGTTGTTTTTCGCAATATTTTTAGAAATTTGGGCTCTTTTAATAACATTAACACTAGCGCTGAAGCATCTTTTATGCTCATTTATTGTCTTTCAGGATTAATTCCGGGTTTTATTTTGTTTATTTCATGAAAATGAACAACAATACACACCATGGAAACATTTTTGTTTGATTTGTGTCGAGTGAGATTTTCACGTAGAACCCAAAGGGGGGGAATTGGCACTTTTCATGGAAAAATGTGAAAAATTAAAATTTCTAAAAATGAAATAAATGCCTTCTATACACCTCAAACATTCACTTTAAAAAAGAAGATTGTTGTTTTTCGCAATATTTATAGAAATTTGGGCTCTTTTAGTAACATTTACACTAGCGCTGAAGAATCTTTTATGCTCATTTCTTGTCTTTCAGGATTTATCCTTGGTTTTATTTTGTTTTTTTAATGAAAATGAACAACAATACACTCCATGGAAACATTTTTTTTGATATGTGTCGAGTAAGATTTTCACCTAGAACCCAAAGGCACTTTTCATGGAAAAATGTGAAAAATTAAAATTTCTAAAAATGAAATAAATGCCTTCTATACGCCTCAAACTTTCACTTTAAAACAGAAAAATGTTGTTTTTCGCAATATTTTTAGAAATTTGGGCTCTTTTAGTAACATAAACACTAGCGCTGAAGCATCTTATATGCTAATTTCTTGTCTTTCAGGATTTATTCTGGGTTATATTTTGTTTATTTGATGAAAATGAACAACCATACACACCATGGAAACATTTTTGTTTGATTTGTTTCGGGTGAGATTTTCACGTAGAACCCAAAGGGGGGGTATTGGCACTTTTCATGGAAAAATGTGAAAAATTAAAGTTTCTAAAAATGAAATAAATCCCTTCTATACACCTCAAACATTCACTCTAAAACAGAAGATTGTTGTTTTTCGCAATATTTTTAGAAATTTGGGCTCTTTTAGTAACATTAACACTAGCGCTGAAGCATCTTTTATGCTCATTTATTGTCTTTCAGGATTTATTCTGGGTTTTTATTTGTTTATTTCATGAAAATGTACAACAATACACACCATGGAAACATTTTTGTTTGATTTGTGTCGAGTGAGATTTTCACGTAGAACCCAAAGGGTATTGGCACTTTTCATGGAAAAATGTGACAAATTAAAATTTCTAAAAATGAAATAAATGCCTTCTATACACCTCAAACATTCACTTTAAAACAGAAAAATGTTGTTTTTCGCAATATTTTTAGAAATTTGGGCTCTTTTAGTAACATTAACACTAGCGCTGAAGAATCTTTTATGCTCATTTATTGTCTTTCAGGATTTATAGTTGGTTTTATTTTGTTTATTTTATGAAAATGAACAACAATACACTCCATGGAAACATTTTTGTTTGATATGTGTCGAGTGAAATTTTCACCTAGAACCCAAAGGCACTTTTCATGGAAAAATGTGAAAAATTAAAATTTCTAAAAATGAAATAAATGCCTCCTATTCACCTCAAACATTCACTTTAAAATAGAAAAATGTTGTTTTTCACAATATTTTTAGAAATTTGGGCTCTTTTAGTAACATAAACACTAGCGCTGAAGCATCTTTTATGCTCATTTCTTGTCTTTCTGGATTTAATCTGGGTTTTATTTTGTTAATTTCATGAAAATGTACAACAATACACACCATGGAAACATTTTTGTTTAATTTGTGTCGAGGGAGATTTTCACCTAGAACCCAAAGTGTTCTAGGTGAAAATCTCCCTCGACACAAATCTTTTCATGGAAAAATGTGAAAAATTAAAATTTCTAAAAATGAAATAAATGCCTTCTATACACCTGGAACATTTACTTTAAAACAGAAGATTATTGTTGTTCGCAATATTTTTAGAAATTTGGGCTCTTTTAGTAACATTAACACTAGCGCTGAAGCATCTTTTATGCTCATTTATTGTATTTCTGGATTTAATCTGGGTTTTATTTTGTTTATTTCATGAAAATGTACAACAATACACACCATGGAAACATTTTTGTTTGATATGTGTCGAGGGAGATTTTCACCTAAAGCCCAAAGGGGGGGGTATTGGCAATTTTCATGGAAAAATATAAAAAATTAAAATTTCTTAAAATGATATAAATGCCTTCTATACACCTCAAACATTCACTTTAAAACAGAAAAATGTTGTTTTTCGCAATATTTTTAGAAATTTGGGCTCTTTTAGTAACATAAACACTAGCGCTTAAGAATCTTTTATGCTCATTTATTGTCTTTCAGGATTTATTCCGGGTTTTATTTTGTTTATTTCATGAAAATGAACAACAATACACACCATGGAAACATTTTTGTTTGATTTGTGTCGAGTGAGATTTTCACGTAGAACCCAAAGGGGGGGTATTGGCACTTTTCATGGAAAAATGTGACAAATTAAAATTTCTAAAAATGAAATAAATGCCTTCTATACACCTCAAACATTCACTTTAAAACAGAAAAATGTTGTTTTTCGCAATATTTTTAGAAATTTGGGCTCTTTTAGTAACATTAACACTAGCGCTGAAGAATCTTTTATGCTCATTTATTGTCTTTCAGGATTTATAGTTGGTTTTATTTTGTTTATTTTATGAAAATGAAATACAATACACTCCATGGAAACATTTTTGTTATATGTGTCGAGTGAAATTTTCACCTAGAACCCAAAGGCACTTTTCATGGAAAAATGTGAAAAATTAAAATTTCTAAAAATGAAATAAATGCCCCCTATTCACCTCAAACATTCACTTTAAAATAGAAAAATGTTTTTTTCACAATATTTTTAGAAATTTGGGCTCTTTTAGTAACATAAACACTAGCGCTGAAGCATCTTTTATGCTCATTTCTTGTCTTTCAGGATTTAATCTGGGTTTTATTTTGTTAATTTCATGAAAATGTACAACAATACACACCATGGAAACATTTTTGTTTGATTTGTGTCGAGGGAGATTTTCACCTAGAACCCAAAGTGTTCTAGGTGAAAATCTCCCTCGACACAAATCTTTTCATGGAAAAATGTGACAAATTAAAATTTCTAAAAATGAAATAAATGCCTTCTATACACCTCAAACATTCACTTTAAAACAGAAAAATGTTGTTTTTCGCAATATTTTTAGAAATTTGGGCTCTTTTAGTAACATTAACACTAGCGCTGAAGAATCTTTTATGCTCATTTATTGTCTTTCAGGATTTATAGTTGGTTTTATTTTGTTTATTTTATGAAAATGAACAACAATACACTCCATGGAAACATTTTTGTTATATGTGTCGAGTGAAATTTTCACCTAGAACCCAAAGGCACTTTTCATGGAAAAATGTGAAAAATTAAAATTTCTAAAAATGAAATAAATGCCCCCTTTTCACCTCAAACATTCACTTTAAAATAGAAAAATGTTTTTTTCACAATATTTTTAGAAATTTGGGCTCTTTTAGTAACATAAACACTAGCGCTGAAGCATCTTTTATGCTCATTTCTTGTCTTTCAGGATTTAATCTGGGTTTTATTTTGTTAATTTCATGAAAATGTACAACAATACACACCATGGAAACATTTTTGTTTGATTTGTGTCGAGGGAGATTTTCACCTAGAACCCAAAGTGTTCTAGGTAAAATCTCCCTCGACACAAATCTTTTCATGGAAAAATGTGAAAAATTAAAATTTCTAAAAATGAAATAAATGCCTTCTATACACCTGGAACATTTACTATAAAACAGAAGATTATTGTTGTTCGCAATATTTTTAGAAATTTGGGCACTTTTAGTAACATTAACACTAGCGCTGAAGCATCTTTTATGCTCATTTATTGTATTTCGGGATTTAATCTGGGTTTTATTTTGTTTATTTCATGAAAATGTACAACAATACACACCATGGAAACATTTTTGTTTGATTTGTGTCGAGGGAGATTTTCACCTAAAGCCCAAAGGGGGGGATATTGGCACTTTTCATGAAAAATGTGAAAAATGAAAATTTATTAAAATGAAATAAATGCCTTCTATACACCTCAAACATTCACTTTAAAACAGAAAAATGTTGTTTTTCGCAATATTTTTAGAAATTTGGGCTCTTTTAAAAACATTAACACTAGCGCTGAAGCATCTTTTATGCTCATTTATTGTCTTTCAGGATTAATTCCGGGTTTTATTTTGTTTATTTCATGAAAATGAACAACAATACACACCATGGAAACATTTTTGTTTGATTTGTGTCGAGTGAGATTTTCACGTAGAACCCAAAGGGGGGGAATTGGCACTTTTCATGGAAAAATGTGAAAAATTAAAATTTCTAAAAATGAAATAAATGCCTTCTATACACCTCAAACATTCACTTTAAAAAAGAAGATTGTTGTTTTTCGCAATATTTATAGAAATTTGGGCTCTTTTAGTAACATTTACACTAGCGCTGAAGAATCTTTTATGCTCATTTCTTGTCTTTCAGGATTTATCCTTGGTTTTATTTTGTTTTTTTTTATGAAAATGAACAAGAATACACTCCATGGAAACATTTTTGTTTGATATGTGTCGAGTAAGATTTTCACCTAGAACCCAAAGGCACTTTTCATGGAAAAATGTGAAAAATTAAAATTTCTAAAAATGAAATAAATGCCTTCTATACGCCTCAAACTTTCACTTTAAAACAGAAAAATGTTGTTTTTCGCAATATTTTTAGAAATTTGGGCTCTTTTAGTAACATAAACACTAGCGCTGAAGAATCTTTTATGCTCATTAATTGTCTTTCAGGATTTATCCTTGGTTTTATTTTGTTTATTTCATGAAAATGAAATACAATACACACCAAGCAAACATTTTTGTTTGATTTGTTTCGGGTGAGATTTTCACGTAGAACCCAAAGGGGGGGTATTGGCACTTTTCATGGAAAAATGTGAAAAATTAAAATTTCTAAAAATGAAATAAATCCCTTCTATACACCTCAAACATTCACTCTAAAACAGAAGATTGTTGTTTTTCGCAATATTTTTAGAAATTTGGGCTCTTTTAGTAACATTAACACTAGCGCTGAAGCATCTTTTATGCTCATTTATTGTCTTTCAGGATTTATTCTGGGTTTTTATTTGTTTATTTCATGAAAATGTACAACAATACACACCATGGAAACATTTTTGTTTGATTTGTGTCGAGTGAGATTTTCACGTAGAACCCAAAGGGTATTGGCACTTTTCATGGAAAAATGTGACAAATTAAAATTTCTAAAAATGAAATAAATGCCTTCTATACACCTCAAACATTCACTTTAAAACAGAAAAATGTTGTTTTTCGCAATATTTTTAGAAATTTGGGCTCTTTTAGTAACATTAACACCAGCGCTGAAGAATCTTTTATGCTCATTTATTGTCTTTCAGGATTTATAGTTGGTTTTATTTTGTTTATTTTATGAAAATGAACAACAATACACTCCATGGAAACATTTTTGTTTGATATGTGTCGAGTGAAATTTTCACCTAGAACCCAAAGGCACTTTTCATGGAAAAATGTGAAAAATTAAAATTTCTAAAAATGAAATAAATGCCTCCTATTCACCTCAAACATTCACTTTAAAATAGAAAAATGTTGTTTTTCACAATATTTTTAGAAATTTGGGCTCTTTTAGTAACATAAACACTAGCGCTGAAGCATCTTTTATGCTCATTTCTTGTCTTTCTGGATTTAATCTGGGTTTTATTTTATTAATTTCATGAAAATGTACAACAATACACACCATGGAAACATTTTTGTTTGATTTGTGTCGAGGGAGATTTTCACCTAGAACCCAAAGTGTTCTAGGTGAAAATCTCCCTCGACACAAATCTTTTCATGGAAAAATGTGAAAAATTAAAATTTCTAAAAATGAAATAAATGCCTTCTATACACCTGGAACATTTACTTTAAAACAGAAGATTATTGTTGTTCGCAATATTTTTAGAAATTTGGGCTCTTTTAGTAACATTAACACTAGCGCTGAAGCATCTTTTATGCTCATTTATTGTATTTCGGGATTTAATCTGGGTTTTATTTTGTTTATTTCATGGAAATGTACAACAATACACACCATGGAAACATTTTTGTTTGATTTGTGTCGAGGGAGATTTTCACCTAAAGCCCAAAGGGGGGGGTATTGGCAATTTTCATGGAAAAATATAAAAAATTAAAATTTCTTAAAATGATATAAATGCCTTCTATACACCTCAAACATTCACTTTAAAACAGAAAAATGTTGTTTTTCGCAATATTTTTAGAAATTTGGGCTCTTTTAGTAACATAAACACTAGCGCTTAAGAATCTTTTATGCTCATTTATTGTCTTTCAGGATTTATTCCGGGTTTTATTTTGTTTATTTCATGAAAATGAACAACAATACACACCATGGAAACATTTTTGTTTGATTTGTGTCGAGTGAGATTTTCACGTAGAACCCAAAGGGGGGGTATTGGCACTTTTCATGGAAAAATGTGACAAATTAAAATTTCTAAAAATGAAATAAATGCCTTCTATACACCTCAAACATTCACTTTAAAACAGAAAAATGTTGTTTTTCGCAATATTTTTAGAAATTTGGGCTCTTTTAGTAACATTAACACTAGCGCTGAAGAATCTTTTATGCTCATTTATTGTCTTTCAGGATTTATAGTTGGTTTTATTTTGTTTATTTTATGAAAATGAACAACAATACACTCCATGGAAACATTTTTGTTATATGTGTCGAGTGAAATTTTCACCTAGAACCCAAAGGCACTTTTCATGGAAAAATGTGAAAAATTAAAATTTCTAAAAATGAAATAAATGCCCCCTATTCACCTCAAACATTCACTTTAAAATAGAAAAATGTTTTTTTCACAATATTTTTAGAAATTTGGGCTCTTTTAGTAACATAAACACTAGCGCTGAAGCATCTTTTATGCTCATTTCTTGTCTTTCAGGATTTAATCTGGGTTTTATTTTGTTAATTTCAAGAAAATGTACAACAATACACACCATGGAAACATTTTTGTTTGATTTGTGTCGAGGGAGATTTTCACCTAGAACCCAAAGTGTTCTAGGTGAAAATCTCCCTCGACACAAATCTTTTCATGGAAAAATGTGACAAATTAAAATTTCTAAAAATGAAATAAATGCCTTCTATACACCTCAAACATTCACTTTAAAACAGAAAAATGTTGTTTTTCGCAATATTTTTAGAAATTTGGGCTCTTTTAGTAACATTAACACTAGCGCTGAAGAATCTTTTATGCTCATTTATTGTCTTTCAGGATTTATAGTTGGTTTTATTTTGTTTATTTTATGAAAATGAACAACAATACACTCCATGGAAACATTTTTGTTATATGTGTCGAGTGAAGTTTTCACCTAGAACCCAAAGGCACTTTTCATGGAAAAATGTGAAAAATTAAAATTTCTAAAAATGAAATAAATGCCCCCTATTCACCTCAAACATTCACTTTAAAATAGAAAAATGTTTTTTTCACAATATTTTTAGAAATTTGGGCTCTTTTAGTAACATAAACACTAGCGCTGAAGCATCTTTTATGCTCATTTCTTGTCTTTCAGGATTTAATCTGGGTTTTATTTTGTTAATTTCATGAAAATGTACAACAATACACACCATGGAAACATTTTTGTTTGATTTGTGTCGAGGGAGATTTTCACCTAGAACCCAAAGTGTTCTAGGTGAAAATCTCCCTCGACACAAATCTTTTCATGGAAAAATGTGAAAAATTAAAATTTCTAAAAATGAAATAAATGCCTTCTATACACCTGCAACATTTACTATAAAACAGAAGATTATTGTTGTTCGCAATATTTTTAGAAATTTGGGCACTTTTAGTAACATTAACACTAGCGCTGAAGCATCTTTTATGCTCATTTATTGTATTTCGGGATTTAATCTGGGTTTTATTTTGTTTATTTCATGAAAATGTACAACAATACACACCATGGAAACATTTTTGTTTGATTTGTGTCGAGGGAGATTTTCACCTAAAGCCCAAAGGGGGGGATATTGGCACTTTTCATGGAAAAATATAAAAAATTAAAATTTCTTAAAATGAAATAAATGCCTTCTATACACCTCAAACATTCACTTTAAAACAGAAAAATGTTGTTTTTCGCAATATTTTTAGAAATTTGGGCTCTTTAGTAACATTTACACTAGCGCTGAAGAATCTTTTATGCTCATTTCTTGTCTTTCAGGATTTATCCTTGGTTTTATTTTGTTTTTTTTATGAAAATGAACAACAATACACACCATGGAAATATTTTTGTTTGATTTGTGTCGAGTGAGATTTTCACCTAGAACCCAAAGGCACTTTTCATGGAAAAATGTGAAAAATTAAAATTTCTAAAAATGAAATAAATGCCTTCTATACACCTCAAACATTCACTTTAAAAATGAAAAATGTTGTTTTTCGCAATATTTTTAGAAATTTTGGCTCTTTTAGTAACATAAACACTAGCGCTGAAGAATCTTTTATGCTCATTTCTTGTCTTTCAGGATTTAATCTGGGTTTTATTTTGTTTATTTCATGAAAATGAACAACAATACATACCATGGAAACATTTTTGTTTGATTTGTGTCGAGTGAGATTTTCACCTAAAGCCCAAAGGGGGGGATATTGGCACTTTTCATGGAAAAATATAAAAAATTAAAATTTCTTAAAATGAAATAAATGCCTTCTATACACCTCAAACATTCACTTTAAAACAGAAAAATGTTGTTTTTTGCAATATTTTTAGAAATTTGGGCTCTTTAGTAACATTTACACTAGCGCTGAAGAATCTTTTATGCTCATTTCTTGTCTTCCAGGATTTATCCTTGGTTTTTTTTTGTTTTTTTTATGAAAATGAACAACAATACACACCATGGAAACATTTTTGTTTGATTTGTGTCCAGTGAGATTTTCACCTAGAACCCAAAGGCACTTTTCATTGAAAAATGTGAAAAATTAAAATATCTAAAAATGAAATAAATGCCTTCTATACACCTCAAACATTCACTTTAAAAATGAAAAATGTTGTTTTTTGCAATATTTTTAGAAATTTTGCTCTTTTAGTAACATTAACACTAACACTGAAGCATCTTTTAGGCACATTTATTGTCTTTCAGGATTTATTCTGGGTTTTATTTTGTTTATTTCTTGAAAATGAACAACGATACACACCATGGAAACATTTTTTTTTGATTTGTGTCGAGTGAGATTTTCACGTAGAACCCAAAGGGGGGGAATTGGCACTTTTCATGGAAAAATGTGAAAAATTAAAATTTCTAAAAATGAAATAAATGCCTTCTATACAACTCGAACATTCACTTTAAAAAAGAAGATTACTGTTTTTCGCAATATTTTTAGAAATTTGGGCTCTTTTAGTAACATAAACACTAGCGCTGAAGAATCTTTTATGCTCATTTATTGTCTTTCAGGATTTATCCTTGGTTTTATTTTGTTTATTTCATGAGAATGAACAACAACACACACCATGGAAACATTTTTGTTTGATTTGTGTCGAGCGAGATTTTCACCTAGAACCCAAAGGGGGGGTATTGGCACTTTTCATGGAAAAATGTGAAAAATTTAAATTTCTAAAAATGAAATAAATGCCTTCTATACACCTCAAACATTCACTCTAAAACAGAAAAATGTTGTTTTTCGCAATATTTTTAGAAATTTGGGCTCTTTTAGTAACATTAACACTAGCGCTGAAGCATCTTTTATGCTCATTTTTTGTCTTTCAGGATTTAATCTGGGTTTTATTTTGTTTATTTCATGAAAATGTACAACAATACACTCCATGGAAACATTTTTTGTTTGATATGTGTCGAGTGAGATTTTCACCTAGAACCCAAAGGCACTTTAATGGAAAAATGTGAAAAATTAAAATTTCTAAAAATGAAATAAATGCCTTCTATACACCTCAAACATTCACTCTAAAACAGAAAAATATTGTTATTCGCAATATTTTTAGAAATTTGGGCTCTTTTAGTAACATAAACACTAGCGCTGAAGAATCTTTTATGCTCATTTATTGTCTTTCAGGATTTATCCTTGGTTTTATTTTGTTTATTTCATGAAAATGAACAACAATACACACCATGGAAACATTTTTGTTTGATTTGTGTCGAGTGAGATTTTCACCTAGAACCCAAAGGGGGGGGTATTGGCACTTTTCATGGAAAAATGTGAAAAATTAAAATGTCTAAAAATGAAATAAATGCCTTCTATACACCTCAAACATTCACTTTAAAATAGAAAAATGTTGTTTTTTGCAATATTTTTAGAAATTTGGGCTCTTTTAGTAACATTTAAACTAACGCTGAAGCATCTTTTAGGCACATTTATTGTCTTTCAGGATTTATTCTGGGTTTTATTTTGTTTATTTCATGAAAATGAACAACAATACACACCATGGAAACATTTTTGTTTGATATGTGTCGAGTGAAATTTTCACCTAGAACCCAAAGGCACTTTTCATGGAAAAATGTGAAAAATTAAAATTTCTAAAAATGAAATAAATGCCTCCTATTCACCTCAAACATTCACTTTAAAATAGAAAAATGTTGTTTTTCACAATATTTTTAGAAATTTGGGCTCTTTTAGTAACATAAACACTAGCGCTGAAGCATCTTTTATGCTCATTTCTTGTCTTTCTGGATTTAATCTGGGTTTTATTTTGTTAATTTCATGAAAATGTACAACAATACACACCATGGAAACATTTTTTTTTGATTTGTGTCGAGTGAGATTTTCACGTAGAACCCAAAGGGGGGGAATTGGCACTTTTCATGGAAAAATGTGAAAAATTAAAATTTCTAAAAATGAAATAAATGCCTTCTATACAACTCGAACATTCACTTTAAAAAAGAAGATTACTGTTTTTCGCAATATTTTTAGAAATTTGGGCTCTTTTACTAACATTAACACTAGCGCTGAAGAATCTTTTATGCTCATTTATTGTCTTTCAGGATTTATCCTTGGTTTTATTTTGTTTATTTCATGAGAATGAACAACAACACACACCATGGAAACATTTTTGTTTGATTTGTGTCGAGCGAGATTTTCACCTAGAACCCAAAGGGGGGGTATTGGCACTTTTCATGGAAAAATGTGAAAAATTTAAATTTCTAAAAATGAAATAAATGCCTTCTATACACCTCAAACATTCACTCTAAAACAGAAAAATGTTGTTTTTCGCAATATTTTTAGAAATTTGGGCTCTTTTAGTAACATTAACACTAGCGCTGAAGCATCTTTTATGCTCATTTTTTGTCTTTCAGGATTTAATCTGGGTTTTATTTTGTTTATTTCATGAAAATGTACAACAATACACTCCATGGAAACATTTTTTGTTTGATATGTGTCGAGTGAGATTTTCACCTAGAACCCAAAGGCACTTTAATGGAAAAATGTGAAAAATTAAAATTTCTAAAAATGAAATAAATGCCTTCTATACACCTCAAACATTCACTCTAAAACAGAAAAATATTGTTATTCGCAATATTTTTAGAAATTTGGGCTCTTTTAGTAACATAAACACTAGCGCTGAAGAATCTTTTATGCTCATTTATTGTCTTTCAGGATTTATCCTTGGTTTTATTTTGTTTATTTCATGAAAATGAACAACAATACACACCATGGAAACATTTTTGTTTGATTTGTGTCGAGTGAGATTTTCACCTAGAACCCAAAGGGGGGGGTATTGGCACTTTTCATGGAAAAATGTGAAAAATTAAAATGTCTAAAAATGAAATAAATGCCTTCTATACACCTCAAACATTCACTTTAAAATAGAAAAATGTTGTTTTTTGCAATATTTTTAGAAATTTGGGCTCTTTTAGTAACATTTAAACTAACGCTGAAGCATCTTTTAGGCACATTTATTGTCTTTCAGGATTTATTCTGGGTTTTATTTTGTTTATTTCATGAAAATGAACAACAATACACACCATGGAAACATTTTTGTTTGATATGTGTCGAGTGAAATTTTCACCTAGAACCCAAAGGCACTTTTCATGGAAAAATGTGAAAAATTAAAATTTCTAAAAATGAAATAAATGCCTCCTATTCACCTCAAACATTCACTTTAAAATAGAAAAATGTTGTTTTTCACAATATTTTTAGAAATTTGGGCTCTTTTAGTAACATAAACACTAGCGCTGAAGCATCTTTTATGCTCATTTCTTGTCTTTCTGGATTTAATCTGGGTTTTATTTTGTTAATTTCATGAAAATGTACAACAATACACACCATGGAAACATTTTTGTTTGATTTGTGTCGAGGGAGATTTTCACCTAGAACCCAAAGTGTTCTAGGTGAAAATCTCCCTCGACACAAATCTTTTCATGGAAAAATGTGAAAAATTAAAATTTCTAAAAATGAAATAAATGCCTTCTATACACCTGGAACATTTACTTTAAAACAGAAGATTATTGTTGTTCGCAATATTTTTAGAAATTTGGGCTCTTTTAGTAACATTAACACTAGCGCTGAAGCATCTTTTATGCTCATTTATTGTATTTCGGGATTTAATCTGGGTTTTATTTTGTTTATTTCATGAAAATGTACAACAATACACACCATGGAAACATTTTTGTTTGATTTGTGTCGAGGGAGATTTTCACCTAAAGCCCAAAGGGGGGGGTATTGGCAATTTTCATGGAAAAATATAAAAAATTAAAATTTCTTAAAATGATATAAATGCCTTCTATACACCTCAAACATTCACTTTAAAACAGAAAAATGTTGTTTTTCGCAATATTTTTAGAAATTTGGGCTCTTTTAGTAACATAAACACTAGCGCTTAAGAATCTTTTATGCTCATTTATTGTCTTTCAGGATTTATAGTTGGTTTTATTTTGTTTATTTTATGAAAATGAACAACAATACACTCCATGGAAACATTTTTGTTATATGTGTCGAGTGAGATTTTCACCTAGAACCCAAAGGCACTTTTCATGGAAAAATGTGAAAAATTAAAATTTCTAAAAATGAAATAAATGCCCCCTATTCACCTCAAACATTCACTTTAAAATAGAAAAATGTTTTTTTCACAATATTTTTAGAAATTTGGGCTCTTTTAGTAACATAAACACTAGCGCTGAAGCATCTTTTATGCTCATTTCTTGTCTTTCAGGATTTAATCTGGGTTTTATTTTGTTAATTTCATGAAAATGTACAACAATACACACCATGGAAACATTTTTGTTTGATTTGTGTCGAGGGAGATTTTCACCTAGAACCCAAAGTGTTCTAGGTGAAAATCTCCCTCGACACAAATCTTTTCATGGAAAAATGTGACAAATTAAAATTTCTAAAAATGAAATAAATGCCTTCTATACACCTCAAACATTCACTTTAAAACAGAAAAATGTTGTTTTTCGCAATATTTTTAGAAATTTGGGCTCTTTTAGTAACATTAACACTAGCGCTGAAGAATCTTTTATGCTCATTTATTGTCTTTCAGGATTTATAGTTGGTTTTATTTTGTTTATTTTATGAAAATGAACAACAATACACTCCATGGAAACATTTTTGTTATATGTGTCGAGTGAAATTTTCACCTAGAACCCAAAGGCACTTTTCATGGAAAAATGTGAAAAATTAAAATTTCTAAAAATGAAATAAATGCCCCCTATTCACCTCAAACATTCACTTTAAAATAGAAAAATGTTTTTTTCACAATATTTTTAGAAATTTGGGCTCTTTTAGTAACATAAACACTAGCGCTGAAGCATCTTTTATGCTCATTTCTTGTCTTTCAGGATTTAATCTGGGTTTTATTTTGTTAATTTCATGAAAATGTACAACAATACACACCATGGAAACATTTTTGTTTGATTTGTGTCGAGGGAGATTTTCACCTAGAACCCAAAGTGTTCTAGGTGAAAATCTCCCTCGACACAAATCTTTTCATGGAAAAATGTGAAAAATTAAAATTTCTAAAAATGAAATAAATGCCTTCTATACACCTGGAACATTTACTATAAAACAGAAGATTATTGTTGTTCGCAATATTTTTAGAAATTTGGGCACTTTTAGTAACATTAACACTAGCGCTGAAGCATCTTTTATGCTCATTTATTGTATTTCGGGATTTAATCTGAGTTTTATTTTGTTTATTTCATGAAAATGTACAACAATACACACCATGGAAACATTTTTGTTTGATTTGTGTCGAGGGAGATTTTCACCTAAAGCCCAAAGGGGGGGATATTGGCACTTTTCATGGAAAAATATAAAAAATTAAAATTTCTTAAAATGAAATAAATGCCTTCTATACACCTCAAACATTCACTTTAAAACAGAAAAATGTTGTTTTTCGCAATATTTTAAGAAATTTGGGCTCTTTAGTAACATTTACACTAGCGCTGAAGAATCTTTTATGCTCATTTCTTGTCTTTCAGGATTTATCCTTGGTTTTATTTTGTTTTTTTTATGAAAATGAACAACAATACACACCATGGAAACATTTTTGTTTGATTTGTGTCGAGTGAGATTTTCACCTAGAACCCAAAGGCACTTTTCATGGAAAAATGTGAAAAATTAAAATTTCTAAAAATGAAATAAATGCCTTCTATACACCTCAAACATTCACTTTAAAACAGAAAAATGTTGTTTTTCGCAATATTTTTAGAAATTTGGGCTCTTTAGTAACATTTACACTAGCGCTGAATAATCTTTTATGCTCATTTCTTGTCTTCCAGGATTTATCCTTGGTTTTATTTTGTTTTTTTTTATGAAAATGAACAACAATACACACCATGGAAACATTTTTGTTTGATTTGTGTCGAGTGAGATTTTCACCTAGAACCCAAAGGCACTTTTCATTGAAAAATGTGAAAAATTAAAATATCTAAAAATGAAATAAATGCCTTCTATACACCTCAAACATTCACTTTAAAAATGAAAAATGTTGTTTTTTGCAATATTTTTAGAAATTTTGCTCTTTTAGTAACATTAACACTAACACTGAAGCATCTTTTAGGCACATTTATTGTCTTTCAGGATTTATTCTGGGTTTTATTTTGTTTATTTCTTGAAAATGAACAACGATACACACCATGGAAACATTTTTTTTTGATTTGTGTCGAGTGAGATTTTCACGTAGAACACAAAGGGGGGGAATTGGCACTTTTCATGGAAAAATGTGAAAAATTAAAATTTCTAAAAATGAAATAAATGCCTTCTATACAACTCGAACATTCACTTTAAAAAAGAAGATTACTGTTTTTCGCAATATTTTTAGAAATTTGGGCTCTTTTACTAACATTAACACTAGCGCTGAAGAATCTTTTATGCTCATTTATTGTCTTTCAGGATTTATCCTTGGTTTTATTTTGTTTATTTCATGAGAATGAACAACAACACACACCATGGAAACATTTTTGTTTGATTTGTGTCGAGCGAGATTTTCACCTAGAACCCAAAGGGGGGGTATTGGCACTTTTCATGGAAAAATGTGAAAAATTTAAATTTCTAAAAATGAAATAAATGCCTTCTATACACCTCAAACATTCACTCTAAAACAGAAAAATGTTGTTTTTCGCAATATTTTTAGAAATTTGGGCTGTTTTAGTAACATTAACACTAGCGCTGAAGCATCTTTTATGCTCATTTCTTGTCTTTCAGGATTTAATCTGGGTTTTATTTTGTTTATTTCATGAAAATGTACAACAATACACTCCATGGAAACATTTTTGTTTGATATGTGTCGAGTGAGATTTTCACCTAGAACCCAAAGGCACTTTAAGGGAAAAATGTGAAAAATTAAAATTTCTAAAAATGAAATAAATGCCTTCTATACACCTCAAACATTCACTCTAAAACAGAAAAATATTGTTATTCGCAATATTTTTAGAAATTTGGGCTCTTTTAGTAACATAAACACTAGCGCTGAAGAATCTTTTATGCTCATTTATTGTCTTTCAGGATTTATCCTTGGTTTCATTTTGTTTATTTCATGAAAATGAACAACAATACACACCATGGAAACATTTTTGTTTGATTTGTGTCGAGTGAGATTTTCACCTAGAACCCAAAGGGGGGGGTATTGGCACTTTTCATGGAAAAATGTGAAAAATTAAAATGTCTAAAAATGAAATAAATGCCTTCTATACACCTCAAACATTCACTTTAAAATAGAAAAATGTTGTTTTTTGCAATATTTTTAGAAATTTGGGCTCTTTTAGTAACATTAACACTAACGCTGAAGCATCTTTTAGGCACATTTATTGTCTTTCAGGATTTATTCTGGGTTTTATTTTGTTTATTTCATGAAAATGAACAACAATACACACCATGGAAACATTTTTGTTTGATTTGTGTCGAGTGAGATTTTCACCTAGAACCCAAAGGGGGGGTAATGGCACTTTTCATGGAAAAATGTGAAAAATTAAAATTTCTAAAAATGAAATAAATGCCTTCTATACACCTGGAACATTCACTTTAAAACAGAAGATTGTTGTTTTTCGCAATATTTTTAGAAATTTGCGCTCTTTTAGTAACATTAACACTAGCGCTGAAGAATCTTTTATGCTCATTTCTTGTTTTTCAGGATTTATCCTTGGTTTTATTTTGTTTATTTTATGAAAATGAACAACAATACACTCCATGGAAACATTTTTGTTTGATATGTGTCGAGTGAGATTTTCACCTAGAACCCAAAGGGGGGGTATTGGCACTTTTCATGGAAAAATGTGAAAAATTAAAATTTCTAAAAATGAAATAAATGGCTTCTATACACCTCAAACATTCACTTTAAAACAGAAAAATGTTGTTTTTCGCAATATTTTTAGAAATTTGGGCTCTTTTAGTAACATTAACACTAGCGCTGAAGCATCTTTTATGCTCATTTCTTGTCTTTCAGGATTTAATCTGGGTTTTATTTTGTTTATTTCATGAAAATGTGCAACAATACACACCATGGAAACATTTTTGTTTGATTTGTGTCGAGTGAGATTTTCACCTAGAACCCAAAGGCACTTTATTGGCACTTTTCATGGAAAAATGTGAAAAATTAAAATTTCTTAAAATGAAATAAATGCCTTCTATACACCTCAAACATTCACTTTAAAACAGAAAAATGTTGCTTTTCGCAATATTTTTAGAAAAATGGGCTCTTTTAGTAACATTAAGACTAGCGCTGAAGTATCTTTTATGCTCATTTTTTGTCTTTCAGGATTTATTCTGGGTTTTATTTTGTTTATTTCATGAAAATGAACAACGATACAAACCATGGAAACATTTTTGTTTGATATGTGTCGAGTGAGATTTTCACCTAGAACCCAAAGGGGGGGGTATTGGCACTTTTCATGGAAAAATGTGAAAAATTAAAATTTCTTAAAATGAAATAAATGCCTTCTATACACCTCGAACATTCACTTTAAAAAAGAAGATTACTGTTTTTCGCAATATTTTTAGAAATTTGGGCTCTTTTAGTAACATTAACACTAGCGCTGAAGAATCTTTTATGTTCATCTATTGTCTTTCAGGATTTATTCTGGGTTTTATAGTGTTTATTTCATGAAAATGAACAACAATACACTCCATGGAAACATTTTTGTTTGATTTTTGTTGAGTGAGATTTTCACCTAGAACCCAAAGGGGGGGGTATTGGCACTTTTCATGGAAAAATGTGAAAAATTAAAATTTCTAAAAATGAAATAAATGCCTTCTATACACCTCAAACATTCACTCTAAAACAGAAGATTGTTGTTTTTCGCAATATTTTTAGAAATTTGGGCTCTTTTAGTAACATTAACACTAGCGCTGAAGCATCTTTTATGCTCATTTCTTGTCTTTCAGGATTTATTCTGGGTTTTATTTTGTTTATTTCATGAAAATTAACAACAATACACACCATGGAAACATTTTTGTTTGATTTGTCTCGAGGGAGATTTTCACCTAGAACCCAAAGGGGGGGGTATTGGTACTTTTCATGGAAAAATGTGAAAAATTAAAATTTCTAAAAATGAAATAAATGCCTTCTATACACCTCGAACATTCACTTTAAAAAAGAAGATTGTTGTTTTTCGCAATATTTTTAGAAATTTGGGCTCTTTTAGTAATATTAACACTAGCGCTAAAGAATCTTTTATGCTCATTTCTTGTCTTTCAGGATTTATCCTTGGTTTTATTTTGTTTATTTTATGAAAATGAACAACAATACACTCCAGTGAAACATTTTTGTTTGATATGTGTCGAGTGAGATTTTCACCTAGAACCCAAAGGCACTTTTCATGGAAAAATGTGAAAAATTAAAATTTCTAAAAATGAGATAAATGCCTTCTATACACCTCAAACATTCACTTTAAAACAGAAAAATGTTGTTTTTCGCAATATTTTTAGAAATTTGGGCTCTTTTAGTAACATAAACACTAGCGCTGAAGAATCTTTTATGCTCATTTATTGTCTTTCAGGATTTATTCCGGGTTTTATTTTGTTTATTTCATGAAAATGAACAACAATACACACCATGGAAACATTTTTGTTTGATTTGTGTCGAGTGAGATTTTCACCTAGAACCCAAAGGGGGGGGTATTGGCACTTTTCATGAAAAAATGTGAAAAATTAAAATTTCTTAAAATGAAATAAATGCCTTCTATACACCTCGAACATTCACTTTAAAACAGAAAAATGTTGTTTTTCGCAATATTTTTAGAAATTTGGGCTCTTTTAGTAACATTAACACTAGCGCTGAAGAATCTTTTATGTTCATCTATTGTCTTTCAGGATTTATTCTGGGTTTTATATTGTTTATTTCATGAAAATGAACAACAATACACTCCATGGAAACATTTTTGTTTGATTTTTGTCGAGTGAGATTTTCACCTAGAACCCAAAGGGGGGGGTATTGGCACTTTTCATGGAAAAATGTGAAAAATTAAAATTTCTAAAAATGAAATAAATGCTTCTATACACCTCAAACATTCACTCTAAAACAGAAGATTGTTGTTTTTCGCAATATTTTTAGAAATTTGGGCTCTTTTAGTAACATTAACACTAGCGCTGAAGCATCTTTTATGCTCATTTCTTGTCTTTCAGGATTTATTCTGGGTTTTATTTTGTTTATTTCATGAAAATTAACAACAATACACACCATGCAAACATTTTTGTTTGATTTGTGTCGAGGGAGATTTTCACCTAGAACCCAAAGGGGGGGGTATTGGTACTTTTCATGGAAAAATGTGAAAAATTAAAATTTCTAAAAATGAAATAAATGCCTTCTATACACCTCGAACATTCACTTTAAAAAAGAAGATTGTTGTTTTTCGCAATATTTTTAGAAATTTGGGCTCTTTTAGTAATATTAACACTAGCGCTAAAGAATCTTTTATGCTCATTTCTTGTCTTTCAGGATTTATCCTTGGTTTTATTTTGTTTATTTTATGAAAATGAAAAACAATACACTCCATGGAAACATTTTTGTTTGATATGTGTCGAGTGAGATTTTCACCTAGAACCCAAAGGCACTTTTCATGGAAAAATGTGAAAAATTAAAATTTCTAAAAATGAGATAAATGCCTTCTATACACCTCAAACATTCACTTTAAAACAGAAAAATGTTGTTTTTCGCAATATTTTTAGAAATTTGGGCTCTTTTAGTAACATAAACACTAGCGCTGAAGAATCTTTTATGCTCATTTATTGTCTTTCAGGATTTATCCTTGGTTTTATTTTGTTAATTCATGAAAATAAACAACAATAGACACCATGGAAACATTTTTGTTTGATTTGTGTCGAGTGAGATTTTCACCTAGAACCCAAAGGGGGGGGTATTGGCACTTTTCATGGAAAAATGTGAAATATTAAAATGTCTAAAAATGAAATAAATGCCTTCTATACACCTCAAACATTCACTTTAAAACAGAAAAATGTTGTTTTTTGCAATATTTTTAGAAATTTGGGCTCTTTTAGTAACATTAACACTAGCGCTGAAGCATCTTATATGCTAATTTCTTGTCTTTTAGGATTTATTCTGGGTTATATTTTGTTTATTTCATGAAAATGAACAACGATACACACCATGGAAACATTTTTGTTTGAGATGTGTCGAGTGAGATTTTCACCTAGAACCCAATGGGGGGGGTATTGGCACTTTTCATGGAAAAATGTGAAAAATTAAAATTTCTAAAAATGAAATAAATGCCTTCTATACACCTCAAACATTCACTCTAAAACAGAAAAATGGTGTTTTTCGCAATATTTTTAGAAATTTGGGCTCTTTTAGTAACATTAACACTAGCGCTGAAGCATCTTATATGCTCATTTCTTGTCTTTCAGGATTTATTCTGGGTTATATTTTGTTTATTTGATGAAAATGAACAACCATACACACCATGGAAACATTTTTGTTTGATTTGTGTCGAGTGAGATTTTCTCCTAGAACCCAAAGGGGTGGGTATTGGCACATTACATGGAACAATGTGAAAAATTAAAATTTCTAAAAATGAAATAAATGCCTTCTATACACTTCAAACATTCACTCTAAATCAGAAAAATGTTGTTTTTCGCAATATTTTTAGAAATTTGGGCTCTTTTAGTAACTTTAACACTAGCGCTGAAGCATCTTTTATGCTCATTTATTGTCTTTCAGGATTTATTCTGGGTTTTATTTTGTTTATTTCTTGAAAATGAACAACGATACACACCATGGAAACATTTTTTTTGATTTGTGTCGAGTGAGATTTTCACGTAGAACCCAAAGGGGGGGAATTGGCACTTTTCATGGAAAAATGTGAAAAATTAAAATTTCTAAAAATGAAATAAATGCCTTCTATACACCTCAAACATTCACTCTAAAACAGAAAAATGTTGTTTTTCGCAATATTTTTAGAAATTTGGGCTCTTTTAGTAACATTAACACTAGCGCTGAAGCATCTTTTATGCTCATTTCTTGTCTTTCAGGATTTATTCTGGGTTTTATTTTGTTTATTTCATGAAAATGTACAACAATACACTCCATGGAAACATTTTTGTTTGATATGTGTCGAGTGAGATTTTCACCTAGAACCCAAAGGCACTTTAATGGAAAAATGTGAAAAATTAAAATTTCTAAAAATGAAATAAATGCCTTCTATACACCTCAAACATTCACTCTAAAACAGAAAAATATTGTTATTCGCAATATTTTTAGAAATTTGGGCTCTTTTAGTAACATAAACACTAGCGCTGAAGAATCTTTTATGCTCATTTATTGTCTTTCAGGATTTATCCTTGGTTTTATTTTGTTTATTTCATGAAAATGAACAACAATACACACCATGGAAACATTTTTGTTTGATTTGTGTCGAGTGAGATTTTCACCTAGAACCCAAAGGGGGGGGTATTGGCACTTTTCATGGAAAAATGTGAAAAATTAAAATGTCTAAAAATGAAATAAATGCCTTCTATACACCTCAAACATTCACTTTAAAATAGAAAAATGTTGTTTTTCGCAATATTTTTAGAAATTTGGGCTCTTTTAGTAACATTAACACTAACGCTGAAGCATCTTTTAGGCACATTTATTGTCTTTCAGGATTTATTCTGGGTTTTATTTTGTTTATTTCATGAAAATGAACAACAATACACACCATGGAAACATTTTTGTTTGATTTGTGTCGAGTGAGATTTTCACCTAGAACCCAAAGGGGGGGTAATGGCACTTTTCATGGAAAAATGTGAAAAATTAAAATTTCTAAAAATGAAATAAATGCCTTCTATACACCTGGAACATTCACTTTAAAACAGAAGATTGTTGTTTTTCGCAATATTTTTAGAAATTTGGGCTCTTTTAGTAACATAAACACTAGCGCTAAAGAATCTTTTATGCTCATTTCTTGTCTTTCAGGATTTATCCTTGGTTTTATTTTGTTTATTTTATGAAAATGAACAACAATACACTCCATGGAAACATTTTTGTTTGATATGTGTCGAGTGAGATTTTCACCTAGAACCCAAAGGCACTTTTCATGGAAAAATGTGAAAAATTAAAATTTCTAAAAATGAGATAAATGCCTTCTATACACCTCAAACATTCACTTTAAAACAGAAAAATGTTGTTTTTCGCAATATTTTTAGAAATTTGGGCTCTTTTAGTAACATAAACACTAGCGCTGAAGAATCTTTTATGCTCATTTATTGTCTTTCAGGATTTATCCTTGGTTTTATTTTGTTAATTCATGAAAATAAACAACAATAGACACCATGGAAACATTTTTGTTTGATTTGTGTCGAGTGAGATTTTCACCTAGAACCCAAAGGGGGGGGTATTGGCACTTTTCATGGAAAAATGTGAAAAATTAAAATTTCTTAAAATGAAATAAATGCCTTCTATACACCTCGAACATTCACTTTAAAAAAGAAGATTACTGTTTTTCGCATTATTTTTAGAAATTTGGGTTCTTTTAGTAACATTAACACTAGCGCTGAAGAATCTTTTATGTTCATCTATTGTCTTTCAGGATTTATTCTGGGTTTTATATTGTTTATTTCATGAAAATGAACAACAATACACTCCATGGAAACATTTTTGTTTGATTTTTGTCGAGTGAGATTTTCACCTAGAACCCAAAGGGGGGGGTATTGGCACTTAACATGGAAAAATGTGAAAAATTAAAATTTCTAAAAATGAAATAAATGCCTTCTATACACCTCAAACATTCACTCTAAAACAGAAAAATGTTGTTTTTCGCAATATTTTTAGAAATTTGGGTTCTTTTAGTAACATTAACACTAGCGCTGAAGCATCTTATATGCTCATTTCTTGTCTTTCAGGATTTATTCTGGGTTTTATTTTGTTTATTTTATGAAAATGAAAAACAATACACTCCATGGAAACATTTTTGTTTGATATGTGTCGAGTGAGATTTTCACCTAGAACCCAAAGGCACTTTTCATGGAAAAATGTGAAAAATTAAAATTTCTAAAAATGAGATAAATGCCTTCTATACACCTCAAACATTCACTTTAAAACAGAAAAATGTTGTTTTTCGCAATATTTTTAGAAATTTGGGCTCTTTTAGTAACATAAACACTAGCGCTGAAGAATCTTTTATGCTCATTTATTGTCTTTCAGGATTTATCCTTGGTTTTATTTTGTTAATTCATGAAAATAAACAACAATAGACACCATGGAAACATTTTTGTTTGATTTGTGTCGAGTGAGATTTTCACCTAGAACCCAAAGGGGGGGGTATTGGCACTTTTCATGGAAAAATGTGAAATATTAAAATGTCTAAAAATGAAATAAATGCCTTCTATACACCTCAAACATTCACTTTAAAACAGAAAAATGTTGTTTTTTGCAATATTTTTAGAAATTTGGGCTCTTTTAGTAACATTAACACTAGCGCTGAAGCATCTTATATGCTAATTTCTTGTCTTTCAGGATTTATTCTGGGTTATATTTTGTTTATTTCATGAAAATGAACAACGATACACACCATGGAAACATTTTTGTTTGAGATGTGTCGAGTGAGATTTTCACCTAGAACCCAATGGGGGGGGTATTGGCACTTTTCATGGAAAAATGTGAAAAATTAAAATTTCTAAAAATGAAATAAATGCCTTCTATACACCTCAAACATTCACTCTAAAACAGAAAAATGTTGTTTTTCGCAATATTTTTAGAAATTTGGGCTCTTTTAGTAACATTAACACTAGCGCTGAAGCATCTTATATGCTCATTTCTTGTCTTTCAGGATTTATTCTGGGTTATATTTTGTTTATTTGATGAAAATGAACAACCATACACACCATGGAAACATTTTTGTTTGATTTGTGTCGAGTGAGATTTTCTCCTAGAACCCAAAGGGGTGGGTATTGGCACATTACATGGAACAATGTGAAAAATTAAAATTTCTAAAAATGAAATAAATGCCTTCTATACACTTCAAACATTCACTCTAAATCAGAAAAATGTTGTTTTTCGCAATATTTTTAGAAATTTGGGCTCTTTTAGTAACTTTAACACTAGCGCTGAAGCATCTTTTATGCTCATTTATTGTCTTTCAGGATTTATTCTGGGTTTTATTTTGTTTATTTCATGAAAATAAACAACGATACACACCATGGAAACATTTTTGTTTGATTTGTGTCGAGTGAGATTTTCACCTAGAACCCAAAGGGGGGTATTGGCACTTTTCATGAAAAAATGTGAAAAATTAAAATTTCTTAAAATGAAAAATATGCCTTCTATACACCTCAAACATTCACTGTAAAACAGAAAAATGTTATTTTTTGCAATATTTTTAGAAATTTTGCTCTTTTAGTAACATTAACACTAACACTGAAGCATCTTTTAGGCACATTTATTGTCTTTCAGGATTTATTCTGGGTTTTATTTTGTTTATTTCTTGAAAATGAACAACGATACACACCATGGAAACATTTTTTTGATTTGTGTCGAGTGACATTTTCACGTAGAACCCAAAGGGGGGGAATTGGCACTTTTCATGGAAAAATGTGAAAAATTAAAATTTCTAAAAATGAAATAAATGCCTTCTATACACCTCAAACATTCACTCTAAAACAGAAAAATGTTGTTTTTCGCAATATTTTTAGAAATTTGGGCTCTTTTAGTAACATTAACACTAGCGCTGAAGCATCTTTTATGCTCATTTCTTGTCTTTCAGGATTTAATCTGGGTTTTATTTTGTTTATTTCATGAAAATGTACAACAATACACTCCATGGAAACATTTTTGTTTGATATGTGTCGAGTGAGATTTTCACCTAGAACCCAAAGGCACTTTAATGGAAAAATGTGAAAAATTAAAATTTCTAAAAATGAAATAAATGCCTTCTATACACCTCAAACATTCACTCTAAAACAGAAAAATATTGTTATTCGCAATATTTTTAGAAATTTGGGCTCTTTTAGTAACATAAACACTAGCGCTGAAGAATCTTTTATGCTCATTTATTGTCTTTCAGGATTTATCCTTGGTTTTATTTTGTTTATTTCATGAAAATGAACAACAATACACACCATGGAAACATTTTTGTTTGATTTGTGTCGAGTGAGATTTTCACCTAGAACCCAAAGGGGGGGGTATTGGCACTTTTCATGGAAAAATGTGAAAAATTAAAATGTCTAAAAATGAAATAAATGCCTTCTATACACCTCAAACATTCACTTTAAAATAGAAAAATGTTTTTTTCACAATATTTTTAGAAATTTGGGCTCTTTTAGTAACATTATCACTAACGCTGAAGCATCTTTTAGGCACATTTATTGTCTTTCAGGATTTATTCTGGGTTTTATTTTGTTTATTTCATGAAAATGAACAACAATACACACCATGGAAACATTTTTGTTTGATTTGTGTCGAGTGAGATTTTCACCTAGAACCCAAAGGGGGGGTAATGGCACTTTTCATGGAAAAATGTGAAAAATTAAAATTTCTAAAAATGAAATAAATGCCTTCTATACACCTGGAACATTCACTTTAAAACAGAAGATTGTTGTTTTTCGCAATATTTTTAGAAATTTGGGCTCTTTTAGTAACATAAACACTAGCGCTAAAGAATCTTTTATGCTCATTTCTTGTCTTTCAGGATTTATCCTTGGTTTTATTTTGTTTATTTTATGAAAATGAACAACAATACACTCCATGGAAACATTTTTGTTTGATATGTGTCGAGTGAGATTTTCACCTAGAACCCAAAGGCACTTTTCATGGAAAAATGTGAAAAATTAAAATTTCTAAAAATGAGATAAATGCCTTCTATACACCTCAAACATTCACTTTAAAACAGAAAAATGTTGTTTTTCGCAATATTTTTAGAAATTTGGGCTCTTTTAGTAACATAAACACTAGCGCTGAAGAATCTTTTATGCTCATTTATTGTCTTTCAGGATTTATCCTTGGTTTTATTTTGTTAATTCATGAAAATAAACAACAATAGACACCATGGAAACATTTTTGTTTGATTTGTGTCGAGTGAGATTTTCACCTAGAACCCAAAGGGGGGGGGTATTGGCACTTTTCATGGAAAAATGTGAAAAATTAAAATTTCTTAAAATGAAATAAATGCCTTCTATACACCTCGAACATTCACTTTAAAAAAGAAGATTACTGTTTTTCGCAATATTTTTAGAAATTTGGGCTCTTTTAGTAACATTAACACTAGCGCTGAAGAATCTTTTATGTTCATCTATTGTCTTTCAGGATTTATTCTGGGTTTTATATTGTTTATTTCATGAAAATGAACAACAATACACTCCATGGAAACATTTTTGTTTGATTTTTGTCGAGTGAGATTTTCACCTAGAACCCAAAGGGGGGGGTATTGGCACTTAACATGGAAAAATGTGAAAAATTAAAATTTCTAAAAATGAAATAAATGCCTTCTATACACCTCAAACATTCACTCTAAAACAGAAAAATGTTGTTTTTCGCAATATTTTTAGAAATTTGGGTTCTCTTAGTAACATTAACACTAGCGCTGAAGCATCTTATATGCTCATTTCTTGTCTTTCAGGATTTATTCTGGGTTATATTTTGTTTATTTGATGAAAATGAACAACCATACACACCATGGAAACATTTTTGTTTGATTTGTGTCGAGTGAGATTTTCTCCTAGAACCCAAAGGGGTGGGTATTGGCACATTACATGGAACAATGTGAAAAATTAAAATTTCTAAAAATGAAATAAATGCCTTCTATACACTTCAAACATTCACTCTAAATCAGAAAAATGTTGTTTTTCGCAATATTTTTAGAAATTTGGGCTCTTTTAGTAACTTTAACACTAGCGCTGAAGCATCTTTTATGCTCATTTATTGTCTTTCAGGATTTATTCTGGGTTTTATTTTGTTTATTTCATGAAAATGAACAACGATACACACCATGGAAACATTTTTGTTTGATTTGTGTCGAGTGAGATTTTCACCTAGAACCCAAAGGGGGGGTATTGGCACTTTTCATGAAAAAATGTGAAAAATTAAAATTTCTTAAAATGAAAAATATGCCTTCTATACACCTCAAACATTCACTGTAAAACAGAAAAATGTTATTTTTTGCAATATTTTTAGAAATTTTGCTCTTTTAGTAACATTAACACTAACACTGAAGCATCTTTTAGGCACATTTATTGTCTTTCAGGATTTATTCTGGGTTTTATTTTGTTTATTTCTTGAAAATGAACAACGATACACACCATGGAAACATTTTTTTTTGATTTGTGTCGAGTGAGATTTTCACGTAGAACCCAAAGGGGGGGAATTGGCACTTTTCATGGAAAAATGTGAAAAATTAAAATTTCTAAAAATGAAATAAATGCCTTCTATACACCTCAAACATTCACTCTAAAACAGAAAAATGTTGTTTTTCGCAATATTTTTAGAAATTTGGGCTCTTTTAGTAACATTAACACTAGCGCTGAAGCATCTTTTATGCTCATTTCTTGTCTTTCAGGATTTAATCTGGGTTTTATTTTGTTTATTTCATGAAAATGTACAACAATACACTCCATGGAAACATTTTTGTTTGAATTGTGTGGAGTGAGATTTTCACCTAGAACCCAAAGGCACTTTAATGGAAAAATGTGAAAAATTAAAATTTCTAAAAATGAAATAAATGCCTTCTATACACCTCAAACATTCACTCTAAAACAAAAAATATTGTTATTCGCAATATTTTTAGAAATTTGGGCTCTTTTAGTAACATAAACACTAGCGCTGAAGAATCTTTTATGCTCATTTATTGTCTTTCAGGATTTATCCTTGGTTTTATTTTGTTTATTTCATGAAAATGAACAACAATACACACCATGGAAACATTTTTGTTTGATTTGTGTCGAGTGAGATTTTCACCTAGAACCCAAAGGGGGGGGTATTGGCACTTTTCATGGAAAAATGTGAAAAATTAAAATGTCTAAAAATGAAATAAATGCCTTCTATACACCTCAAACATTCACTTTAAAATAGAAAAATGTTGTTTTTCGCAATATTTTTAGAAATTTGGGCTCTTTTAGTAACATTAACACTAACGCTGAAGCATCTTTTAGGCACATTTATTGTCTTTCAGGATTTATTCTGGGTTTTATTTTGTTTATTTCATGAAAATGAACAACAATACACACCATGGAAACATTTTTGTTTGATTTGTGTCGAGTGAGATTTTCACCTAGAACCCAAAGGGGGGGTAATGGCACTTTTCATGGAAAAATGTGAAAAATTAAAATTTCTAAAAATGAAATAAATGCCTTCTATACACCTGGAACATTCACTTTAAAACAGAAGATTGTTGTTTTTCGCAATATTTTTAGAAATTTGGGCTCTTTTAGTAACATAAACACTAGCGCTAAAGAATCTTTTATGCTCATTTCTTGTCTTTCAGGATTTATCCTTGGTTTTATTTTGTTTATTTTATGAAAATGAACAACAATACACTCCATGGAAACATTTTTGTTTGATATGTGTCGAGTGAGATTTTCACCTAGAACCCAAAGGCACTTTTCATGGAAAAATGTGAAAAATTAAAATTTCTAAAAATGAGATAAATGCCTCCTATACACCTCAAACATTCACTCTAAAACAGAAAAATGTTGTTTTTCGCAATATTTTTAGAAATTTGGGCTCTTTTAGTAACATAAACACTAGCGCTGAAGAATCTTTTATGCTCATTTATTGTCTTTCAGGATTTATCCTTGGTTTTATTTTGTTAATTCATGAAAATAAACAACAATAGACACCATGGAAACATTTTTGTTTGATTTGTGTCGAGTGAGATTTTCACCTAGAACCCAAAGGGGGGGGTATTGGCACTTTTCATGGAAAAATGTGAAATATTAAAATGTCTAAAAATGAAATAAATGCCTTCTATACACCTCAAACATTCACTTTAAAACAGAAAAATGTTGTTTTTTGCAATATTTTTAGAAATATGGGCTCTTTTAGTAACATTAACACTAGCGCTGAAGCATCTTATATGCTCATTTCTTGTCTTTTAGGATTTATTCTGGGTTATATTTTGTTTATTTCATGAAAATGAACAACGATACACACCATGGAAACATTTTTGTTTGAGATGTGTCGAGTGAGATTTTCACCTAGAACCCAATGGGGGGGGTATTGGCACTTAACATGGAAAAATGTGAAAAATTAAAATTTCTAAAAATGAAATAAATGCCTTCTATACACCTCAAACATTCACTCTAAAACAGAAAAATGTTGTTTTTCGCAATATTTTTAGAAATTTGGGTTCTTTTAGTAACATTAACACTAGCGCTGAAGCATCTTATATGCTCATTTCTTGTCTTTCAGGATTTATTTTGGGTTATATTTTGTTTATTTGATGAAAATGAACAACCATACACACCATGGAAACATTTTTGTTTGATTTGTGTCGAGTGAGATTTTCTCCTAGAACCCAAAGGGGTGGGTATTGGCACATTACATGGAACAATGTGAAAAATTAAAATTTCTAAAAATGAAATAAATGCCTTCTATACACTTCAAACATTCACTCTAAATCAGAAAAATGTTGTTTTTCGCAATATTTTTAGAAATTTGGGCTCTTTTAGTAACTTTAACACTAGCGCTGAAGCATCTTTTATGCTCATTTATTGTCTTTCAGGATTTATTCTGGGTTTTATTTTGTTTATTTCATGAAAATGAACAACGATACACACCATGGAAACATTTTTGTTTGATTTGTGTCGAGTGAGATTTTCACCTAGAACCCAAAGGGGGGGTATTGGCACTTTTCATGAAAAAATGTGAAAAATTAAAATTTCTTAAAATGAAAAATATGCCTTCTATACACCTCAAACATTCACTGTAAAACAGAAAAATGTTATTTTTTGCAATATTTTTAGAAATTTTGCTCTTTTAGTAACATTAACACTAACACTGAAGCATCTTTTAGGCACATTTATTTTCTTTCAGGATTTATTCTGGGTTTTATTTTGTTTATTTCTTGAAAATGAACAACGATACACACCATGGAAACATTTTTTTTTGATTTGTGTCGAGTGAGATTTTCACGTAGAACCCAAAGGGGGGGAATTGGCACTTTTCATGGAAAAATGTGAAAAATTAAAATTTCTAAAAATGAAATAAATGGCTTCTATACACCTCGAACATTCACTTTAAAAAAGAAGATTACTGTTTTTCGCCATATTTTTAGAAATTTGGGCTCTTTTACTAACATTAACACTAGCGCTGAACAATCTTTTATGCTCATTTATTGTCTTTCAGGATTTATCCTTGGTTTTATTTTCTTTATTTCATGAGAATGAACAACAATACACACCATGAAAACATTTTTGTTTGATTTGTGTCGAGCGAGATTTTCACCTAGAACCCAAAGGGGGGGGTATTGGCACTTTTCATGGAAAAATGTGAAAAATTAAAATTTCTAAAAATGAAATAAATGCCTTCTATACACCTCAAACATTCACTCTAAAACAGAAAAATGTTGTTTTTCGCAATATTTTTAGAAATTTGGGCTCTTTTAGTAACATTAACACTAGCGCTGAAGCATCTTTTATGCTCATTTCTTGTCTTTCAGGATTTAATCTGGGTTTTATTTTGTTTATTTCATGAAAATGTACAACAATACACTCCATGGAAACATTTTCGTTTGATATGTGTCGAGTGAGATTTTCACCTAGAACCCAAAGGCACTTTAATGGAAAAATGTGAAAAATTAAAATTTCTAAAAATGAAATAAATGCCTTCTATACACCTCAAACATTCACTCTAAAACAGAAAAATATTGTTATTCGCAATATTTTTAGAAATTTGGGCTCTTTTAGTAACATAAACACTAGCGCTGAAGAATCTTTTATGCTTATTTATTGTCTTTCAGGATTTATCCTTGGTTTTATTTTGTTTATTTCATGAAAATGAACAACAATACACACCATGGAAACATTTTTGTTTGATTTGTGTCGAGTGAGATTTTCACCTAGAACCCAAAGGGGGGGGTATTGGCACTTTTCATGGAAAAATGTGAAAAATTAAAATGTCTAAAAATGAAATAAATGCCTTCTATACACCTCAAACATTCACTTTAAAATAGAAAAATGGTTTTTTTTGCAATATTTTTAGAAATTTGGGCTCTTTTAGTAACATTAACACTAACGCTGAAGCATCTTTTAGGCACATTTATTGTCTTTCAGGATTTATTCTGGGTTTTATTTTGTTTATTTCATGAAAATGAACAACAATACACACCATGGAAAAATTTTTGTTTGATTTGTGTCGAGTGAGATTTTCACCTAGAACCCAAAGGGGGGGTAATGGCACTTTTCATGGAAAAATGTGAAAAATTAAAATTTCTAAAAATGAAATAAATGCCTTCTATACACCTGGAACATTCACTTTAAAACAGAAGATTGTTGTTTTTCGCAATATTTTTAGAAATTTGCGCTCTTTTAGTAACATTAACACTAGCGCTGAAGAATCTTTTATGCTAATTTCTTGTCTTTCAGGATTTATCCTTGGTTTTATTTTGTTTATTTTATGAAAATGAACAACAATACACTCCATGGAAACATTTTTGTTTGATATGTGTCGAGTGAGATTTTCTCCTAGAACCCAAAGGGGTGGGTATTGGCACATTACATGGAACAATGTGAAAAATTAAAATTTCTAAAAATGAAATAAATGCCTTCTATACACTTCAAACATTCACTCTAAATCAGAAAAATGTTGTTTTTCGCAATATTTTTAGAAATTTGGGCTCTTTTAGTAACTTTAACACTAGCGCTGAAGCATCTTTTATGCTCATTTATTGTCTTTAAGGATTTATTCTGGGTTTTATTTTGTTTATTTCATGAAAATGAACAACGATACACACCATGGAAACATTTTTGTTTGATTTGTGTCGAGTGAGATTTTCACCTAGAACCCAAAGGGGGGGTATTGGCACTTTTCATGAAAAAATGTGAAAAATTAAAATTTCTTAAAATGAAAAATATGCCTTCTATACACCTCAAACATTCACTTTAAAATAGAAAAATGGTTTTTTTTGCAATATTTTTAGAAATTTGGGCTCTTTTAGTAACATTAACACTAACGCTGAAGCATCTTTTAGGCACATTTATTGTCTTTCAGGATTTATTCTGGGTTTTATTTTGTTTATTTCATGAAAATGAACAACAATACACACCATGGAAAAATTTTTGTTTGATTTGTGTCGAGTGAGATTTTCACCTAGAACCCAAAGGGGGGGTAATGGCACTTTTCATGGAAAAATGTGAAAAATTAAAATTTCTAAAAATGAAATAAATGCCTTCTATACACCTGGAACATTCACTTTAAAACAGAAGATTGTTGTTTTTCGCAATATTTTTAGAAATTTGCGCTCTTTTAGTAACATTAACACTAGCGCTGAAGAATCTTTTATGCTAATTTCTTGTCTTTCAGGATTTATCCTTGGTTTTATTTTGTTTATTTTATGAAAATGAACAACAATACACTCCATGGAAACATTTTTGTTTGATATGTGTCGAGTGAGATTTTCTCCTAGAACCCAAAGGGGTGGGTATTGGCACATTACATGGAACAATGTGAAAAATTAAAATTTCTAAAAATGAAATAAATGCCTTCTATACACTTCAAACATTCACTCTAAATCAGAAAAATGTTGTTTTTCGCAATATTTTTAGAAATTTGGGCTCTTTTAGTAACTTTAACACTAGCGCTGAAGCATCTTTTATGCTCATTTATTGTCTTTAAGGATTTATTCTGGGTTTTATTTTGTTTATTTCATGAAAATGAACAACGATACACACCATGGAAACATTTTTGTTTGATTTGTGTCGAGTGAGATTTTCACCTAGAACCCAAAGGGGGGGTATTGGCACTTTTCATGAAAAAATGTGAAAAATTAAAATTTCTTAAAATGAAAAATATGCCTTCTATACACCTCAAACATTCACTGTAAAACAGAAAAATGTTATTTTTTGCAATATTTTTAGAAATTTTGCTCTTTTAGTAACATTAACACTAACACTGAAGCATCTTTTAGGCACATTTATTGTCTTTCAGGATTTATTCTGGGTTTTATTTTGTTTATTTCTTGAAAATGAACAACGATACACACCATGGAAACATTTTTTTTGATTTGTGTCGAGTGAGATTTTCACGTAGAACCCAAAGGGGGGGAATTGGCACTTTTCATGGAAAAATGTGAAAAATTAAAATTTCTAAAAATGAAATAAATGGCTTCTATACACCTCGAACATTCACTTTAAAAAAGAAGATTACTGTTTTTCGCAATATTTTTAGAAATTTGGGCTCTTTTACTAACATTAACACTAGCGCTGAAGAATCTTTTATGCTCATTTATTGTCTTTCAGGATTTATCCTTGGTTTTATTTTGTTTATTTCATGAGAATGAACAACAATACACACCATGGAAACATTTTTGTTTGATTAGTGTCGAGCGAGATTTTCACCTAGAACCCAAAGGGGGGGGTATTGGCACTTTTCATGGAAAAATGTGAAAAATTAAAATTTCTAAAAATGAAATAAATGCCTTCTATACACCTCAAACATTAACTCTAAAACAGAAAAATGTTGTTTTTCGCAATATTTTTAGAAATTTGGGCTCTTTTAGTAACATTAACACTAGCGCTGAAGCATCTTTTATGCTCATTTCTTGTCTTTCAGGATTTAATCTGGGTTTTATTTTGTTTATTTCATGAAAATGTACAACAATACACTCCATGGAAACATTTTCGTTTGATATGTGTCGAGTGAGATTTTCACCTAGAACCCAAAGGCACTTTAATGGAAAAATGTGAAAAATTAAAATTTCTAAAAATGAAATAAATGCCTTCTATACACCTCAAACATTCACTCTAAAACAGAAAAATATTGTTATTCGCAATATTTTTAGAAATTTGGGCTCTTTTAGTAACATAAACACTAGCGCTGAAGAATCTTTTATGCTTATTTATTGTCTTTCAGGATTTATCCTTGGTTTTATTTTGTTTATTTCATGAAAATGAACAACAATACACACTATGGAAACATTTTTGTTTGATTTGTGTCGAGTGAGATTTTCACCTAGAACCCAAATGGGGGGGTATTGGCACTTTTCATGGAAAAATGTGAAAAATTAAAATGTCTAAAAATGAAATAAATGCCTTCTATACACCTCAAACATTCACTTTAAAACAGAAGATTGTTGTTTTTCGCTATATTTTTAGAAATTTGCGCTCTTTTAGTAACATTAACACTAGCGCTGAAGAATCTTTTATGCTCATTTCTTGTCTTTCAGGATTTATCCTTGGTTTTATTTTGTTTATTTTATGAAAATGAACAACAATACACTCCATGGAAACATTTTTGTTTGATATGTGTCGAGTGAGATTTTCACCTAGAACCCAAAGGGGGGGTATTGGCACATTTCATGGAAAAATGTGAAAAATTAAAATTTCTAAAAATGAAATAAATGCCTTCTATACACCTCAAACATTCACTTTAAAACAGAAAAATGTTGTTTTTCGCAATATTTTTAGAAATTTGGGCTCTTTTAGTAACATTTACACTAGCGCTGAAGAATCTTTTATGCTCATTAATTGCCTTCAGGATTTATCCTTGGTTTTATTTTGTTTATTTCATGAAAATGAACAACAATACACACCATGGAAACATTTTTGTTTGATTTGTGTCGAGTGAGATTTTCACCAAGAACCCAAAGGGGGGGGTATTGGCACTTTTCATGGAAAAATGAGAAAAATTAAAATTTCTAAAAATGAAATAAATGCCTTCTATACACCTCAAACATTCACTCTGAAACTAAAGATTGTTCTTTTCGCAATATTTTTAGAAATTTGGGCTCTTTTAGTAACATTAACACTAGCGCTGAAGAATCTTTTATGTTCATCTATTGTCTTTCAGGATTTATTCTGGGTTTTATATTGTTTATTTCATGAAAATGAACAACAATACACTCCATGGAAACATTTTTGTTTGATTTTTGTCGAGTGAGATTTTCACCTAGAACCCAAAGGGGGGGGTATTGGCACTTTTCATGGAAAAATGTGAAAAATTAAAATGAAATAAATGCCTTCTATACACCTCAAACATTCACTCTAAAACAGAAGATTGTTGTTTTTCGCAATATTTTTAGAAATTTGGGCTCTTTTAGTAACATTAACACTAGCGCTGAAGCATCTTTTATGCTCATTTCTTGTCTTTCAGGATTTATTCTGGGTTTTATTTTGTTTATTTCATGAAAATTAACAACAATACACACCATGGAAACATTTTTGTTTGATTTGTGTCGAGGGAGATTTTCACCTAGAACCCAAAGGGGGGGGTATTGGTACTTTTCTTGGAAAAATGTGAAAAATTAAAATTTCTAAAAATGAAATAAATGCCTTCTATACACCTCGAACATTCACTTTAAAAAAGAAGATTGTTGTTTTTCGCAATATTTTTAGAAATTTGGGCTCTTTTAGTAATATTAACACTAGCGCTAAAGAATCTTTTATGTTCATTTCTTGTCTTTCAGGATTTATCCTTGGTTTTATTTTGTTTATTTTATGAAAATGAACAACAATACACTCCATGGAAACATTTTTGTTTGATATGTGTCGAGTGAGATTTTCACCTAGAACCCAAAGGCACTTTTCATGGAAAAATGTGAAAAATTAAAATTTCTAAAAATGAGATAAATGCCTTCTATACACCTCAAACATTCACTTTAAAACAGAAAAATGTTGTTTTTCGCAATATTTTTAGAAATTTGGGCTCTTTTAGTAACATAAACACTAGCGCTGAAGAATCTTTTATGCTCATTTATTGTCTTTCAGGATTTATCCTTGGTTTTATTTTGTTTATTTCATGAAAATAAACAACAATAGACACCATGGAAACATTTTTGTTTGATTTGTGTCGAGTGAGATTTTCACCTAGAACCCAAAGGGGGGGGGTATTGGCACTTTTCATGGAAAAATGTGAAATATTAAAATGTCTAAAAATGAAATAAATGCCTTCTATACACCTCAAACGTTCCCTTTAAAACAGAAAAATGGTTTTTTTTGCAATATTTTTAGCAATTTGGGCTCTTTTAGTAACATTAACACTAGCGCTGAAGCATCTTATATGCTCATTTCTTGTCTTTTAGGATTTATTCTGGGTTATATTTTTTTTATTTCATGAAAATGAACAACGATACACACCATGGAAACATTTTTGTTTGAGATGTGTCGAGTGAGATTTTCACCTAGAACCCAATGGGGGGGGTATTGGCACTTAACATGGAAAAATGTGAAAAATTAAAATTTCTTAAAATGAAATAAATGCCTTCTATACACCTCAAACATTCACTCTGAAACTAAAGATTGTTGTTTTTCGCAATATTTTTAGAAATTTGGGCTCTTTTAGTAACATTAACACTAGCGCTGAAGAATCTTTTATGTTCATCTATTGTCTTTCAGGATTTATTCTGGGTTTTATATTGTTTATTTCATGAAAATGAACAACAATACACTCCATGGAAACATTTTTGTTTGATTTTTGTCGAGTGAGATTTTCACCTAGAACCCAAAGGGGGGGGTATTGGCACTTTTCATGGAAAAATGTGAAAAATTAAAATTTCTAAAAATGAAATAAATGCCTTCTATACACCTCAAACATTCACTCTAAAACAGAAGATTGTTGTTTTTCGCAATATTTTTAGAAATTTGGGCTCTTTTAGTAACATTAACACTGGCGCTGAAGCATCTTTTATGCTCATTTGTTGTCTTTCAGGATTTATTCTGGGTTTTATTTTGTTTATTTCATGAAAATTAACAACAATACACACCATGGAAACATTTTTGTTTGATTTGTGTCGAGGGAGATTTTCACCTAGAACCCAAAGGGGGGGGGTATTGGTACTTTTCAAAGAAAAATGTGAAAAATTAAAATTTCTAAAAATGAAATAAATGCCTTCTATACACCTCGAACATTCACCTTAAAAAAGAAGATTGTTGTTTTTCGCAATATTTTTAGAAATTTGGGCTCTTTTAGTAATATTAACACTAGCGCTAAAGAATCTTTTATGCTCATTTCTTGTCTTTCAGGATTTATCCTTGGTTTTATTTTGTTTATTTTATGAAAATGAACAACAATACACTCCATGGAAACATTTTTGTTTGATATGTGTTGAGTGAGATTTTCACCTAGAACCCAAAGGCACTTTTCATGGAAAAATGGGAAAATTAAAATTTCTAAAAATGAGATAAATGCCTTCTATACACCTCAAACATTCACTTTAAAACAGAAAAATGTTGTTTTTCGCAATATTTTTAGAAATTTGGGCTCTTTTAGTAACATAAACACTAGCGCTGAAGAATCTTTTATGCTCATTTATTGTCTTTCAGGATTTATCCTTGGTTTTATTTTGTTTATTTCATGAAAATAAACAACAATAGACACCATGGAAACATTTTTGTTTGATTTGTGTCGAGTGAGATTTTCACCTAGAACCCAAAGGGGGGGGTATTGGCACTTTTCATGGAAAAATGTGAAATATTAAAATGTCTAAAAATGAAATAAATGCCTTCTATACACCTCAAACATTCACTTTAAAACAGAGAAATGTTGTTTTTTGCAATATTTTTAGAAATTTGGGCTCTTTTAGTAACATTAACACTAGCGCTGAAGCATCTTATATGCTCATTTCTTGTCTTTTAGGATTTATTCTGGGTTATATTTTGTTTATTTCATGAAAATGAACAACGATACACACCATGGAAACATTTTTGTTTGAGATGTGTCGAGTGAGATTTTCACCTAGAACCCAATGGGGGGGGTATTGGCACTTTTCATGGAAAAATGTGAAATATTAAAATGTCTAAAAATGAAATAAATGCCTTCTATACACCTCAAACATTCACTTTAAAACAGAAAAATGTTGTTTTTTGCAATATTTTTAGAAATTTGGGCTCTTTTAGTAACATTAACACTAGCGCTGAAGCATCTTATATGCTCATTTCTTGTCTTTCAGGATTTAATCTGGGTTTTATTTTGTTTATTTCATGAAAATGTACAACAATACACTCCATGGAAACATTTTTGTTTGATATGTGTCGAGTGAGATTTTCACCTAGAACCCAAAGGCACTTTAATGGAAAAATGTGAAAAATTAAAATTTCTAAAAATGAAATAAATGCCTTCTATACACCTCAAACATTCACTTTAAAATAGAAAAATGTTGTTTTTCGCAATATTTTTAGAAATTTGGGCTCTTTTAGTAACATTAACACTAACGCTGAAGCATCTTTTAGGCACATTTATTGTCTTTCAGGATTTATTCTGGGTTTTATTTTGTTTATTTCATGAAAATGAACAACAATACACACCATGGAAACATTTTTGTTTGATTTGTGTCGAGTGAGATTTTCACCTAGAACCCAAAGGGGGGGTAATGGCACATTTCATGGAAAAATGAGAAAAATTAAAATTTCTAAAAATGAAATAAATGCCTTCTATACACCTGGAACATTCACTTTAAAACAGAAGATTGTTGTTTTTCGCAATATTTTTAGAAATTTGGGCTCTTTTAGTAACATAAACACTAGCGCTAAAGAATCTTTTATGCTCATTTCTTGTCTTTCAGGATTTATCCTTGGTTTTATTTTGTTTATTTTATGAAAATGAACAACAATACACTCCATGGAAACATTTTTGTTTGATATGTGTCGAGTGAGATTTTCACCTAGAACCCAAAGGCACTTTTCATGGAAAAATGTGAAAAATTAAAATTTCTAAAAATGAGATAAATGCCTTCTATGCACCTCAAACATTCACTTTAAAACAGAAAAATGTTGTTTTTCGCAATATTTTTAGAAATTTGGGCTCTTTTAGTAACATAAACACTAGTGCTGAAGAATCTTTTATGCTCATTTATTGTCTTTCAGGATTTATCCTTGGTTTTATTTTGTTAATTCATGAAAATAAACAACAATAGACACCATGGAAACATTTTTGTTTGATTTGTATCGAGTGAGATTTTCACCTAGAACCCAAAGGGGGGGGGATTGGCACTTTTCATGGAAAAATGTGAAATATTAAAATGTCTAAAAATGAAATAAATGCCTTCTATACACCTCAAACATTCACTTTAAAACAGAAAAAATGTTGTTTTTTGCAATATTTTTAGAAATTTGGGCTCTTTTAGTAACATTAACACTAGCGCTGAAGCATCTTATATGCTCATTTCTTGTCTTTTAGGATTTATCCTGGGTTATATTTTGTTTATTTCATGAAAATGAACAACGATACACACCATGGAAACATTTTTGTTTGAGATGTGTCGAGTGAGATTTTCACCTAGAACCCAATGGGGGGGGTATATGCACTTAACATGGAAAAATGTGAAAAATTAAAATTTCTAAAAATGAAATAAATGCCTTCTATACACCTCAAACATTCACTCTAAAACAGAAAAATGTTGTTTTTCGCAATATTTTTAGAAATTTGGGCTCTTTTAGTAACATTAACACTAGCGCTGAAGCATCTTATATGCTAATTTCTTGTCTTTCAGGATTTATTCTGGGTTATATTTTGTTTATTTGATGAAAATGAACAACCATACACACCATGGAAACATTTTTGTTTGATTTGTGTCGAGTGAGATTTTCTCCTAGAACCCAAAGGGGTGGGTATTGGCACATTACATGGAACAATGTGAAAAATTAAAATTTCTAAAAATGAAATAAATGCCTTCTATACACTTCAAACATTCACTCTAAATCAGAAAAATGTTGTTTTTCGCAATATTTTTAGAAATTTGGGCTCTTTTAGTAACTTTAACACTAGCGCTGAAGCATCTTTTATGCTCATTTATTGTCTTTCAGGATTTATCCTTGGTTTTATTTTGTTTATTTCATGAGAATGAACAACAATACACACCATGGAAACATTTTTGTTTGATTTGTGTCGAGCGAGATTTTCACCTAGAACCCAAAGGGGGGGGTATTGGCACTTTTCATGGAAAAATGTGAAAAATTAAAATTTCTAAAAATGAAATAAATGCCTTCTATACACCTCAAACATTCACTCTAAAACAGAAAAATGTTGTTTTTCGCAATATTTTTAGAAATTTGGGCTCTTTTAGTAACATTAACACTAGCGCTGAAGCATCTTTTATGCTCATTTCTTGTCTTTCAGGATTTAATCTGGGTTTTATTTTGTTTATTTCATGAAAATGTACAACAATACACTCCATGGAAACATTTTCGTTTGATATGTGTCGAGTGAGATTTTCACCTAGAACCCAAAGGCACTTTAATGGAAAAATGTGAAAAATTAAAATTTCTAAAAATGAAATAAATGCCTTCTATACACCTCAAACATTCACTCTAAAACAGAAAAATATTGTTATTCGCAATATTTTTAGAAATTTGGGCTCTTTTAGTAACATAAACACTAGCGCTGAAGAATCTTTTATGCTTATTTATTGTCTTTCAGGATTTATCCTTGGTTTATTTTGTTTATTTCATGAAAATGAACAACAATACACACCATGGAAACATTTTTGTTTGATTTGTGTCGAGTGAGATTTTCACCTAGAACCCAAAGGGGGGGGGTATTGGCACTTTCATGGAAAATGTGAAAAATTAAAATGTCTAAAAATGAAATAAATGCCTTCTATACACCTCAAACATTCACTTTAAAATAGAAAAATGTTGTTTTTTGCAATATTTTTAGAAATTTGGGCTCTTTTAGTAACATTAACACTAACGCTGAAGCATCTTTTAGGCACATTTATTGTCTTTCAGGATTTATTCTGGGTTTTATTTTGTTTATTTCATGAAAATGAACAACAATACACACCATGGAAACATTTTTGTTTGATTTGTGTCGAGTGAGATTTTCACCTAGAACCCAAAGGGGGGGTAATGGCACTTTTCATGGAAAAATGTGAAAAATTAAAATTTCTAAAAATGAAATAAATGCCTTCTATACACCTGGAACATTCACTTTAAAACAGAAGATTGTTGTTTTTCGCAATATTTTTAGAAATTTGCGCTCTTTTAGTAACATTAACACTAGCGCTGAAGAATCTTTTATGCTAATTTCTTGTCTTTCAGGATTTATCCTTGGTTTTATTTTGTTTATTTTATGAAAATGAACAACAATACACTCCATGGAAACATTTTTGTTTGATATGTGTCGAGTGAGATTTTCTCCTAGAACCCAAAGGGGTGGGTATTGGCACATTACATGGAACAATGTGAAAAATTAAAATTTCTAAAAATGAAATAAATGCCTTCTATACACTTCAAACATTCACTCTAAATCAGAAAAATGTTGTTTTTCGCAATATTTTTAGAAATTTGGGCTCTTTTAGTAACTTTAACACTAGCGCTGAAGCATCTTTTATGCTCATTTATTGTCTTTAAGGATTTATTCTGGGTTTTATTTTGTTTATTTCATGAAAATGAACAACGATACACACCATGGAAACATTTTTGTTTGATTTGTGTCGAGTGAGATTTTCACCTAGAACCCAAAGGGGGGGTATTGGCACTTTTCATGAAAAAATGTGAAAAATTAAAATTTCTTAAAATGAAAAATATGCCTTCTATACACCTCAAACATTCACTCTGAAACTAAAGATTGTTCTTTTCGCAATATTTTTAGAAATTTGGGCTCTTTTAGTAACATTAACACTAGCGCTGAAGAATCTTTTATGTTCATCTATTGTCTTTCAGGATTTATTCTGGGTTTTATATTGTTTATTTCATGAAAATGAACAACAATACACTCCATGGAAACATTTTTGTTTGATTTTTGTCGAGTGAGATTTTCACCTAGAACCCAAAGGGGGGGTATTGGCACTTTTCATGGAAAAATGTGAAAAATTAAAATTTCTAAAAATGAAATAAATGCCTTCTATACACCTCAAACATTCACTCTAAAACAGAAGATTGTTGTTTTTCGCAATATTTTTAGAAATTTGGGCTCTTTTAGTAACATTAACACTAGCGCTGAAGCATCTTTTATGCTCATTTCTTGTCTTTCAGGATTTATTCTGGGTTTTATTTTGTTTATTTCATGAAAATTAACAACAATACACCCCATGGAAACATTTTTGTTTGATTTGTGTCGAGGGAGATTTTCACCTAGAACTCAAAGGGGGGGGTATTGGTACTTTTCTTGGAAAAATGTGAAAAATTAAAATTTCTAAAAATGAAATAAATGCCTTCTATACACCTCGAACATTCACTTTAAAAAAGAAGATTGTTGTTTTTCGCAATATTTTTAGAAATTTGGGCTCTTTTAGTAATATTAACACTAGCGCTAAAGAATCTTTTATGCTCATTTCTTGTCTTTCAGGATTTATCCTTGGTTTTATTTTGTTTATTTTATGAAAATGAACAACAATACACTCCATGGAAACATTTTTGTTTGATATGTGTCGAGTGAGATTTTCACCTAGAACCCAAAGGCACTTTTCATGGAAAAATGTGAAAAATTAAAATTTCTAAAAATGAGATAAATGCCTTCTATACACCTCAAACATTCACTTTAAAACAGAAAAATGTTGTTTTTCGCAATATTTTTAGAAATTTGGGCTCTTTTAGTAACATAAACACTAGCGCTGAAGAATCTTTTATGCTCATTTATTGTCTTTCAGGATTTATCCTTGGTTTTATTTTGTTTATTTCATGAAAATAAACAACAATAGACACCATGGAAACATTTTTGTTTGATTTGTGTCGAGTGAGATTTTCACCTAGAACCCAAAGGGGGGGGGTATTGGCACTTTTCATGGAAAAATGTGAAATATTAAAATGTCTAAAAATGAAATAAATGCCTTCTATACACCTCAAACGTTCCCTTTAAAACAGAAAAATGGTTTTTTTTGCAATATTTTTAGCAATTTGGGCTCTTTTAGTAACATTAACACTAGCGCTGAAGCATCTTATATGCTCATTTCTTGTCTTTTAGGATTTATTCTGGGTTATATTTTTTTTATTTCATGAAAATGAACAACGATACACACCATGGAAACATTTTTGTTTGAGATGTGTCGAGTGAGATTTTCACCTAGAACCCAATGGGGGGGGTATTGGCACTTAACATGGAAAAATGTGAAAAATTAAAATTTCTTAAAATGAAATAAATGCCTTCTATACACCTCAAACATTCACTCTGAAACTAAAGATTGTTGTTTTTCGCAATATTTTTAGAAATTTGGGCTCTTTTAGTAACATTAACACTAGCGCTGAAGAATCTTTTATGTTCATCTATTGTCTTTCAGGATTTATTCTGGGTTTTATATTGTTTATTTCATGAAAATGAACAACAATACACTCCATGGAAACATTTTTGTTTGATTTTTGTCGAGTGAGATTTTCACCTAGAACCCAAAGGGGGGGGTATTGGCACTTTTCATGGAAAAATGTGAAAAATTAAAATTTCTAAAAATGAAATAAATGCCTTCTATACACCTCAAACATTCACTCTAAAACAGAAGATTGTTGTTTTTCGCAATATTTTTAGAAATTTGGGCTCTTTTAGTAACATTAACACTGGCGCTGAAGCATCTTTTATGCTCATTTGTTGTCTTTCAGGATATATTCTGGGTTTTATTTTGTTTATTTCATGAAAATTAACAACAATACACACCATGGAAACATTTTTGTTTGATTTGTGTCGAGGGAGATTTTCACCTAGAACCCAAAGGGGGGGGTATTGGTACTTTTCAAAGAAAAATGTGAAAAATTAAAATTTCTAAAAATGAAATAAATGCCTTCTATACACCTCGAACATTCACCTTAAAAAAGAAGATTGTTGTTTTTCGCAATATTTTTAGAAATTTGGGCTCTTTTAGTAATATTAACACTAGCGCTAAAGAATCTTTTATGCTCATTTCTTGTCTTTCAGGATTTATCCTTGGTTTTATTTTGTTTATTTTATGAAAATGAACAACAATACACTCCATGGAAACATTTTTGTTTGATATGTGTTGAGTGAGATTTTCACCTAGAACCCAAAGGCACTTTTCATGGAAAAATGGGAAAATTAAAATTTCTAAAAATGAGATAAATGCCTTCTATACACCTCAAACATTCACTTTAAAACAGAAAAATGTTGTTTTTCGCAATATTTTTAGAAATTTGGGCTCTTTTAGTAACATAAACACTAGCGCTGAAGAATCTTTTATGCTCATTTATTGTCTTTCAGGATTTATCCTTGGTTTTATTTTGTTTATTTCATGAAAATAAACAACAATAGACACCATGGAAACATTTTTGTTTGATTTGTGTCGAGTGAGATTTTCACCTAGAACCCAAAGGGGGGGGTATTGGCACTTTTCATGGAAAAATGTGAAATATTAAAATGCCTAAAAATGAAATAAATGCCTTCTATACACCTCAAACATTCACTTTAAAACAGAGAAATGTTGTTTTTTGCAATATTTTTAGAAATTTGGGCTCTTTTAGTAACATTAACACTAGCGCTGAAGCATCTTATATGCTCATTTCTTGTCTTTTAGGATTTATTCTGGGTTATATTTTGTTTATTTCATGAAAATGAACAACGATACACAACATGGAAACATTTTTGTTTGAGATGTGTCGAGTGAGATTTTCACCTAGAACCCAATGGGGGGGGTATTGGCACTTTTCATGGAAAAATGTGAAATATTAAAATGTCTAAAAATGAAATAAATGCCTTCTATACACCTCAAACATTCACTTTAAAACAGAAAAATGTTGTTTTTTGCAATATTTTTAGAAATTTGGGCTCTTTTAGTAACATTAACACTAGCGCTGAAGCATCTTATATGCTCATTTCTTGTCTTTCAGGATTTAATCTGGGTTTTATTTTGTTTATTTCATGAAAATGTACAACAATACACTCCATGGAAACATTTTTGTTTGATATGTGTCGAGTGAGATTTTCACCTAGAACCCAAAGGCACTTTAATGGAAAAATGTGAAAAATTAAAATTTCTAAAAATGAAATAAATGCCTTCTATACACCTCAAACATTCACTTTAAAATAGAAAAATGTTGTTTTTTGCAATATTTTTAGAAATTTGGGCTCTTTTAGTAACATTAACACTAACGCTGAAGCATCTTTTAGGCACATTTATTGTCTTTCAGGATTTATTCTGGGTTTTATTTTGTTTATTTCATGAAAATGAACAACAATACACACCATGGAAACATTTTTGTTTGATTTGTGTCGAGTGAGATTTTCACCTAGAACCCAAAGGGGGGGTAATGGCACTTTTCATGGAAAAATGAGAAAAATTAAAATTTCTAAAAATGAAATAAATGCCTTCTATACACCTGGAACATTCACTTTAAAACAGAAGATTGTTGTTTTTCGCAATATTTTTAGAAATTTGGGCTCTTTTAGTAACATAAACACTAGCGCTAAAGAATCTTTTATGCTCATTTCTTGTCTTTCAGGATTTATCCTTGGTTTTATTTTGTTTATTTTATGAAAATGAACAACAATACACTCCATGGAAACATTTTTGTTTGATATGTGTCGAGTGAGATTTTCACCTAGAACCCAAAGGCACTTTTCATGGAAAAATGTGAAAAATTAAAATTTCTAAAAATGAGATAAATGCCTTCTATGCACCTCAAACATTCACTTTAAAACAGAAAAATGTTGTTTTTCGCAATATTTTTAGAAATTTGGGCTCTTTTAGTAACATAAACACTAGTGCTGAAGAATCTTTTATGCTCATTTATTGTCTTTCAGGATTTATCCTTGGTTTTATTTTGTTAATTCATGAAAATAAACAACAATAGACACCATGGAAACATTTTTGTTTGATTTGTGTCGAGTGAGATTTTCACCTAGAACCCAAAGGGGGGGGGATTGGCACTTTTCATGGAAAAATGTGAAATATTAAAATGTCTAAAAATGAAATAAATGCCTTCTATACACCTCAAACATTCACTTTAAAACAGAAAAATGTTGTTTTTTGCAATATTTTTAGAAATTTGGGCTCTTTTAGTAACATTAACACTAGCGCTGAAGCATCTTATATGCTCATTTCTTGTCTTTTAGGATTTATCCTGGGTTATATTTTGTTTATTTCATGAAAATGAACAACGATACACACCATGGAAACATTTTTGTTTGAGATGTGTCGAGTGAGATTTTCACCTAGAACCCAATGGGGGGGGTATATGCACTTAACATGGAAAAATGTGAAAAATTAAAATTTCTAAAAATGAAATAAATGCCTTCTATACACCTCAAACATTCACTCTAAAACAGAAAAATGTTGTTTTTCGCAATATTTTTAGAAATTTGGGCTCTTTTAGTAACATTAACACTAGCGCTGAAGCATCTTATATGCTAATTTCTTGTCTTTCAGGATTTATTCTGGGTTATATTTTGTTTATTTGATGAAAATGAACAACCATACACACCATGGAAACATTTTTGTTTGATTTGTGTCGAGTGAGATTTTCTCCTAGAACCCAAAGGGGTGGGTATTGGCACATTACATGGAACAATGTGAAAAATTAAAATTTCTAAAAATGAAATAAATGCTTTCTATACACTTCAAACATTCACTCTAAATCAGAAAAATGTTGTTTTTCGCAATATTTTTAGAAATTTGGGCTCTTTTAGTAACTTTAACACTAGCGCTGAAGCATCTTTTATGCTCATTTATTGTCTTTCAGGATTTATTCTGGGTTTTATTTTGTTTATTTCATGAAAATGAACAACGATACACACCATGGAAACATTTTTGTTTGATTTGTGTCGAGTGAGATTTTCACCTAGAACCCAAAGGGGGGGGTATTGGCACTTTTCATGAAAAAATGTGAAAAATTAAAATTTCTTAAAATGAAAAATATGCCTTCTATACACCTCAAACATTCACTGTAAAACAGAAAAATGTTATTTTTTGCAATATTTTTAGAAATTTTGCTCTTTTAGTAACATTAACACTAACACTGAAGCATCTTTTAGGCACATTTATTGTCTTTCAGGATTTATTCTGGGTTTTATTTTGTTTATTTCTTGAAAATGAACAACGATACACACCATGGAAACATTTTTTTTTGATTTGTGTCGAGTGAGATTTTCACGTAGAACCCAAAGGGGGGGAATTGGCACTTTTCATGGAAAAATGTGAAAAATTAAAATTTCTAAAAATGAAATAAATGCCTTCTATACACCTCGAACATTCACTTTAAAAAAGAAGATTACTGTTTTTCGCAATATTTTTAGAAATTTGGGCTCTTTTAGTAACATTAACACTAGCGCTGAAGAATCTTTTATGCTCATTTATTGTCTTTCAGGATTTATCCTTGGTTTTATTTTGTTTATTTCATGAGAATGAACAACAATACACACCATGGAAACATTTTTGTTTGATTTGTGTCGAGCGAGATTTTCACCTAGAACCCAAAGGGGGGGGTATTGGCACTTTTCATGGAAAAATGTGAAAAATTAAAATTTCTAAAAATGAAATAAATGCCTTCTATACACCTCGAACATTCACTTTAAAAAAGAAGATTACTGTTTTTCGCAATATTTTTAGAAATTTGGGCTCTTTTACTAACATTAACACTAGCGCTGAAGAATCTTTTATGCTCATTTATTGTCTTTCAGGATTTATCCTTGGTTTTATTTTGTTTATTTCATGAGAATGAACAACAATACACACCATGGAAACATTTTTGTTTGATTTGTGTCGAGCGAGATTTTCACCTAGAACCCAAAGGGGGGGGTATTGGCACTTTTCATGGAAAAATGTGAAAAATTAAAATTTCTAAAAATGAAATAAATGCCTTCTATACACCTCAAACATTCACTCTAAAACAGAAAAATGTTGTTTTTCGCAATATTTTTAGAAATTTGGGCTCTTTTAGTAACATAAACACTAGCGCTGAAGCATCTTTTATGCTCATTTCTTGTCTTTCAGGATTTAATCTGGGTTTTATTTTGTTTATTTCATGAAAATGTACAACAATACACTCCATGGAAACATTTTTGTTTGATATGTGTCGAGTGAGATTTTCACCTAGAACCCAAAGGCACTTTAATGGAAAAATGTGAAAAATTAAAATTTCTAAAAATGAAATAAATGCCTTCTATACACCTCAAACATTCACTCTAAAACAGAAAAATATTGTTATTCGCAATATTTTTAGAAATTTGGGCTCTTTTAGTAACATAAACACTAGCGCAGAAGAATCTTTTATGCTCATTTATTGTCTTTCAGGATTTATCCTTGGTTTTATTTTGTTTATTTCATTAAAAAGGAACAACAATACACACCATGGAAACATTTTTGTTTGATTTGTGTCGAGTGAGATTTTCACCTAGAACCCAAAGGGGGGGGTATTGGCACTTTTCATGGAAAAATGTGAAAAATTAAAATGTCTAAAAATGAAATAAATGCCTTCTATACACCTCAAACATTCACTTTAAAATAGAAAAATGTTGTTTTTTGCAATATTTTTAGAAATTTGGGCTCTTTTAGTAACATTAACACTAACGCTGAAGCATCTTTTAGGCACATTTATTGTCTTTCAGGATTTATTCTGGGTTTATTTTGTTTATTTCATGAAAATGAACAACAATACACACCATGGAAACATTTTTGTTTGATTTGTGTCGAGTGAGATTTTCACCTAGAACCCAAAGGGGGGGTAATGGCACTTTTCATGGAAAAATGTGAAAAATTAAAATTTCTAAAAATAAATAAATGCCTTCTATACACCTGGAACATTCACTTTAAAACAGAAGATTGTTGTTTTTCGCAATATTTTTAGAAATTTGCGCTCTTTTAGTAACATTAACACTAGCGCTGAAGAATCTTTTATGCTCATTTCTTGTCTTTCAGGATTTATCCTTGGTTTTATTTTTTTTATTTTATGAAAATGAACAACAATACACTCCATGGAAACATTTTTGTTTGATATGTGTCGAGTGAGATTTTCACCTAGAACCCAATGGGGGGGGTATTGGCACTTTTCATGGAAAAATGTGAAAAATTAAAATGTCTAAAAATGAAATAAATGCCTTCTATACACCTCGAACATTCACTTTAAAATAGAAAAATGTTGTTTTTTGCAATATTTTTAGAAATTTAGGCTCCTTTTGTAACATTAACACTAACGCTGAAGCATCTTTGAGCCACATTTCTTGTCTCTCAGGATTTATTCTGGGTTTTATTTTGTTTATTTCATGAAAATGAACAACAATACACACCATGGAAACATTTTTGTTTGATTTGTGTCGAGTGAGATTTTCACCCAGAACCCAAAGGGGGGGTAATGGCACTTTTCATGGAAAAATGTGAAAAATTAAAATTTCTAAAAATGAAATAAATGCCTTCTATACACCTGGAACATTCACTTTAAAACAGAAGATTGTTGTTTTTCGCAATATTTTTAGAAATTTGCGCTCTTTTAGTAACATTAACACTAGCGCTGAAGAATCTTTTATGCTCATTTCTTGTCTTTCAGGATTTATCCTTGGTTTTATTTTGTTTATTTTATGAAAATGAACAACAATACACTCCATGGAAACATTTTTGTTTGAAATGTGTCGAGTGAGATTTTCACCTAGAACCCAAAGGGGGGGGTATTGGCACTTTTCATGGAAAATGTGAAAAATTAAAATGTCTAAAAATGAAATAAATGCCTTCTATACACCTCAAACATTCACTTTAAAATAGAAAAATGTTGTTTTTTGCAATATTTTTAGAAATTTGGGCTCTTTTAGTAACATTAACACTAACGCTGAAGCATCTTTTAGGCACATTTATTGTCTTTCAGGATTTATTCTGGGTTTTATTTTGTTTATTTCATGAAAATGAACAACAATACACACCATGGAAACATTTTTGTTTGATTTGTGTCGAGTGAGATTTTCACCTAGAACCCAAAGGGGGGGTAATGGCACTTTTCATGGAAAAATGTGAAAAATTAAAATTTCTAAAAATGAAATAAATGCCTTCTATACACCTGGAACATTCACTTTAAAACAGAAGATTGTTGTTTTTCGCAATATTTTTAGAAATTTGCGCTCTTTTAGTAACATTAACACTAGCGCTGAAGAATCTTTTATGCTAATTTCTTGTCTTTCAGGATTTATCCTTGGTTTTATTTTGTTTATTTTATGAAAATGAACAACAATACACTCCATGGAAACATTTTTGTTTGATATGTGTCGAGTGAGATTTTCTCCTAGAACCCAAAGGGGTGGGTATTGGCACATTACATGGAACAATGTGAAAAATTAAAATTTCTAAAAATGAAATAAATGCCTTCTATACACTTCAAACATTCACTCTAAATCAGAAAAATGTTGTTTTTCGCAATATTTTTAGAAATTTGGGCTCTTTTAGTAACTTTAACACTAGCGCTGAAGCATCTTTTATGCTCATTTATTGTCTTTAAGGATTTATTCTGGGTTTTATTTTGTTTATTTCATGAAAATGAACAACGATACACACCATGGAAACATTTTTGTTTGATTTGTGTCGAGTGAGATTTTCACCTAGAACCCAAAGGGGGGGTATTGGCACTTTTCATGAAAAAATGTGAAAAATTAAAATTTCTTAAAATGAAAAATATGCCTTCTATACACCTCAAACATTCACTCTGAAACTAAAGATTGTTCTTTTCGCAATATTTTTAGAAATTTGGGCTCTTTTAGTAACATTAACACTAGCGCTGAAGAATCTTTTATGTTCATCTATTGTCTTTCAGGATTTATTCTGGGTTTTATATTGTTTATTTCATGAAAATGAACAACAATACACTCCATGGAAACATTTTTGTTTGATTTTTGTCGAGTGAGATTTTCACCTAGAACCCAAAGGGGGGGGTATTGGCACTTTTCATGGAAAAATGTGAAAAATTAAAATTTCTAAAAATGAAATAAATGCCTTCTATACACCTCAAACATTCACTCTAAAACAGAAGATTGTTGTTTTTCGCAATATTTTTAGAAATTTGGGCTCTTTTAGTAACATTAACACTAGCGCTGAAGCATCTTTTATGCTCATTTCTTGTCTTTCAGGATTTATTCTGGGTTTTATTTTGTTTATTTCATGAAAATTAACAACAATACACCCCATGGAAACATTTTTGTTTGATTTGTGTCGAGGGAGATTTTCACCTAGAACCCAAAGGGGGGGGTATTGGTACTTTTCTTGGAAAAATGTGAAAAATTAAAATTTCTAAAAATGAAATAAATGCCTTCTATACACCTCGAACATTCACTTTAAAAAAGAAGATTGTTGTTTTTCGCAATATTTTTAGAAATTTGGGCTCTTTTAGTAATATTAACACTAGCGCTAAAGAATCTTTTATGCTCATTTCTTGTCTTTCAGGATTTATCCTTGGTTTTATTTTGTTTTTTTTATGAAAATGAACAACAATACACTCCATGGAAACATTTTTGTTTGATATGTGTCGAGTGAGATTTTCACCTAGAACCCAAAGGCACTTTTCATGGAAAAATGTGAAAAATTAAAATTTCTAAAAATGAGATAAATGCCTTCTATACACCTCAAACATTCACTTTAAAACAGAAAAATGTTGTTTTTCGCAATATTTTTAGAAATTTGGGCTCTTTTAGTAACATAAACACTAGCGCTGAAGAATCTTTTATGCTCATTTATTGTCTTTCAGGATTTATCCTTGGTTTTATTTTGTTTATTTCATGAAAATAAACAACAATAGACACCATGGAAACATTTTTGTTTGTTTTGTGTCGAGTGAGATTTTCACCTAGAACCCAAAGGGGGGGGGTATTGGCACTTTTCATGGAAAAATGTGAAATATTAAAATGTCTAAAAATGAAATAAATGCCTTCTATACACCTCAAACGTTCCCTTTAAAACAGAAAAATGGTTTTTTTTGCAATATTTTTAGCAATTTGGGCTCTTTTAGTAACATTAACACTAGCGCTGAAGCATCTTATATGCTCATTTCTTGTCTTTTAGGATTTATTCTGGGTTATATTTTTTTTATTTCATGAAAATGAACAACGATACACACCATGGAAACATTTTTGTTTGAGATGTGTCGAGTGAGATTTTCACCTAGAACCCAATGGGGGGGGGTATTGGCACTTAACATGGAAAAATGTGAAAAATTAAAATTTCTTAAAATGAAATAAATGCCTTCTATACACCTCAAACATTCACTCTGAAACTAAAGATTGTTGTTTTTCGCAATATTTTTAGAAATTTGGGCTCTTTTAGTAACATTAACACTAGCGCTGAAGAATCTTTTATGTTCATCTATTGTCTTTCAGGATTTATTCTGGGTTTTATATTGTTTATTTCATGAAAATGAACAACAATACACTCCATGGAAACATTTTTGTTTGATTTTTGTCGAGTGAGATTTTCACCTAGAACCCAAAGGGGGGGGTATTGGCACTTTTCATGGAAAAATGTGAAAAATTAAAATTTCTAAAAATGAAATAAATGCCTTCTATACACCTCAAACATTCACTCTAAAACAGAAGATTGTTGTTTTTCGCAATATTTTTAGAAATTTGGGCTCTTTTAGTAACATTAACACTGGCGCTGAAGCATCTTTTATGCTCATTTGTTGTCTTTCAGGATATATTCTGGGTTTTATTTTGTTTATTTCATGAAAATTAACAACAATACACACCATGGAAACATTTTTGTTTGATTTGTGTCGAGGGAGATTTTCACCTAGAACCCAAAGGGGGGGGTATTGGTACTTTTCAAAGAAAAATGTGAAAAATTAAAATTTCTAAAAATGAAATAAATGCCTTCTATACACCTCGAACATTCACCTTAAAAAAGAAGATTGTTGTTTTTCGCAATATTTTTAGAAATTTGGGCTCTTTTAGTAATATTAACACTAGCGCTAAAGAATCTTTAATGCTCATTTCTTGTCTTTCAGGATTTATCCTTGGTTTTATTTTGTTTATTTTATGAAAATGAACAACAATACACTCCATGGAAACATTTTTGTTTGATATGTGTTGAGTGAGATTTTCACCTAGAACCCAAAGGCACTTTTCATGGAAAAATGGGAAAATTAAAATTTCTAAAAATGAGATAAATGCCTTCTATACACCTCAAACATTCACTTTAAAACAGAAAAATGTTGTTTTTCGCAATATTTTTAGAAATTTGGGCTCTTTTAGTAACATAAACACTAGCGCTGAAGAATCTTTTATGCTCATTTATTGTCTTTCAGGATTTATCCTTGGTTTTATTTTGTTTATTTCATGAAAATAAACAACAATAGACACCATGGAAACATTTTTGTTTGATTTGTGTCGAGTGAGATTTTCACCTAGAACCCAAAGGGGGGGGTATTGGCACTTTTCATGGAAAAATGTGAAATATTAAAATGTCTAAAAATGAAATAAATGCCTTCTATACACCTCAAACATTCACTTTAAAACAGAGAAATGTTGTTTTTTGCAATATTTTTAGAAATTTGGGCTCTTTTAGTAACATTAACACTAGCGCTGAAGCATCTTATATGCTCATTTCTTGTCTTTTAGGATTTATTCTGGGTTATATTTTGTTTATTTCATGAAAATGAACAACGATACACACCATGGAAACATTTTTGTTTGAGATGTGTCGAGTGAGATTTTCACCTAGAACCCAATGGGGGGGGTATTGGCACTTTTCATGGAAAAATGTGAAATATTAAAATGTCTAAAAATGAAATAAATGCCTTCTATACACCTCAAACATTCACTTTAAAACAGAAAAATGTTGTTTTTTGCAATATTTTTAGAAATTTGGGCTCTTTTAGTAACATTAACACTAGCGCTGAAGCATCTTATATGCTCATTTCTTGTCTTTCAGGATTTAATCTGGGTTTTATTTTGTTTATTTCATGAAAATGTACAACAATACACTCCATGGAAACATTTTTGTTTGATATGTGTCGAGTGAGATTTTCACCTAGAACCCAAAGGCACTTTAATGGAAAAATGTGAAAAATTAAAATTTCTAAAAATGAAATAAATGCCTTCTATACACCTCAAACATTCACTTTAAAATAGAAAAATGTTGTTTTTTGCAATATTTTTAGAAATTTGGGCTCTTTTAGTAACATTAACACTAACGCTGAAGCATCTTTTAGGCACATTTATTGTCTTTCAGGATTTATTCTGGGTTTTATTTTGTTTATTTCATGAAAATGAACAACAATACACACCATGGAAACATTTTTGTTTGATTTGTGTCGAGTGAGATTTTCACCCAGAACCCAAAGGGGGGGGTAATGGCACTTTTCATGGAAAAATGTGAAAAATTAAAATTTCTAAAAATGAAATAAATGCCTTCTATACACCTGGAACATTCACTTTAAAACAGAAGATTGTTGTTTTTCGCAATATTTTTAGAAATTTGCGCTCTTTTAGTAACATTAACACTAGCGCTGAAGAATCTTTTATGCTCATTTCTTGTCTTTCAGGATTTATCCTTGGTTTTATTTTGTTTATTTTATGAAAATGAACAACAATACACTCCATGGAAACATTTTTGTTTGATATGTGTCGAGTGAGATTTTCACCTAGAACCCAAAGGGGGGGGTATTGGCACTTTTCATGGAAAATGTGAAAAATTAAAATGTCTAAAAATGAAATAAATGCCTTCTATACACCTCAAACATTCACTTTAAAATAGAAAAATGTTGTTTTTTGCAATATTTTTAGAAATTTGGGCTCTTTTAGTAACATTAACACTAACGCTGAAGCATCTTTTAGGCACATTTATTGTCTTTCAGGATTTATTCTGGGTTTTATTTTGTTTATTTCATGAAAATGAACAACAATACACACCATGGAAACATTTTTGTTTGATTTGTGTCGAGTGAGATTTTCACCTAGAACCCAAAGGGGGGGTAATGGCACTTTTCATGGAAAAATGTGAAAAATTAAAATTTCTAAAAATGAAATAAATGCCTTCTATACACCTGGAACATTCACTTTAAAACAGAAGATTGTTGTTTTTCGCAATATTTTTAGAAATTTGCGCTCTTTTAGTAACATTAACACTAGCGCTGAAGAATCTTTTATGCTAATTTCTTGTCTTTCAGGATTTATCCTTGGTTTTATTTTGTTTATTTTATGAAAATGAACAACAATACACTCCATGGAAACATTTTTGTTTGATATGTGTCGAGTGAGATTTTCTCCTAGAACCCAAAGGGGTGGGTATTGGCACATTACATGGAACAATGTGAAAAATTAAAATTTCTAAAAATGAAATAAATGCCTTCTATACACTTCAAACATTCACTCTAAATCAGAAAAATGTTGTTTTTCGCAATATTTTTAGAAATTTGGGCTCTTTTAGTAACATTAACACTAGCGCTGAAGCATCTTATATGCTAATTTCTTGTCTTTCAGGATTTATTCTGGGTTATATTTTGTTTATTTGATGAAAATGAACAACCATACACACCATGGAAACATTTTTGTTTGATTTGTGTCGAGTGAGATTTTCTCCTAGAACCCAAAGGGGTGGGTATTGGCACATTACATGGAACAATGTGAAAAATTAAAATTTCTAAAAATGAAATAAATGCTTTCTATACACTTCAAACATTCACTCTAAATCAGAAAAATGTTGTTTTTCGCAATATTTTTAGAAATTTGGGCTCTTTTAGTAACTTTAACACTAGCGCTGAAGCATCTTTTATGCTCATTTATTGTCTTTCAGGATTTATTCTGGGTTTTATTTTGTTTATTTCATGAAAATGAACAACGATACACACCATGGAAACATTTTTGTTTGATTTGTGTCGAGTGAGATTTTCACCTAGAACCCAAAGGGGGGGGTATTGGCACTTTTCATGAAAAAATGTGAAAAATTAAAATTTCTTAAAATGAAAAATATGCCTTCTATACACCTCAAACATTCACTGTAAAACAGAAAAATGTTATTTTTTGCAATATTTTTAGAAATTTTGCTCTTTTAGTAACATTAACACTAACACTGAAGCATCTTTTAGGCACATTTATTGTCTTTCAGGATTTATTCTGGGTTTTATTTTGTTTATTTCTTGAAAATGAACAACGATACACACCATGGAAACATTTTTTTTTGATTTGTGTCGAGTGAGATTTTCACGTAGAACCCAAAGGGGGGGAATTGGCACTTTTCATGGAAAAATGTGAAAAATTAAAATTTCTAAAAATGAAATAAATGCCTTCTATACACCTCGAACATTCACTTTAAAAAAGAAGATTACTGTTTTTCGCAATATTTTTAGAAATTTGGGCTCTTTTAGTAACATTAACACTAGCGCTGAAGAATCTTTTATGCTCATTTATTGTCTTTCAGGATTTATCCTTGGTTTTATTTTGTTTATTTCATGAGAATGAACAACAATACACACCATGGAAACATTTTTGTTTGATTTGTGTCGAGCGAGATTTTCACCTAGAACCCAAAGGGGGGGGTATTGGCACTTTTCATGGAAAAATGTGAAAAATTAAAATTTCTAAAAATGAAATAAATGCCTTCTATACACCTCGAACATTCACTTTAAAAAAGAAGATTACTGTTTTTCGCAATATTTTTAGAAATTTGGGCTCTTTTACTAACATTAACACTAGCGCTGAAGAATCTTTTATGCTCATTTATTGTCTTTCAGGATTTATCCTTGGTTTTATTTTGTTTATTTCATGAGAATGAACAACAATACACACCATGGAAACATTTTTGTTTGATTTGTGTCGAGCGAGATTTTCACCTAGAACCCAAAGGGGGGGGTATTGGCACTTTTCATGGAAAAATGTGAAAAATTAAAATTTCTAAAAATGAAATAAATGCCTTCTATACACCTCAAACATTCACTCTAAAACAGAAAAATGTTGTTTTTCGCAATATTTTTAGAAATTTGGGCTCTTTTAGTAACATAAACACTAGCGCTGAAGCATCTTTTATGCTCATTTCTTGTCTTTCAGGATTTAATCTGGGTTTTATTTTGTTTATTTCATGAAAATGTACAACAATACACTCCATGGAAACATTTTTGTTTGATATGTGTCGAGTGAGATTTTCACCTAGAACCCAAAGGCACTTTAATGGAAAAATGTGAAAAATTAAAATTTCTAAAAATGAAATAAATGCCTTCTATACACCTCAAACATTCACTCTAAAACAGAAAAATATTGTTATTCGCAATATTTTTAGAAATTTGGGCTCTTTTAGTAACATAAACACTAGCGCAGAAGAATCTTTTATGCTCATTTATTGTCTTTCAGGATTTATCCTTGGTTTTATTTTGTTTATTTCTTGAAAATGAACAACAATACACACCATGGAAACATTTTTGTTTGATTTGTGTCGAGTGAGATTTTCACCTAGAACCCAAAGGGGGGGGTATTGGCACTTTTCATGGAAAAATGTGAAAAATTAAAATGTCTAAAAATGAAATAAATGCCTTCTATACACCTCAAACATTCACTTTAAAATAGAAAAATGTTGTTTTTTGCAATATTTTTAGAAATTTGGGCTCTTTTAGTAACATTAACACTAACGCTGAAGCATCTTTTAGGCACATTTATTGTCTTTCAGGATTTATTCTGGGTTTATTTTGTTTATTTCATGAAAATGAACAACAATACACACCATGGAAACATTTTTGTTTGATTTGTGTCGAGTGAGATTTTCACCTAGAACCCAAAGGGGGGGTAATGGCACTTTTCATGGAAAAATGTGAAAAATTAAAATTTCTAAAAATAAATAAATGCCTTCTATACACCTGGAACATTCACTTTAAAACAGAAGATTGTTGTTTTTCGCAATATTTTTAGAAATTTGCGCTCTTTTAGTAACATTAACACTAGCGCTGAAGAATCTTTTATGCTCATTTCTTGTCTTTCAGGATTTATCCTTGGTTTTATTTTTTTTATTTTATGAAAATGAACAACAATACACTCCATGGAAACATTTTTGTTTGATATGTGTCGAGTGAGATTTTCACCTAGAACCCAATGGGGGGGATATTGGCACTTTTCATGGAAAAATGTGAAAAATTAAAATGTCTAAAAATGAAATAAATGCCTTCTATACACCTCGAACATTCACTTTAAAATAGAAAAATGTTGTTTTTTGCAATATTTTTAGAAATTTAGGCTCCTTTAGTAACATTAACACTAACGCTGAAGCATCTTTGAGCCACATTTCTTGTCTCTCAGGATTTATTCTGGGTTTTATTTTGTTTATTTCATGAAAATGAACAACAATACACACCATGGAAACATTTTTGTTTGATTTGTGTCGAGTGAGATTTTCACCCAGAACCCAAAGGGGGGGTAATGGCACTTTTCATGGAAAAATGTGAAAAATTAAAATTTCTAAAAATGAAATAAATGCCTTCTATACACCTGGAACATTCACTTTAAAACAGAAGATTGTTGTTTTTCGCAATATTTTTAGAAATTTGCGCTCTTTTAGTAACATTAACACTAGCGCTGAAGAATCTTTTATGCTCATTTCTTGTCTTTCAGGATTTATCCTTGGTTTTATTTTGTTTATTTTATGAAAATGAACAACAATACACTCCATGGAAACATTTTTGTTTGATATGTGTCGAGTGAGATTTTCACCTAGAACCCAAAGGGGGGGTATTGGCACATTTCATGGAAAAATGTGAAAAATTAAAATTTCTAAAAATGAAATAAATGCCTTCTATACACCTCAAACATTCACTTTAAAACAGAAAAATGTTGTTTTTCGCAATATTTTTAGAAATTTGGGCTCTTTTAGTAACATTAACACTAGCGCTGAAGAATCTTTTATGCTCATTTATTGCCTTCAGGATTTATCCTTGGTTTTATTTTGTTTATTTCATGAAAATGAACAACAATACACACCATGGAAACATTTTTGTTTGATTTGTGCCGAGGGAGATTTTCACCTAGAACCCAAAGGGGGGGGGTATTGGCACTTTTCATGGAAAAATGTGAAAAATTAAAATTTCTTAAAATGAAATAAATGCCTTCTATACACCTCAAACATTCACTTTAAAACAGAAAAATGTTGTTTTTCGCAATATTTTTAGAAATTTGGGCTCTTTTAGTAACATTAACACTAGCGCTGAAGCATCTTTTATGCTCATTTATTGTCTTTCAGGATTTATTCCGGGTTTTATTTTGTTTATTTCATGAAAATGAACAACAATACACACCATGGAAACATTTTTGTTTGATATGTGTCGAGTGAGATTTTCACCTAGAACCCAAAGGCACTTTTCATGGAAAAATGTGAAAAATTAGAATTTCTAAAAATGAGATAAATGCCTTCTATACACCTCATACATTCACTTTAAAACAGAAAAATGTTGTTTTTCGCAATATTTTTAGAAATTTGGGCTCTTTTAGTAACATTAACACTAGCGCTGAAGCATCTTTTAGGCACATTTATTGTCTTTCAGGATTTATTCTGGGTTTATTTTGTTTATTTCATGAAAATGAACAACAATACACACCATGGAAACATTTTTGTTTGATTTGTGTCGAGTGAGATTTTCACCTAGAACCCAAAAGGGGGGGTATTGGCACTTTTCATGGAAAAATGTGAAAATTAAAATTTCTAAAAATGAAATAAATGCCTTCTATACACCTCAAACATTCACTCTAAAACAGAAAAATGTTGTTTTTCGCAATAGTTTTAGAAATTTGGGCTCTTTTAGTAACATTAACACTAGCGCTGAAGCATCTTATATGCTCATTTCTTGTCTTTCAGGATTTATTCTGGGTTATATTTTGTTTATTTGATGAACATGAACAACCATACACACCATGGAAACATTTTTGTTTGATTTGTGCCGAGTGAGATTTTCTCCTAGAACCCAAAGCGGTGGGTATTGGCACATTACATGGAACAATGTGAAAAATTAAAATTTCTAAAAATGAAATAAATGCCTTCTATACACCTCAAACATTCACTCTAAATCAGAAAAATGTTGTTTTTCGCAATATTTTTAGAAATTTGGGCTTTTTTAGTAACATTAACACTAGCGCTGAAGCATCTTTTATGCTCATTTATTGTCTTTCAGGATTTATTCTGGGTTTTATTTTGTTTATTTCATGAAAATGAACAACGATACACACCATGGAAACATTTTTGTTTGATTTGTGTCGAGTGAGATTTTCACCTAGAACCCAAAGGGGGGGGTATTGGCACTTTTCATGGAAAAATGTGAAAAATTAAAATTTCTTAAAATGAAATAAATGCCTTCTATACACCTCAAACATTCACTCTAAAACTAAAGATAGTTGTTTTTCGCAATATTTTTAGAAATTTGGGCTCTTTTAGTAACATTAACACTAGCGCTGAAGAATCTTTTATGTTCATTTATTGTCTTTCAGGATTTATTCTTGGTTTTATATTGTTTATTTCATGAAAATGAACAAATATACACTCCATGGAAACATTTTTGTTTGATTTTTGTCGAGTGAGATTTTCACCTAGAACCCAAAGGGGGGGGTATTGGCACTTTTCATGGAAAAATGTGAAAAATTAAAATTTCTTAAAATGAAATAAATGCCTTCTATACACCTCAAACATTCACTTTAAAACAGAAAAATGTTGCTTTTCGCAATATTTTTAGAAAAATGGGCTCTTTTAGTAACATTAAGACTAGCGCTGAAGTATCTTTTATGCTCATTTTTTGTCTTTCAGGATTTATTCTGGGTTTTATTTTGTTTATTTCATTAAAATGAACAACTATACAAACCATGGAAACATTTTTGTTTGATATGTGTCGGGTGAGATTTTCACCTAGAACCCAAAGGGGGGGGTATTGGCACATTACATGGAAAAATGTGAAAAATTAAAATTTCTTAAAATGAAATAAATGCCTTCTATACACCTCAAACATTCACTCTGAAACTAAAGATTGTTGTTTTTCGCAATATTTTTAGAAATTTAGGCTCTTTTAGTAACATTAACACTAGCGCTGAAGCATCTTTTATGCTCATTTCTTGTCTTTCAGGATTAATTCTGGGTTTTATTTTGTTTATTTCATGAAAATTAACAACAATACACACCATGGAAACATTTTTGTTTGATTTGTGTCGAGGGAGATTTTCACCTAGAACCCAAAGGGGGGGGTATTGGTACTTTTCATGGAAAAATGTGAAAAATTAAAATTTCTAAAAATGAAATAAATGCCTTCTATACACCTCGAACATTCACTTTAAAAAAGAAGATTGTTGTTTTTCGCAATATTTTTAGAAATTTGGGCTCTTTTAGTAACATTAACACTAGCGCTGAAGAATCTTTTATGCTCATTTCTTGTCTTTCAGGATTTATCCTTGGTTTTATTTTGTTTATTTTATGAAAATGAACAACAATACACTCCATGGAAACATTTTTGTTTGATATGTGTCGAGTGAGATTTTCACCTAGAACCCAAAGGCACTTTTCATGGAAAAATGGGAAAATTAAAATTTCTAAAAATGAGATAAATGCCTTCTATACACCTCAAACATTCACTTTAAAACAGAAAAATGTGGTTTTTCGCAATATTTTTAGAAATTTGGGCTCTTTTAGTAACATAAACACTAGCGCTGAAGAATCTTTTATGCTCATTTATTGTCTTTCAGGATTTATCCTTGGTTTTATTTTGTTTATTTCATGAAAATAAACAACAATAGACACCATGGAAACATTTTTATTTGATTTGTGTCGAGTGAGATTTTCACCTAGAACCCAAAGGGGGGGTATTGGCACTTTTCATGGAAAAATGTGAAATATTAAAATGTCTAAAAATGAAATAAATGCCTTCTATACACCTCAAACATTCACTTTAAAACAGAAAAATGTTGTTTTTCGCAATATTTTTAGAAATTTGTGCTCTTTTAGTAACATAAACACTAGCGCTGAAGAATCTTTTAAGCTCATTTATTGTCTTTCAGGATTTATCCTTGGTTTTATTTTGTTTATTTCATGAAAATGAACAACGATACACACCATGGAAACATTTTTGTTTGAGATGTGTTGAGTGAGATTTTCACCTAGAACCCAATGGGGGGGGTATTGGCAATTTTCATGAAAAAATGTGAAAAATTAAAATTTCTAAAAATGAAATAAATGCCTTCTATACACCTCAAACATTCACTCTAAAACAGAAAAACGTTGTTTTTCGCAATATTTTTAGAAATTTGGGCTCTTTTAGTAACATTAACACTAGCGCTGAAGCATCTTATATGCTCATTTCTTGTCTTTCAGGATTTATTCTGGGTTATATTTTGTTTATTTGATGAAAATGAACAACCATACACACCATGGAAACATTTTTGTTTGATTTGTGTCGTGTGAGATTTTCTCCTAGAACCCAAAGGGGTGGGTATTGGCACATTACATGGAACAATGTGAAAAATTAAAATTTCTAAAAATGAAATAAATGCCTTCTATACACCTCAAACATTCACTCTTAATCAGAAAAATGTTGTTTTTCGCAATATTTTTAGAAATTTGGGCTCTTTTAGTAACATTAACACTAGCGCTGAAGCATCTTTTATGCTCATTTATTGTCTTTCAGGATTTATTCTGGGTTTTATTTTGTTTATTTCATGAAAATGAACAACGATACACACCATGGAAATATTTTTGTTTGATTTGTGTCGAGTGAGATTTTCACCTAGAACCCAAAGGGGTATTGGCACTTTTCATGGAAAAATGTGAAAAATTAAAATTTCTTAAAATGAAATAAATGCCTTCTATACACCTCAAACATTCACTCTAAAACTAAAGATTGTTGTTTTTCGCAATATTTTTAGAAATTTGGGCTCTTTTAGTAACATTAACACTAGCGCTGTAGAATCTTTTATGTTCATTTATTGTCTTTCAGGATTTATTCTTGGTTTTATATTGTTTATTTCATGAAAATGAACAAATATACACTCCATGGAAACATTTTTGTTTGATTTTTGTCGAGTGAGATTTTCACCTAGAACCCAAAGGGGGGGGTATTGGCACTTTTCATGGAAAAATGTGAAAAATTAAAATTTCTTAAAATGAAATAAATGCCTTCTATACACCTCAAACATTCACTTTAAAACAGAAAAATGTTGCTTTTCGCAATATTTTTAGAAAAATGGGCTCTTTTAGTAACATTAAGACTAGTGCTGAAGTATCTTTTATGCTCATTTTTTGTCTTTCAGGATTTATTCTGGGTTTTATTTTGTTTATTTCATTAAAATGAACAACTATACAAACCATGGAAACATTTTTGTTTGATATGTGTCGGGTGAGATTTTCACCTAGAACCCAAAGGGGGGGGTATTGGCACATTACATGGAAAAATGTGAAAAATTAAAATTTCTTAAAATGAAATAAATGCCTTCTATACACCTCAAACATTCTCTCTGAAACTAAAGATTGTTGTTTTTCGCAATATTTTTAGAAATTTAGGCTCTTTTAGTAACATTAACATTAGCGCTGAAGAATCTTTTATGTTCATCTATTGTCTTTCAGGATTTATTCTTGGTTTTATATTGTTTATTTCATGAAAATGAACAACAATACACTCCATGGAAACATTTTTGTTTGATTTGTGTCGAGTGAGATTTTCTCCTAGAACCCAAAGGGGGGGTATTGGCACTTTTCATGGAAAAATGTGAAAAATTAAAATTTCTAAAAATGAAATAAATGCCTTCTATACACCTCGAACATTCACTTTAAAAAAGAAGATTGTTGTTTTTCGCAATATTTTTAGAAATTTGGGCTCTTTTAGTAACATTAACACTAGCGCTAATGAATCTTTTATGCTCATTTCTTGTCTTTCAGGATTTATCCTTGGTTTTATTTTGTTTATTTTATGAAAATGAACAACAATACACTCCATGGAAACATTTTTGTTTGATATGTGTCGAGTGAGATTTTCACCTAGAACCCAAAGGCACTTTTCATGGAAAAATGTGAAAAATTAAAATTTCTAAAAATGAGATAAATGCCTTCTATACACCTCAAACATTCACTTTAAAACAGAAAAATGTTGTTTTTCGCAATATTTTTAGAAATTGGGGCTCTTTTAGTAACATAAACACTAGCGCTGAAGAATCTTTTATGATCATTTATTGTCTTTCAGGATTTATCCTTGGTTTTATTTTGTTTATTTCATGAAAATAAACAACAATAGACACCATGGAAACATTTTTGTTTGATTTGTGTCGAGTGAGATTTTCACCTAGAACCCAAAGGGGGGGTTATTGGCACTTTTCATGGAAAAATGGAAATATTAAAATGTCTAAAAATGAAATAAATGCCTTCTATACACCTCAAACATTCACTTTAAAACAGAAAAATTTTGTTTTTTGCAATATTTTTAGAAATTTGGGCTCTTTTAGTAACATTAACACTAGCGCTGAAGCATCTTATATGCTCATTTCTTGTCTTTTAGGATTTATTCTGGGTTATATTTTGTTTATTTCATAAAAATGAACAACGATACACACCATGGAAACATTTTTGTTTGAGATGTGTCGAGTGAGATTTTCACCTTGAACCCAATGGGGGGGGTATTGGCAATTTTCATGGAAAAATGTGAAAAATTAAAATTTATAAAAATGAAATAAATGCCTTCTATACACATCAAACATTCACTCTAAAACAGAAAAATATTGTTTTTCGCAATATTTTTAGAAATTTGGGCTCTTTTAGTAACATTAACACTAGCGCTGAAGCATCTTATATGCTCATTTCTTGTCTTTCAGGATTTTTTCTGGGTTATATTTTGTTTATTTGATGAAAATGAACAACCATACACACCATGGAAACATTTTTGTTTAATTTGTGCCGAGGGAGATTTTCACCTAGAACCCAAAGGGGGGGGTATTGGCACTTTTCATGGAAAAATGTGAAAAATTAAAATTTCTTAAAATGAAATAAATGCCTTCTATACACCTCAAACATTCACTTTAAAACAGAAAAATGTTGTTTTTCGCAATATTTTTAGAAATTTGGGCTCTTTTAGTAACATTAACACTAGCGCTGAAGCATCTTTTATGCTCATTTATTGTCTTTCAGGATTTATTCCGGGTTTTATTTTGTTTATTTCATGAAAATGAACAACAATACACACCATGGAAACATTTTTGTTTGATATGTGTCGAGTGAGATTTTCACCTAGAACCCAAAGGCACTTTTCATGGAAAAATGTGAAAAATTAGAATTTCTAAAAATGAGATAAATGCCTTCTATACACCTCAAACATTCACTTTAAAACAGAAAAATGTTGTTTTTCGCAATATTTTTAGAAATTTGGGCTCTTTTAGTAACATAAACACTAGCGCTGAAGAATCTTTTATGCTCATTTATTGTCTTTCAGGATTTATCCTTGGTTTTATTTTGTTTATTTCATGAAAATAAACAACAATAGACACCATGGAAACATTTTTGTTTGATTTGTGTCGAGTGAGATTTTCACCTAGAACCCAAAGGGGGGGGTATTGGCACTTTTCATGGAAAAATGTGAAAAATTAAAATTTCTTAAAATGAAATAAATGCCTTCTATACACCACAAACATTCACTCTTAAACAGAAAAATGTTGTTTTTCGCAATATTTTTAGAAATTTGGGCTCTTTTAGTAACATTAACACTAGCGCTGAAGCATCTTTTATGCTCATTTCTTGTCTTTCAGGATTTTATCTGGGTTTTATTTTGTTTATTTCATGAAAATGTACAACAATACACACCATGGAAACATTTTTGTTTGATTTGTGTCGAGGGAGATTTTCACCTAGAACCCAAAGGGGGGGGTATTGGCACTTTTCATGAAAAAATGTGAAAAATTAAAATTTCTTAAAATGAAATAAATGCCTTCTATACACCTCAAACATTCAGTCTAAAACAGAAAAATGTTGTTTTTCGCAGTATTTTTAGAAATTTGGGCTCTTTTAGTAACATTAACACTAGCGCTGAAGCATCTTTTATGCTCATTTCTTGTCTTTCAGGATTTAATCTGGGTTTTATTTTGTTTATTTCATGAAAATGTACAACAATACACACCATGGAAACATTTTTGTTTGATTTGTGTCGCGTTAGATTTTCACCTAGAACCCAAAGGGGGGGGTATTGGAACTTTTCATGGAAAAATGTGAAAAATTAAAATTTCTAAAAATGAAATAAATGCCTTCTATACACCACAAACATTCACTCTAAAACAGAAGATTGTTGTTTTTCGCAATATTTTTAGAAATTTGGGCTCTTTTAGTAACATTAACACTAGCGCTGAAGCATCATTTATGCTCATTTCATGTGTTTCAGGATTTTTTTCTGGGTTGAATATATTTATTTGATGAAAATGAACAACAATACACACCATGGAAACATTTTTGTTTGATTTGTGTCGAGTGAGATTTTCACCTAGAACCCAAAGGGGGGGGTATTGGCACTTTTCATGGAAAAATGTGAAAAATTAAAATGTCTAAAAATGAAATAAATGCCTTCTATACACATCAAATATTCACTTTAAAACAGAAAAAGTTGTTTTTCGCAATATTTTTAGAAATATGGGCTCTTTTAGTAACATTAACACTAGCGCTGAAGCATCTTATATGCTCAATTCTTGTCTTTCAGGATTTATTCTGGGTTATATTTTGTTTATTTGATGAAAATGAACAACCATACACACCATGGAAACATTTTTGTTTGATATGTGTCGAGTGAGATTTTCACCTAGAACGCAAAGGGGGGGTATTGGCACTTTTCATGGAACAATGTGAAAAATTAAAATTTCTAAAAATGAAATAAATGCCTTCTTTACACCTCAAACATTCACTCTAAAACAGAAGATTGTTGTTTTTCCAAATATTTTTAGAAATTTGGGCTCTTTTAGTAACATTAACACTAGATCTGAAGCAACTTTTATGCTCATTTCTTGTCTTTCAGGATTTAATCTGGGTTTTATTTTGTTTATTTCATGAAAATGTACAACAATACACACCATGGAAACATTTTTGTTTGATTTGTGTCGAGTGAGATTTTCACCTAGAACCCAAAGGGGGGGGTATTGGCACTTTTCATGGAAAAATTTGAAAAATTAAAATTTCTTAAAATGAAATAAATGCCTTCTATACACCTCAAACATTCACTTTAAAACAGAAAAATGTTGTTTTTCGCAATATTTTTAGAAATTTGGGCTCTTTTAGTAACATTAACACTAGCGCTGAAGCATCTTTTATGCTAATTTATTGTCTTTCAGGATTTATTCCGGGTTTTATTTTGTTTATTTCATGAAAATGAACAACAATACACACCATGGAAACATTTTTGTTTGATTTGTGTCGAGTGAGAATATCACCTAGAACCCAAAGGGGGGGTATTGGCACTTTTCATGGAAAAATGAGAAAAATTAAAATGTCTAAAAATGAAATAAATGCCTTCTAGACACCTCAAACATTCACTTTAAAACAGAAAAAAATTTTTTTTTGCAATATTTATAGAAATTTGGGCTATTTTATTAACATTAACACTAACGCTGAAGCATCTTTTAGGCACATTTATTGTCTTTCAGGATTTATTCTGGGTTTTATTTTGTTTATTTCATGAAAATGAACAACGATACACACCATGGAAACATTTTTGTTTTGATTTGTGTCGAGTGAGATTTTCACCTAGAACCCAAAGGGGGGTGTATTGGCACTTTTCAGGGAAAAATGTGCAAAATTAAAATTTCTAAAAATTAAATAAATGCCTTCTATACACCTCAAACATTCACTCTAAAACAGAAAAATGTTGTTTTTCGCAATATTTTTAGAAATTTGGGGCTCTTTTAGTAACATTAACACTAGTGCTGAAACATCTTTAATGCTCATTTATTGTCTTTCAGGACTTATTCTGGGTTTTATTTTGTTTATTTCATGAAAATGAACAACGATACACACCATGGAAACATTTTTGTTTGAGATGTGTCGAGTGAGATTTTCACCTAGAACCCAAAGGGGGGGGTATTGGCACTTTTCATGAAAAAATGTGAAATATTAAAATTTTTTAAAATGAAATTAATGCCTTCTATACACCTCAAACATTCACTTTAAAAACAGAAAAATGTCGTTTTTTTGCAATATTTTTAGAAATTTGGGCTCTTTTATTAACATTAACACTAACGCTGAAGCATCTTTTAGGCACATTTATTGTCTTTCAGGATTTATTCTGGGTTTTTATTTTGTTTATTTCATGAAAATGAACAAGGATACACACCATGGAAACATTTGTTTGATTTGTGTCGAGTGAGATTTTCACCAAGAACCAAAAGGGGGGGGTATTGGAACTTTTCATGGAAAAATGTGAAAAATTAAAATTTCTTAAAATGATATAAATGCCTTCTATACACCTCAAACATTCACTCTAAAACAGAAGATTGTTGTTTTAATATTTTTAGAAATTTGGGCTCTTTTAGTAACATTAACACTAGCGCTGAAGCATCTTTTACGCTCATTTCTTGTCTTTCAGGATTTATTCTGGGTTTTATTTTTTTATTTCATGAAAATTAACAACAATACACACCATGGAAACATTTTTGTTTGATTTTTGTCGAGTGAGATTTTCACCTAGAACCCAAAAGGGGGGGTATTGGCACTTTTCATGGAAAAATGTAAAAAATTAAAATTTCTTAAAATGAAATAAATGCCTTCTATACACCTCAAACATTCACTTTAAAACAGAAAAATGTTGCTTTTCGCAATATTTTTAGAAAATTCGGCTCTTTTAGTAACATTTAGACTAGCGCTGAAGTATCTTTTATGCTCATTTCTTGTCTTTCAGGATTTACTCTGGGTTTTATTTTGTTTATTTCATGAAAATTAACAACGATACACACCATGGAAACATTTTTGTTTGATTTGTGTCGAGTGAGATTTTCACCTAGAACCCAAAGGGGGGGTATTGGCACTTTTCATGAAAAAATGTGAAAAATTAAAATTTCTTAAAATGAAATAAATGCCTTCTATACACCTCAAACATTCACTCTAAAACAGAAAAATGTTGTTTTTCGCAGTATTTTTAGAAATTTGGGCTCTTTTAGTAACATTAACACTAGCGCTGAAGCATCTTTTATGCTCATTTCTTGTCTTTCAGGATTTAATCTGGGTTTTATTTTGTTTATTTCATGAAAATGTACAACAATACACACCATGGAAACATTTTTGTTTGATTTGTGTCGCGTTAGATTTTCACCTAGAACCCAAAGGGGGGGGTATTGGCACTTTTCATGGAAAAATGTAAAAAATTAAAATTTCTAAAAATGAAATAAATGCGTTCTATACACGACAAACATTCACACTAAAACAGAAGATTGTTGTTTTTCGCAATATTTTTAGAAATTTGGGCTCTTTTAGTAACATTAACACTAGCGCTGAAGCATCATTTATGCTCATTTCATGTGTTTCAGGATTTTTTTCTGGGTTGAATTTATTTATTTGATGAAAATGAACAACAATACACACCATGGAAACATTTTTGTTTGATTTGCGTCGAGTGAGATTTTCACCTAGAACCCAAAGGGGGGGGTTTTGGCGTTTTTCATGGAAAAATGTGAAAAATTAAAATGTCTAAAAATGAAATAAATGCCTTCTATACACCTCAAACATTCACTTTAAAACAGAAAAAGTTGTTTTTCGCAATATTTTTAGAAATATGGGCTCTTTTAGTAACATTAACACTAGCGCTGAAGCATCTTATATGCTCAATTCTTGTCTTCCAGGATTTATTCTGGGTTATATTTTATTTATTTGATGAAAATGAACATCAATACACACCATGGAAACATTTTTGTTTGATTTGTGTCGAGTGAGATATTCACCTAGAACCCAAAGGGGTATTGGAACTTTTCATGGAAAAATTTAAAAAATTAAAATTTCTAAAAATGAAATAAATGCATTCTATACACCTCAGTTATTCACTCCAAAAAAGAATATTGTTGTTTTTTGCAATATTTTTAGAAATTTGGGCTCTTTTAGTAAGATTAACACTTGCACTGAAGCATCTTTTACGCTCATTTCTTGTCTTTCAGGATTTATTCTGGGTTTTATTTTGTTTATTTGATGAAAATGAACAACAATACACATCATGGAAACATTTTTGTTTGATTTGTGTCGAGTGAGATATTCACCTAGAACCCAAAGGGGGGGTATTGGCATTTTTCATTGAAAAATGTAAAAAATTAATATTTCTAAAAATGAAATAAATGCCTTCTATACACCTCAAACATTCACTGCAAAACAGAAGATTGTTGTTTTTTGCAATATTTTTAGAAATTTTGGCTCTTTTAGTAACATTAACACTTGCGCTGAAACATCTTATATGCTCATTTCTTGACTTTAAGGATTTATTCTGGGTTTTATTTTCTTTATATGATGTAAATGAACATCAATACAAATAATGGAAAAATTTCTGTTTCATTTTTGTCTGGTGAAATTTTATCCTAGAACCCAAACGGAGGGTATTGGCACTTTTCATGGAAAAATGTGAAAAATTAAAATTTCTAAAAATGAAATAAATGCCTTCTATACACCTCAAACATTCACTCCAAAACAGAAGATTGTTTTTTTTCGCATTATTTTTAGAAATTTGGGCTCTTTTAGTAACATTAACACTAGCGCTGAAGCATCTTTTATGCTCATTTCTTGTCTTTCAGGATTTATTCTGGGTTTTATTTTGTTTATTTGTTGAAATTGAACAACAAAACACACCATGGAAACATTTTTGTTTGAAATGTGTCAAGCGAGATTTTCACCTAGAACCCAAAGTGTTCAAGGGTATTGGCACTTTTCATGGAAAAATGTGAAAAATTAAAATTTCTAAAAATGAAATAAATGCCTTCTATACACCTCAAACATTCACTCTTAAACAGAAGATTGTTGTTTTTCGCATTATTTTTAGAAATTTTGGCTCTTTTAGTAACATTAAAACTTGCGCTGAAGCATCTTTTATGCTCATTTCTTATCTTTCAGGATATATTCTGGGTTTTATTTTGTTAATTTGATGAAAATGAACATCAATACACACCATGGAAACATTTTTGTTTGATTTTTGTAGAGTTAGATTTTCACCTAGAACCCAAAGGGGGGGGTATTGGCACTTTTCATGGAAAAATGTGAAAAATTAAAATGTCTAAAAATGAAATAAATGCCTTCTATACACCTCACACATTCACTCCAAAACAGAATATTGTTGTTTTTCGCAATAGTTTTAGAAATTTGGGCTCCTCAATTAAAATTAACACTTGCGCTGAAGCATCTTTTATGCTCACTTCTTGTATTTCAGGATTTATTCTGGGTTTTATTTTGTTTATTTGATGAAAATGAACAACAATACACATAATGGAAACATTTTTGTTTGATTTGTGTCGAGTGAGATATTCACCTAGAACCCAAAGGGGGGGTATTGGCAGTTTTCATGGAAAAATGTAAAAAATTAATATTTCTAAAAATGAAATAAATGCCTTCTATACACCTCAAACATTCACTCCACAAAGGAATATTGTTGTTTTTCGCAATATTTTTAGAAATTTGGGCCCTTTTTGTAAAATTAACACTCGCGCTGAAGCATGTTTTATGCTCATTTCTTGTCTTTCAGGATTTATTCTGGGTTTTATTTTTTTTATTTGATGAAAATGAACAAAAATACACACCATGGAAACAATTTTGTTTGATTTGTGTCGTGAGACATTTTCAGCTAGAACCCTAAGGGGTATTGGCACTTTTCATGGAAAAATGTGAAAAATTAAAATTTCTAAAAATGAAATAAATGCCTTCTATACACCTCAAACATTCACTCTTAAACAGAAGATTGTTGTTTTTCGCATTATTTTTAGAAATTTGGGCTCTTTTAGTAACATTAACACTAGCGCTGAAGCATCTTTTATGCTAATTTATTGTCTTTCAGGATTTATTCCGGGTTTTATTTTGTTTATTTCATGAAAATGAACAACAATACACACCATGGAAACATTTTTGTTTGATTTGTGTCGAGTGAGAATATCACCTAGAACCCAAAGGGGGGGGTATTGGCACTTTTCATGGAAAAATGAGAAAAATTAAAATGTCTAAAAATGAAATAAATGCCTTCTAGACACCTCAAACATTCACTTTAAAACAGAAAAAAAATTTTTTTTGCAATATTTATAGAAATTTGGGCTCTTTTATTAACATTAACACTAACGCTGAAGCATCTTTTAGGCACATTTATTGTCTTTCAGGATTTATTCTGGGTTTTATTTTGTTTCTTTCATGAAAATGAACAACGATACACACCATGGAAACATTTTTGTTTTGATTTGTGTCGAGTGAGATTTTCACCTAGAACCCAAAGGGGGGTGTATTGGCACTTTTCATGGAAAAATGTGCAAAATTAAAATTTCTAAAAATTAAATAAATGCCTTCTATACACCTCAAACATTCACTCTAAAACAGAAAAATGTTGTTTTTCGCAATATTTTTAGAAATTTGGGCTCTTTTTGTAAAATTAACACTCGCGCTGAAGCATGTTTTATGCTCATTTCTTGTCTTTCAGGATTTATTCTGGGTTTTATTTTGTTTATTTGATGAAAATGAACAAAAATACACACCATGGAAACATTTTTGTTTGATTTGTGTCGTGGGAGATTTTCTCCTAGAACCCTAAGGGGTACTGGCCCTTTTCATGGAAAAATGTGAAAAATTAAAACTTCTAAAAATGAAATAAATGCCTTCTATACACCTCAAACATTCACTCTAAAACAGAAGATTGTTGTTTTTCACAATATTTTTAGAAATTTGGGCTCTTTTAGTAACATTTACACTTGCGCTGATACATCTTTTACGCTCATTTCACGGCTTTCAGGATTTATTCTGGGTTTTATTTTGTTTATTTGATGAAAATGAACAATAATACACACCATGGAAACATTTTTGTTTGATTTGTGTCGTGTGAGATTTTCACCTAGAACCCGAAGGGGTATTGGCACTTTTCATGGAAAAATGTGAAAAATTAAAACTTCTAAAAATGAAATAAATGCCTTCTATACACCTCAAACATTCACTCCAAAACAGAATATTGTTTTTTTCGCAATATTTTTAGAAATTAAGGCTCCTTTATTAAAATTAACACTTGCGCTGAAGCATCTCGTATGCTCATTTCTTATCTTTCAGGATTTATTCTGGGTTTTATTTGGTTTTTTTGATGAAAATGAACAACAATACACACCATGGAAACATTTTCGTTTGATTTGAGTCGTGTGAGATTTTCACCTAGAACCCTAAGGTGTATTGGCACTCTTCATGGAAAAATGTGAAAAATTAAAATTTCTAAAAATGAAATAAATGCCTTCTATACACCTCAAACATTCACTATAAAACTGAAGATTGTTGTTTTTCGCAATATTTTTAGAAATTTGGGCTCTTTAATAACATTAACACTTGCGCTGAAGCATCTTTTATGCTCATTTCTTGTCTTTCAGGTTTTATTCTGGGTTTTATTTTGTTTATTTGATGAAAATGAACAATAATACACACCATGGAAACATTTTTGTTTGATTTGTGTCGTGTGAGATTTCCACCTAGAACCCAAAGGGGTATTGGCACTTTTCATTGAAATAAGTGAAAAATTTAAATTTCTAAAAATGAAATAAATGCCTTCTATGCACCTCATACATTCACTCTAAAACAGGAGATTGGATTTTTTCGCAATATTTTTAGAAATTTGGGCTCTTTTAGTAACATTAAGACTTGCGCTGAAGCATCTCGTATGCTCATTTCTTGTCTTTCAGGTTTTATTCTGGGTTTTATTTTGTTTATTTGATGAAAATGAACAATAATACACACCATGGAAACATTTTTGTTTGATTTGTGTCGTGTGAGATTTTCACCTAGAACCCAAAGGGGTATTGGCACTTTTCATTGAAATAAGTGAAAAATTTAAATTTCTAAAAATGAAATAAATGCCTTCTATGCACCTCATACATTCACTCTAAAACAGAAGATTGGATTTTTTCGCAATATTTTTAGAAATTTGGGCTCTTTTAGTAACATTAACACTTGCGCTGAAGCATCTCGTATGCTCATTTCTTGTCTTTCAGGATTTATTCTGGGTTTTATTTTGTTTATTTGATGAAAATGAACAATAATACACACCATGGAAACATTTTTGTTTGATTATGTCGTGTGAGATTTTTACCTAGAACCCTAAGGGGTATTGGCACTTTTCATGGGAAAATGTGAAAAATTAAAATTTCTAAAAATGAAATAAATGCCTTCTATACACCTCACACATTCACTCCAAAACAGAATATATTTGTTTTTCGCAATAGTTTTAGAAATTTGGGCTCCTTAATTAAAATTAACACTTGCTCTGAAGCATCTTTTATGCTCACTTCTTGTATTTCAGGATTTATTCTGGGTTTTATTTTGTTTATTTGATGAAAATGAACAACAATACACACCATGGAAACATTTTTGTTTGATTTGTGTCGAGTGAGATATTCACCTAGAACCCAAAGGGGTATTGGCACTTTTCATGGAAAAATTTAAAAAATTAAAATTTCTAAAAATGAAATAAATGCCTTCTATACACCTCAAACATTCACTCAAAAAAAGAATATTGTTGTTTTTCGCAATATTTTTAGAAATTTGGGCTCTTTTAGTAACATTAACACTAGTGCTGAAGCATCTTATATGCTCAATTCTTGTCTTTCAGGATTTATTCTGGGTTATATTTTATTTATTTGATGAAAATGAACATCAATACACACCATGGAAACATTTTTGTTTGATTTGTGTCGAGTGAGATATTCACCTAGAACCCAAAGGGGTATTGGAACTTTTCATGGAAAAATTTAAAAAATTAAAATTTCTAAAAATGAAATAAATGCCTTCTATACACCTCAGTTATTCACTCCAAAAAAGAATATTGTTGTTTTTTGCAATATTTTTAGAAATTTGGGCTCTTTTAGTAAGATTAACACTTGCACTGAAGCATCTTTTACGCTCATTTCTTGTCTTTCAGGATTTATTCTGGGTTTTATTTTGTTTATTTGATGAAAATGAACAACAATACACATCATGGAAACATTTTTGTTTGATTTGTGTCGAGTGAGATATTCACCTAGAACCCAAAGGGGGGGTATTGGCATTTTTCATTGAAAAATGTAAAAAATTAATATTTCTAAAAATGAAATAAATGCCTTCTATACACCTCAAACATTCACTGCAAAACAGAAGATTGTTGTTTTTTGCAATATTTTTAGAAATTTTGGCTCTTTTAGTAACATTAACACTTGCGCTGAAACATCTTATATGCTCATTTCTTGACTTTAAGGATTTATTCTGGGTTTTATTTTCTTTATATGATGTAAATGAACATCAATACAAATAATGGAAAAATTTCTGTTTCATTTTTGTCTGGTGAAATTTTATCCTAGAACCCAAAGGGAGGGTATTGGCACTTTTCATGGAAAAATGTGAAAAATTAAAATTTCTAAAAATGAAATAAATGCCTTCTATACACCTCAAACATTCACTCCAAAACAGAAGATTGTTTTTTTTCGCATTATTTTTAGAAATTTGGGCTCTTTTAGTAACATTAACACTAGCGCTGAAGCATCTTTTATGCTCATTTCTTGTCTTTCAGGATTTATTCTGGGTTTTATTTTGTTTATTTGTTGAAATTGAACAACAAAACACACCATGGAAACATTTTTGTTTGAAATGTGTCAAGCGAGATTTTCACCTAGAACCCAAAGTGTTCAAGGGTATTGGCACTTTTCATGGAAAAATGTGAAAAATTAAAATTTCTAAAAATGAAATAAATGCCTTCTATACACCTCAAACATTCACTCTTAAACAGAAGATTGTTGTTTTTCGCATTATTTTTAGAAATTTTGGCTCTTTTAGTAACATTAAAACTTGCGCTGAAGCATCTTTTATGCTCATTTCTTATCTTTCAGGATATATTCTGGGTTTTATTTTGTTTATTTGATGAAAATGAACATCAATACACACCATGGAAACATTTTTGTTTGATTTTTGTAGAGTTAGATTTTCACCTAGAACCCGAAGGGGTATTGGCACTTTTCATGGAAAAATGTGAAAAATTAAAATGTCTAAAAATGAAATAAATGCCTTCTATACACCTCACACATTCACTCCAAAACAGAATATTGTTGTTTTTCGCAATAGTTTTAGAAATTTGGGCTCCTCAATTAAAATTAACACTTGCGCTGAAGCATCTTTTATGCTCACTTCTTGTATTTCAGGATTTATTCTGGGTTCTATTTTGTTAATTTGATGAAAATGAACAACAATACACACCATGGAAACATTTTTGTTTGATTTGTGTCGAGTGAGATATTCACCTAGAACCCAAAGGGGTATTGGCACTTTTCATGGAAAAATTTAAAAAATTAAATTTCTAAAAATGAAATAAATGCCTTCTATACACCTCAGTTATTCACTCCAAAAAAGAATATTGTTGTTTTTTGCAATATTTTTAGAAATTTGGGCTCTTTTAGTAAGATTAACACTTGCACTGAAGAATCTTTTATGCTCATTTCTTGTCTTTCGGGATTTATTCTGGGTTTTATTTTGTTTATTTGATGAAAATGAACAACAATACACATAATGGAAACATTTTTGTTTGATTTGTGTCGAGTGAGATATTCACCTAGAACCCAAAGGGGGGGTATTGGCAGTTTTCATGGAAAAATGTAAAAAATTAATATTTCTAAAAATGAAATAAATGCCTTCTATACACCTCAAACATTCACTCCACAAAGGAATATTGTTGTTTTTCGCAATATTTTTAGAAATTTGGGCCCTTTTTGTAAAATTAACACTCGCGCTGAAGCATGTTTTATGCTCATTTCTTGTCTTTCAGGATTTATTCTGGGTTTTATTTTGTTTATTTGATGAAAATGAACAAAAATACACACCATGGAAACAATTTTGTTTGATTTGTGTCGTGAGACATTTTCAGCTAGAACCCTAAGGGGTATTGGCACTTTTCATGGAAAAATGTGAAAAATTAAAATTTCTAAAAATGAAATAAATGCCTTCTATACACCTCAAACATTCACTCTTAAACAGAAGATTGTTGTTTTTCGCATTATTTTTAGAAATTTGGGCTCTTTTAGTAACATTAACACTAGCGCTGAAGCATCTTTTATGCTAATTTATTGTCTTTCAGGATTTATTCCGGGTTTTATTTTGTTTATTTCATGAAAATGAACAACAATACACACCATGGAAACATTTTTGTTTGATTTGTGTCGAGTGAGAATATCACCTAGAACCCAAAGGGGGGGGTATTGGCACTTTTCATGGAAAAATGAGAAAAATTAAAATGTCTAAAAATGAAATAAATGCCTTCTAGACACCTCAAACATTCACTTTAAAACAGAAAAAAAATTTTTTTTGCAATATTTATAGAAATTTGGGCTCTTTTATTAACATTAACACTAACGCTGAAGCATCTTTTAGGCACATTTATTGTCTTTCAGGATTTATTCTGGGTTTTATTTTGTTTCTTTCATGAAAATGAACAACGATACACACCATGGAAACATTTTTGTTTTGATTTGTGTCGAGTGAGATTTTCACCTAGAACCCAAAGGGGGGTGTATTGGCACTTTTCATGGAAAAATGTGCAAAATTAAAATTTCTAAAAATTAAATAAATGCCTTCTATACACCTCAAACATTCACTCTAAAACAGAAAAATGTTGTTTTTCGCAATATTTTTAGAAATTTGGGCTCTTTTTGTAAAATTAACACTCGCGCTGAAGCATGTTTTATGCTCATTTCTTGTCTTTCAGGATTTATTCTGGGTTTTATTTTGTTTATTTGATGAAAATGAACAAAAATACACACCATGGAAACATTTTTGTTTGATTTGTGTCGTGGGAGATTTTCTCCTAGAACCCTAAGGGGTACTGGCCCTTTTCATGGAAAAATGTGAAAAATTAAAACTTCTAAAAATGAAATAAATGCCTTCTATACACCTCAAACATTCACTCTAAAACAGAAGATTGTTGTTTTTCACAATATTTTTAGAAATTTGGGCTCTTTTAGTAACATTTACACTTGCGCTGATACATCTTTTACGCTCATTTCTTGTCTTTCAGGATTTATTCTGGGTTTTATTTTGTTTATTTGATGAAAATGAACAATAATACACACCATGGAAACATTTTTGTTTGATTTGTGTCGTGTGAGATTTTCACCTAGAACCCGAAGGGGTATTGGCACTTTTCATGGAAAAATGTGAAAAATTAAAACTTCTAAAAATGAAATAAATGCCTTCTATACACCTCAAACATTCACTCCAAAACAGAATATTGTTTTTTTCGCAATATTTTTAGAAATTAAGGCTCCTTTATTAAAATTAACACTTGCGCTGAAGCATCTCGTATGCTCATTTCTTATCTTTCAGGATTTATTCTGGGTTTTATTTGGTTTTTTTGATGAAAATGAACAACAATACACACCATGGAAACATTTTCGTTTGATTTGTGTCGTGTGAGATTTTCACCTAGAACCCTAAGGTGTATTGGCACTCTTCATGGAAAAATGTGAAAAATTAAAATTTCTAAAAATGAAATAAATGCCTTCTATACACCTCAAACATTCACTATAAAACTGAAGATTGTTGTTTTTCGCAATATTTTTAGAAATTTGGGCTCTTTAATAACATTAACACTTGCGCTGAAGCATCTTTTATGCTCATTTCTTGTCTTTCAGGTTTTATTCTGGGTTTTATTTTGTTTATTTGATGAAAATGAACAATAATACACACCATGGAAACATTTTTGTTTGATTTGTGTCGTGTGAGATTTCCACCTAGAACCCAAAGGGGTATTGGCACTTTTCATTGAAATAAGTGAAAAATTTAAATTTCTAAAAATGAAATAAATGCCTTCTATGCACCTCATACATTCACTCTAAAACAGGAGATTGGATTTTTTCGCAATATTTTTAGAAATTTGGGCTCTTTTAGTAACATTAAGACTTGCGCTGAAGCATCTCGTATGCTCATTTCTTGTCTTTCAGGTTTTATTCTGGGTTTTATTTTGTTTATTTGATGAAAATGAACAATAATACACACCATGGAAACATTTTTGTTTGATTTGTGTCGTGTGAGATTTTCACCTAGAACCCAAAGGGGTATTGGCACTTTTCATTGAAATAAGTGAAAAATTTAAATTTCTAAAATGAAATAAATGCCTTCTATGCACCTCATACATTCACTCTAAAACAGAAGATTGGATTTTTTCGCAATATTTTTAGAAATTTGGGCTCTTTTAGTAACATTAACACTTGCGCTGAAGCATCTCGTATGCTCATTTCTTGTCTTTCAGGATTTATTCTGGGTTTTATTTTGTTTATTTGATGAAAATGAACAATAATACACACCATGGGAAACATTTTTGTTTGATTATGTCGTGTGAGATTTTTACCTAGAACCCTAAGGGGTATTGGCACTTTTCATGGGAAAATGTGAAAAATTAAAATTTCTAAAAATGAAATAAATGCCTTCTATACACCTCACACATTCACTCCAAAACAGAATATATTTGTTTTTCGCAATAGTTTTAGAAATTTGGGCTCCTTAATTAAAATTAACACTTGCTCTGAAGCATCTTTTATGCTCACTTCTTGTATTTCAGGATTTATTCTGGGTTTTATTTTGTTTATTTGATGAAAATGAACAACAATACACACCATGGAAACATTTTTGTTTGATTTGTGTCGAGTGAGATATTCACCTAGAACCCAAAGGGGTATTGGCACTTTTCATGGAAAAATTTAAAAAATTAAAATTTCTAAAAATGAAATAAATGCCTTCTATACACCTCAAACATTCACTCAAAAAAAGAATATTGTTGTTTTTCGCAATATTTTTAGAAATTTGGGCTCTTTTAGTAACATTAACACTTGCGCTGAAGCATCTTTTATGCTCATTTCTTATCTTTCAGGATTTATTCTGGGTTTTATTTTGTTTATTTGATGAAAATGAACATCAATACACATCATGGAAACATTTAATTTTGATTTGTGTCGTGTGAGATTTTCACCTAGAACCCTAAGGGGGGGGTTTTGGCACTTTTCATGGAAATTTCTAAAAATGAAATAAATGCCTTCAATACACCTCAAACATTCACTCCAAAACAGAATATTGTTGTTTTTCGCAATATTTTTAGATATTTGGGCTCTTTTTGTAAAATTAACACTCGCGCTGAAGCATGTTTTATGCTCATTTCTTGTCTTTCAGGATTTATTCTGGGTTTTATTTTGTTTATTTGATGAAAATGAACAAAAATACACACCATGGAAACATTTTTGTTTGATTTGTGTCGTGTGAGATTTTCAGCTAGAACCCTAAGGGGTATTGGCACTTTTCATGGAAAAATGTGAAAAATTAAAATTTCTAAAAATGAAATAAATGCCTTCTATACACCTCAAACATTCACTCTTAAACAGAAGATTGTTGTTTTTCGCATTATTTTTAGAAATTTTGGCTCTTTTAGTAACATTAAAACTTGCGCTGAAGCATCTTTTATGCTCATTTCTTATCTTTCAGGATATATTCTGGGTTTTATTTTGTTTATTTGATGAAAATGAACATCAATACACACCATGGAAACATTTTTGTTTGATTTTTGTCGAGTTAGATTTTCACCCAGAACCCAAAGGGGGGGGTATTGGCACTTTTCATGGAAAAATGTGAAAAATTAAAATTTCTAAAAATGAAATAAATGCCTTCTATACACCTCACACATTCACTCCAAAACAGAATATTGTTGTTTTTCGCAATAGTTTTAGAAATTTTGGCTCCTTAATTAAAATTAACACTTGCGCTGAAGCATCTTTTATGCTCACTTCTTGTCTTTCAGGATTTATTCTGGGTTTTATTTTGTTTATTTGATGAAAATGAACAACAATACACACCATGGAAACATTTTGGTTTGATTTGTGTCGTGTGAGATTTTCACCTAGAACCCAAAGGGGTATTGGCACTTTTCATTGAAATAAGTGAAAAATTTAAATTTCTAAAAATGAAATAAATGCCTTCTATGCACCTCATACATTCACTCTAAAACAGAAGATTGGATTTTTTCGCAATATTTTTAGAAATTTGGGCTCTTTTAGTAACATTAACACTTGCGCTGAAGCATCTCGTATGCTCATTTCTTGTCTTTCAGGATTTATTCTGGGTTTTATTTTGTTTATTTGATGAAAATGAACAATAATACACACCATGGAAACATTTTTGTTTGATTATGTCGTGTGAGATTTTTACCTAGAACCCTAAGGGGTATTGGCACTTTTCATGGGAAAATGTGAAAAATTAAAATTTCTAAAAATGAAATAAATGCCTTCTATACACCTCACACATTCACTCCAAAACAGAATATATTTGTTTTTCGCAATAGTTTTAGAAATTTGGGCTCCTTAATTAAAATTAACACTTGCTCTGAAGCATCTTTTATGCTCACTTCTTGTATTTCAGGATTTATTCTGGGTTTTATTTTGTTTATTTGATGAAAATGAACAACAATACACACCATGGAAACATTTTTGTTTGATTTGTGTCGAGTGAGATATTCACCTAGAACCCAAAGGGGTATTGGCACTTTTCATGGAAAAATTTAAAAAATTAAATTTCTAAAAATGAAATAAATGCCTTCTATACACCTCAAACATTCACTCAAAAAAAGAATATTGTTGTTTTTCGCAATATTTTTAGAAATTTGGGCTCTTTTAGTAAGATTAACACTTGCACTGAAGAATCTTTTATGCTCATTTCTTGTCTTTCGGGATTTATTCTGGGTTTTATTTTGTTTATTTGATGAAAATGAACAACAATACACATAATGGAAACATTTTTGTTTGATTTGTGTCGAGTGAGATATTCACCTAGAACCCAAAGGGGGGGTATTGGCAGTTTTCATGGAAAAATGTAAAAAATTAATATTTCTAAAAATGAAATAAATGCCTTCTATACACCTCAAACATTCACTCCACAAAGGAATATTGTTGTTTTTCGCAATATTTTTAGAAATTTGGGCCCTTTTTGTAAAATTAACACTCGCGCTGAAGCATGTTTTATGCTCATTTCTTGTCTTTCAGGATTTATTCTGGGTTTTATTTTGTTTATTTGATGAAAATGAACAAAAATACACACCATGGAAACAATTTTGTTTGATTTGTGTCGTGAGACATTTTCAGCTAGAACCCTAAGGGGTATTGGCACTTTTCATGGAAAAATGTGAAAAATTAAAATTTCTAAAAATGAAATAAATGCCTTCTATTCACCTCAAACATTCACTCTTAAACAGAAGATTGTTGTTTTTCGCATTATTTTTAGAAATTTGGGCTCTTTTAGTAACATTAACACTAGCGCTGAAGCATCTTTTATGCTAATTTATTGTCTTTCAGGATTTATTCCGGGTTTTATTTTGTTTATTTCATGAAAATGAACAACAATACACACCATGGAAACATTTTTGTTTGATTTGTGTCGAGTGAGAATATCACCTAGAACCCAAAGGGGGGGGTATTGGCACTTTTCATGGAAAAATGAGAAAAATTAAAATGTCTAAAAATGAAATAAATGCCTTCTAGACACCTCAAACATTCACTTTAAAACAGAAAAAAAATTTTTTTTGCAATATTTATAGAAATTTGGGCTCTTTTATTAACATTAACACTAACGCTGAAGCATCTTTTAGGCACATTTATTGTCTTTCAGGATTTATTCTGGGTTTTATTTTGTTTCTTTCATGAAAATGAACAACGATACACACCATGGAAACATTTTTGTTTTGATTTGTGTCGAGTGAGATTTTCACCTAGAACCCAAAGGGGGGTGTATTGGCACTTTTCATGGAAAAATGTGCAAAATTAAAATTTCTAAAAATTAAATAAATGCCTTCTATACACCTCAAACATTCACTCTAAAACAGAAAAATGTTGTTTTTCGCAATATTTTTAGAAATTTGGGCTCTTTTTGTAAAATTAACACTCGCGCTGAAGCATGTTTTATGCTCATTTCTTGTCTTTCAGGATTTATTCTGGGTTTTATTTTGTTTATTTGATGAAAATGAACAAAAATACACACCATGGAAACATTTTTGTTTGATTTGTGTCGTGGGAGATTTTCTCCTAGAACCCTAAGGGGTACTGGCCCTTTTCATGGAAAAATGTGAAAAATTAAAACTTCTAAAAATGAAATAAATGCCTTCTATACACCTCAAACATTCACTCTAAAACAGAAGATTGTTGTTTTTCACAATATTTTTAGAAATTTGGGCTCTTTTAGTAACATTTACACTTGCGCTGATACATCTTTTACGCTCATTTCTTGTCTTTCAGGATTTATTCTGGGTTTTATTTTGTTTATTTGATGAAAATGAACAATAATACACACCATGGAAACATTTTTGTTTGATTTGTGTCGTGTGAGAATTTCACCTAGAACCCGAAGGGGTATTGGCACTTTTCATGGAAAAATGTGAAAAATTAAAACTTCTAAAAATGAAATAAATGCCTTCTATACACCTCAAACATTCACTCCAAAACAGAATATTGTTTTTTTCGCAATATTTTTAGAAATTAAGGCTCCTTTATTAACATTAACACTTGCGCTGAAGCATCTCGTATGCTCATTTCTTATCTTTCAGGATTTATTCTGGGTTTTATTTGGTTTTTTTGATGAAAATGAACAACAATACACACCATGGAAACATTTTGGTTTGATTTGTGTCGTGTGAGATTTTCACCTAGAACCCTAAGGTGTATTGGCACTCTTCATGGAAAAATGTGAAAAATTAAAATTTCTAAAAATGAAATAAATGCCTTCTATACACCTCAAACATTCACTATAAAACTGAAGATTGTTGTTTTTCGCAATATTTTTAGAAATTTGGGCTCTTTAATAACATTAACACTTGCGCTGAAGCATCTTTTATGCTCATTTCTTGTCTTTCAGGTTTTATTCTGCGTTTTATTTTGTTTATTTGATGAAAATGAACAATAATACACACCATGGAAACATTTTTGTTTGATTTGTGTCGTGTGAGATTTCCACCTAGAACCCAAAGGGGTATTGGCACTTTTCATTGAAATAAGTGAAAAATTTAAATTTCTAAAAATGAAATAAATGCCTTCTATGCACCTCATACATTCACTCTAAAACAGAAGATTGGATTTTTTCGCAATATTTTTAGAAATTTGGGCTCTTTTAGTAACATTAAGACTTGCGCTGAAGCATCTCGTATGCTCATTTCTTGTCTTTCAGGTTTTATTCTGGGTTTTATTTTGTTTATTTGATGAAAATGAACAATAATACACACCATGGAAACATTTTTGTTTGATTTGTGTCGTGTGAGATTTTCACCTAGAACCCAAAGGGGTATTGGCACTTTTCATTGAAATAAGTGAAAAATTTAAATTTCTAAAAATGAAATAAATGCCTTCTATGCACCTCATACATTCACTCTAAAACAGAAGATTGGATTTTTTCGCAATATTTTTAGAAATTTGGGCTCTTTTAGTAACATTAACACTTGCGCTGAAGCATCTCGTATGCTCATTTCTTGTCTTTCAGGATTTATTCTGGGTTTTATTTTGTTTATTTGATGAAAATGAACAATAATACACACCATGGAAACATTTTTGTTTGATTATGTCGTGTGAGATTTTTACCTAGAACCCTAAGGGGTATTGGCACTTTTCATGGGAAAATGTGAAAAATTAAAATTTCTAAAAATGAAATAAATGCCTTCTATACACCTCACACATTCACTCCAAAACAGAATATATTTGTTTTTCGCAATAGTTTTAGAAATTTGGGCTCCTTAATTAAAATTAACACTTGCTCTGAAGCATCTTTTATGCTCACTTCTTGTATTTCAGGATTTATTCTGGGTTTTATTTTGTTTATTTGATGAAAATGAACAACAATACACACCATGGAAACATTTTTGTTTGATATGTGTCGAGTGAGATATTCACCTAGAACCCAAAGGGGTATTGGCACTTTTCATGGAAAAATTTAAAAAATTAAAATTTCTAAAAATGAAATAAATGCCTTCTATACACCTCAAACATTCACTCAAAAAAAGAATATTGTTGTTTTTCGCAATATTTTTAGAAATTTGGGCTCTTTTAGTAACATTAACACTAGTGCTGAAGCATCTTATATGCTCAATTCTTGTCTTTCAGGATTTATTCTGGGTTATATTTTATTTATTTGATGAAAATGAACATCAATACACACCATGGAAACATTTTTGTTTGATTTGTGTCGAGTGAGATATTCACCTAGAACCCAAAGGGGTATTGGAACTTTTCATGGAAAAATTTAAAAAATTAAAATTTCTAAAAATGAAATAAATGCCTTCTATACACCTCAGTTATTCACTCCAAAAAAGAATATTGTTGTTTTTTGCAATATTTTTAGAAATTTGGGCTCTTTTAGTAAGATTAACACTTGCACTGAAGCATCTTTTACGCTCATTTCTTGTCTTTCAGGATTTATTCTGGGTTTTATTTTGTTTATTTGATGAAAATGAACAACAATACACATCATGGAAACATTTTTGTTTGATTTGTGTCGAGTGAGATATTCACCTAGAACCCAAAGGGGGGGTATTGGCATTTTTCATTGAAAAATGTAAAAAATTAATATTTCTAAAAATGAAATAAATGCCTTCTATACACCTCAAACATTCACTCTTAAACAGAAGATTGTTGTTTTTCGCATTATTTTTAGAAATTTTGGCTCTTTTAGTAACATTAAAACTTGCGCTGAAGCATCTTTTATGCTCATTTCTTATCTTTCAGGATATATTCTGGGTTTTATTTTGTTTATTTGATGAAAATGAACATCAATACACACCATGGAAACATTTTTGTTTGATTTTTGTCGAGTTAGATTTTCACCTAGAACCCAAAGGGGGGGGTATTGGCACTTTTCATGGAAAAATGTGAAAAATTAAAATTTCTAAAAATGAAATAAATGCCTTCTATACACCTCACACATTCACTCCAAAACAGAATATTGTTGTTTTTCGCAATAGTTTTAGAAATTTTGGCTCCTTAATTAAAATTAACACTTGCGCTGAAGCATCTTTTATGCTCACTTCTTGTCTTTCAGGATTTATTCTGGGTTTTATTTTGTTTATTTGATGAAAATGAACAAAAATACACACCATGGAAACATTTTTGTTTGATTTGTGTCGTGTGAGATTTTCACCTAGAACCCGAAGGGGTATTGGCACTTTTCATGGAAAAATGTGAAAAATTAAAATTTCTAAAAATGAAATAAATGCCTTCTATACACCTCAGTTATTCACTCCAAAAAAGAATATTGTTGTTTTTTGCAATATTTTTAGAAATTTGGGCTCTTTTAGTAAGATTAACACTTGCACTGAAGCATCTTTTACGCTCATTTCTTGTCTTTCAGGATTTATTCTGGGTTTTATTTTGTTTATTTGATGAAAATGAACAACAATACACATCATGGAAACATTTTTGTTTGATTTGTGTCGAGTGAGATATTCACCTAGAACCCAAAGGGGGGGTATTGGCAGTTTTCATGGAAAAATGTAAAAAATTAATATTTCTAAAAATGAAATAAATGCCTTCTATACACCTCAAACATTCACTCCACAAAGGAATATTGTTGTTTTTCGCAATATTTTTAGAAATTTGGGCTCTTTTAGTAAGATTACCACTTGCACTGAAGCATCTTTTACGCTCATTTCTTGTCTTTCAGGATTTATTCTGGGTTTTATTTTGTTTATTTGATGAAAATGAACAAAAATACACACCATGGAAACATTTTTGTTTGATTTGTGTCGTGTAAGATTTTCACCTAGAACCCGAAGGGGTATTGGCACTTTTCATGGAAAAATGGGAAAAATTAAAACTTCTAAAAATGAAATAAATGCCTTCTATACACCTCAAACATTCACTCCAAAACAGAATATTGTTTTTTTCGCAATATTTTTAGAAATTAAGGCTCCTTTATTAACATTAACACTTGCGCTGAAGCATCTCGTATGCTCATTTCTTATCTTTCAGGATTTATTCTGGGTTTTATTTGGTTTTTTTGATGAAAATGAACAACAATACACACCATGGAAACATTTTGGTTTGATTTGTGTCGTGTGAGATTTTCACCTAGAACCCAAAGGGGTATTGGCACTTTTCATTGAAATAAGTGAAAAATTTAAATTTCTAAAAATGAAATAAATGCCTTCTATGCACCTCATACATTCACTCTAAAACAGAAGATTGGATTTTTTCGCAATATTTTTAGAAATTTGGGCTCTTTTAGTAACATTAACACTTGCGCTGAAGCATCTCGTATGCTCATTTCTTGTCTTTCAGGATTTATTCTGGGTTTTATTTTGTTTATTTGATGAAAATGAACAATAATACACACCATGGAAACATTTTTGTTTGATTATGTCGTGTGAGATTTTTACCTAGAACCCTAAGGGGTATTCGCACTTTTCATGGGAAAATGTGAAAAATTAAAATTTCTAAAAATGAAATAAATGCCTTCTATACACCTCACACATTCACTCCAAAACAGAATATATTTGTTTTTCGCAATAGTTTTAGAAATTTGGGCTCCTTAATTAAAATTAACACTTGCTCTGAAGCATCTTTTATGCTCACTTCTTGTATTTCAGGATTTATCCTGGGTTTTATTTTGTTTATTTGATGAAAATGAACAACAATACACACCATGGAAACATTTTTGTTTGATTTGTGTCGAGTGAGATATTCACCTAGAACCCAAAGGGGTATTGGCACTTTTCATGGAAAAATTTAAAAAATTAAAATTTCTAAAAATGAAATAAATGCCTTCTATACACCTCAAACATTCACTCAAAAAAAGAATATTGTTGTTTTTCGCAATATTTTTAGAAATTTGGGCTCTTTTAGTAACATTAACACTTGCGCTGAAGCATCTTTTATGCTCATTTCTTATCTTTCAGGATTTATTCTGGGTTTTATTTTGTTTATTTGATGAAAATGAACATCAATACACATCATGGAAACATTTAATTTTGATTTGTGTCGTGTGAGATTTTCACCTAGAACCCTAAGGGGGGGGTTTTGGCACTTTTCATGGAAATTTCTAAAAATGAAATAAATGCCTTCAATACACCTCAAACATTCACTCCAAAACAGAATATTGTTGTTTTTCGCAATATTTTTAGAAATTTGGGCTCTTTTTGTAAAATTAACACTCGCGCTGAAGCATGTTTTATGCTCATTTCTTGTCTTTCAGGATTTATTCTGGGTTTTATTTTGTTTATTTGATGAAAATGAACAAAAATACACACCATGGAAACATTTTTGTTTGATTTGTGTCGTGTGAGATTTTCAGCTAGAACCCTAAGGGGTATTGGCACTTTTCATGGAAAAATGTGAAAAATTAAAATTTCTAAAAATGAAATAAATGCCTTCTATACACCTGAAACATTCACTCTTAAACAGAAGATTGTTGTTTTTCGCATTATTTTTTAAAATTTTGGCTCTTTTAGTAACATTAAAACTTGCGCTGAAGCATCTTTTATGCTCATTTCTTATCTTTCAGGATATATTCTGGGTTTTATTTTGTTTATTTGATGAAAATGAACATCAATACACACCATGGAAACATTTTTGTTTGATTTTTGTCGAGTTAGATTTTCACCTAGAACCCAAAGGGGGGGGTATTGGCACTTTTCATGGAAAAATGTGAAAAATTAAAATTTCTAAAAATGAAATAAATGCCTTCTATACACCTCACACATTCACTCCAAAACAGAATATTGTTGTTTTTCGCAATAGTTTTAGAAATTTTGGCTCCTTAATTAAAATTAACACTTGCGCTGAAGCATCTTTTATGCTCACTTCTTGTCTTTCAGGATTTATTCTGGGTTTTATTTTGTTTATTTGATGAAAATGAACAAAAATACACACCATGGAAACATTTTTGTTTGATTTGTGTCGTGTGAGATTTTCACCTAGAACCCGAAGGGGTATTGGCACTTTTCATGGAAAAATGTGAAAAATTAAAATTTCTAAAAATGAAATAAATGCCTTCTATACACCTCAGTTATTCACTCCAAAAAAGAATATTGTTGTTTTTTGCAATATTTTTAGAAATTTGGGCTCTTTTAGTAAGATTAACACTTGCACTGAAGCATCTTTTACGCTCATTTCTTGTCTTTCAGGATTTATTCTGGGTTTTATTTTGTTTATTTGATGAAAATGAACAACAATACACATCATGGAAACATTTTTGTTTGATTTGTGTCGAGTGAGATATTCACCTAGAACCCAAAGGGGGGGTATTGGCAGTTTTCATGGAAAAATGTAAAAAATTAATATTTCTAAAAATGAAATAAATGCCTTCTATACACCTCAAACATTCACTCCACAAAGGAATATTGTTGTTTTTCGCAATATTTTTAGAAATTTGGGCTCTTTAATAACATTAACACTTGCGCTGAAGCATCTTTTATGCTCATTTCTTGTCTTTCAGGTTTTATTCTGCGTTTTATTTTGTTTATTTGATGAAAATGAACAATAATACACACCATGGAAACATTTTTGTTTGATTTGTGTCGTGTGAGATTTCCACCTAGAACCCAAAGGGGTATTGGCACTTTTCATTGAAATAAGTGAAAAATTTAAATTTCTAAAAATGAAATAAATGCCTTCTATGCACCTCATACATTCACTCTAAAACAGAAGATTGGATTTTTTCGCAATATTTTAGAAATTTGGGCCTCTTTTAGTAACATTAAGACTTGCGCTGAAGCATCTCGTATGCTCATTTCTTGTCTTTCAGGTTTTATTCTGGGTTTTATTTTGTTTATTTGATGAAAATGAACAATAATACACACCATGGAAACATTTTTGTTTGATTTGTGTCGTGTGAGATTTTCACCTAGAACCCAAAGGGGTATTGGCACTTTTCATTGAAATAAGTGAAAAATTTAAATTTCTAAAAATGAAATAAATGCCTTCTATGCACCTCATACATTCACTCTAAAACAGAAGATTGGATTTTTTCGCAATATTTTTAGAAATTTGGGCTCTTTTAGTAACATTAACACTTGCGCTGAAGCATCTCGTATGCTCATTTCTTGTCTTTCAGGATTTATTCTGGGTTTTATTTTGTTTATTTGATGAAAATGAACAATAATACACACCATGGAAACATTTTTGTTTGATTATGTCGTGTGAGATTTTTACCTAGAACCCTAAGGGGTATTGGCACTTTTCATGGGAAAATGTGAAAAATTAAAATTTCTAAAAATGAAATAAATGCCTTCTATACACCTCACACATTCACTCCAAAACAGAATATATTTGTTTTTCGCAATAGTTTTAGAAATTTGGGCTCCTTAATTAAAATTAACACTTGCTCTGAAGCATCTTTTATGCTCACTTCTTGTATTTCAGGATTTATTCTGGGTTTTATTTTGTTTATTTGATGAAAATGAACAACAATACACACCATGGAAACATTTTTGTTTGATTTGTGTCGAGTGAGATATTCACCTAGAACCCAAAGGGGTATTGGCACTTTTCATGGAAAAATTTAAAAAATTAAAATTTCTAAAAATGAAATAAATGCCTTCTATACACCTCAAACATTCACTCAAAAAAAGAATATTGTTGTTTTTCGCAATATTTTTAGAAATTTGGGCTCTTTTAGTAACATTAACACTTGCGCTGAAGCATCTTTTATGCTCATTTCTTATCTTTCAGGATTTATTCTGGGTTTTATTTTGTTTATTTGATGAAAATGAACATCAATACACATCATGGAAACATTTAATTTTGATTTGTGTCGTGTGAGATTTTCACCTAGAACCCTAAGGGGGGGGTTTTGGCACTTTTCATGGAAATTTCTAAAAATGAAATAAATGCCTTCAATACACCTCAAACATTCACTCCAAAACAGAATATTGATGTTTTTCGCAATATTTTTAGAAATTTGGGCTCTTTTTGTAAAATTAACACTCGCGCTGAAGCATGTTTTATGCTCATTTCTTGTCTTTCAGGATTTATTCTGGGTTTTATTTTGTTTATTTGATGAAAATGAACAAAAATACACACCATGGAAACATTTTTGTTTGATTTGTGTCGTGTGAGATTTTCAGCTAGAACCCTAAGGGGTATTGGCACTTTTCATGGAAAAATGTGAAAAATTAAAATTTCTAAAAATGAAATAAATGCCTTCTATACACCTCAAACATTCACTCTTAAACAGAAGATTGTTGTTTTTCGCATTATTTTTAGAAATTTTGGCTCTTTTAGTAACATTAAAACTTGCGCTGAAGCATCTTTTATGCTCATTTCCTATCTTTCAGGATATATTCTGGGTTTTATTTTGTTTATTTGATGAAAATGAACATCAATACACACCATGGAAACATTTTTGTTTGATTTTTGTCGAGTTAGATTTTCACCTAGAACCCAAAGGGGGGGGTATTGGCACTTTTCATGGAAAAATGTGAAAAATTAAAATTTCTAAAAATGAAATAAATGCCATCTATACACCTCACACATTCACTCCAAAACAGAATATTGTTGTTTTTCGCAATAGTTTTAGAAATTTTGGCTCCTTAATTAAAATTAACACTTGCGCTGAAGCATCTTTTATGCTCACTTCTTGTCTTTCAGGATTTATTCTGGGTTTTATTTTGTTTATTTGATGAAAATGAACAAAAATACACACCATGGAAACATTTTTGTTTGATTTTAGCCGAGTGAGATTTTCACCTAGAACCCAAAGGGGGGGGGTATTGGCACTTTTCATGGAAAAATGTGAAAAATTAAAATTTCTAAAAATGAAATAAATGCCTTCTATACACCTCAGTTATTCACTCCAAAAAAGAATATTGTTGTTTTTTTGCAATATTTTTAGAAATTTGGGCTCTTTTAGTAAGATTAACACTTGCACTGAAGCATCTTTTACGCTCATTTCTTGTCTTTCAGGATTTATTCTGGGTTTTATTTTGTTTATTTGATGAAAATGAACAACAATACACATCATGGAAACATTTTTGTTTGATTTGTGTCGAGTGAGATATTCACCTAGAACCCAAAGGGGGGGTATTGGCAGTTTTCATGGAAAAATGTAAAAAATTAATATTTCTAAAAATGAAATAAATGCCTTCTATACACCTCAAACATTCACTCCACAAAGGAATATTGTTGTTTTTCGCAATATTTTTAGAAATTTGGGCTCTTTTAGTAAGATTACCACTTGCACTGAAGCATCTTTTACGCTCATTTCTTCTCTTTCAGGATTTATTCTGGGTTTTATTTTGTTTATTTGATGAAAATGAACAAAAATACACACCATGGAAACATTTTTGTTTGATTTGTGTCGTGTAAGATTTTCTCCTAGAACCCTAAGGGGTACTGGCCCTTTTCATGGAAAAATGTAAAAAAATAAAACTTCTAAAAATGAAATAAATGCCTTCTATACACCTCAAACATTCACTCTAAAACAGAAGATTGTTGTTTTTCACAATATTTTTAGAAATTTGGGCTCTTTTAGTAACATTTACACTTGCGCTGAAACATCTTTTACGCTCATTTCTTGTCTTTCAGGATTTATTCTGGGTTTTATTTTGTTTATTTGATGAAAATGAACAATAATAAACACCTTGGAAACATTTTTGTTTGATTTGTGTCGTGTGAGATTTTCACCTAGAACCCGAAGGGGTATTGGCACTTTTCATGGAAAAATGTGAAAAATTAAAACTTCTAAAAATGAAATAAATGCCTTCTATACACCTCAAACATTCACTCCAAAACAGAATATTGTTTTTTTCCTAATATTTTTAGAAATTAAGGCTCCTTTATTAACATTAACACTTGCGCTGAAGCATCTCGTATGCTCATTTCTTATCTTTCAGGATTTATTCTGGGTTTTATTTGGTTTTTTTGATGAAAATGAACAACAATACACACCATGGAAACATTTTGGTTTGATTTGTGTCGTGTGAGATTTTCACCTAGAACCCAAAGGGGTATTGGCACTTTTCATTGAAATAAGTGAAAAATTTAAATTTCTAAAAATGAAATAAATGCCTTCTATGCACCTCATACATTCACTCTAAAACAGAAGATTGTTGTTTTTCGCATTATTTTTAGAAATTTGGGCTCTTTTAGTAACATTAACACTAGCGCTGAAGCATCTTTTATGCTAATTTATTGTCTTTCAGGATTTATTCCGGGTTTTATTTTGTTTATTTCATGAAAATGAACAACAATACACACCATGGAAACATTTTTGTTTGATTTGTGTCGAGTGAGAATATCACCTAGAACCCAAAGGGGGGGGTATTGGCACTTTTCATGGAAAAATGAGAAAAATTAAAATGTCTAAAAATGAAATAAATGCCTTCTAGACACCTCAAACATTCACTTTAAAACAGAAAAAAAATTTTTTTTGCAATATTTATAGAAATTTGGGCTCTTTTATTAACATTAACACTAACGCTGAAGCATCTTTTAGGCACATTTATTGTCTTTCAGGATTTATTCTGGGTTTTATTTTGTTTCTTTCATGAAAATGAACAACGATACACACCATGGAAACATTTTTGTTTTGATTTGTGTCGAGTGAGATTTTCACCTAGAACCCAAAGGGGGGTGTATTGGCACTTTTCATGGAAAAATGTGCAAAATTAAAATTTCTAAAAATTAAATAAATGCCTTCTATACACCTCAAACATTCACTCTAAAACAGAAAAATGTTGTTTTTCGCAATATTTTTAGAAATTTGGGCTCTTTTTGTAAAATTAACACTCGCGCTGAAGCATGTTTTATGCTCATTTCTTGTCTTTCAGGATTTATTCTGGGTTTTATTTTGTTTATTTGATGAAAATGAACAAAAATACACACCATGGAAACATTTTTGTTTGATTTGTGTCGTGGGAGATTTTCTCCTAGAACCCTAAGGGGTACTGGCCCTTTTCATGGAAAAATGTGAAAAATTAAAACTTCTAAAAATGAAATAAATGCCTTCTATACACCTCAAACATTCACTCTAAAACAGAAGATTGTTGTTTTTCACAATATTTTTAGAAATTTGGGCTCTTTTAGTAACATTTACACTTGCGCTGATACATCTTTTACGCTCATTTCTTGTCTTTCAGGATTTATTCTGGGTTTTATTTTGTTTATTTGATGAAAATGAACAATAATACACACCATGGAAACATTTTTGTTTGATTTGTGTCGTGTGAGAATTTCACCTAGAACCCGAAGGGGTATTGGCACTTTTCATGGAAAAATGTGAAAAATTAAAACTTCTAAAAATGAAATAAATGCCTTCTATACACCTCAAACATTCACTCCAAAACAGAATATTGTTTTTTTCGCAATATTTTAAGAAATTAAGGCTCCTTTATTAACATTAACACTTGCGCTGAAGCATCTCGTATGCTCATTTCTTATCTTTCAGGATTTATTCTGGGTTTTATTTGGTTTTTTTGATGAAAATGAACAACAATACACACCATGGAAACATTTTGGTTTGATTTGTGTCGTGTGAGATTTTCACCTAGAACCCTAAGGTGTATTGGCACTCTTCATGGAAAAATGTGAAAAATTAAAATTTCTAAAAATGAAATAAATGCCTTCTATACACCTCAAACATTCACTATAAAACTGAAGATTGTTGTTTTTCGCAATATTTTTAGAAATTTGGGCTCTTTAATAACATTAACACTTGCGCTGAAGCATCTTTTATGCTCATTTCTTGTCTTTCAGGTTTTATTCTGCGTTTTATTTTGTTTATTTGATGAAAATGAACAATAATACACACCATGGAAACATTTTTGTTTGATTTGTGTCGTGTGAGATTTCCACCTAGAACCCAAAGGGGTATTGGCACTTTTCATTGAAATAAGTGAAAAATTTAAATTTCTAAAAATGAAATAAATGCCTTCTATGCACCTCATACATTCACTCTAAAACAGAAGATTGGATTTTTTCGCAATATTTTTAGAAATTTGGGCTCTTTTAGTAACATTAAGACTTGCGCTGAAGCATCTCGTATGCTCATTTCTTGTCTTTCAGGTTTTATTCTGGGTTTTATTTTGTTTATTTGATGAAAATGAACAATAATACACACCATGGAAACATTTTTGTTTGATTTGTGTCGTGTGAGATTTTCACCTAGAACCCAAAGGGGTATTGGCACTTTTCATTGAAATAAGTGAAAAATTTAAATTTCTAAAAATGAAATAAATGCCTTCTATGCACCTCATACATTCACTCTAAAACAGAAGATTGGATTTTTTCGCAATATTTTTAGAAATTTGGGCTCTTTTAGTAACATTAACACTTGCGCTGAAGCATCTCGTATGCTCATTTCTTGTCTTTCAGGATTTATTCTGGGTTTTATTTTGTTTATTTGATGAAAATGAACAATAATACACACCATGGAAACATTTTTGTTTGATTATGTCGTGTGAGATTTTTACCTAGAACCCTAAGGGGTATTGGCACTTTTCATGGGAAAATGTGAAAAATTAAAATTTCTAAAAATGAAATAAATGCCTTCTATACACCTCACACATTCACTCCAAAACAGAATATATTTGTTTTTCGCAATAGTTTTAGAAATTTGGGCTCCTTAATTAAAATTAACACTTGCTCTGAAGCATCTTTTATGCTCACTTCTTGTATTTCAGGATTTATTCTGGGTTTTATTTTGTTTATTTGATGAAAATGAACAACAATACACACCATGGAAACATTTTTGTTTGATTTGTGTCGAGTGAGATATTCACCTAGAACCCAAAGGGGTATTGGCACTTTTCATGGAAAAATTTAAAAAATTAAAATTTCTAAAAATGAAATAAATGCCTTCTATACACCTCAAACATTCACTCAAAAAAAGAATATTGTTGTTTTTCGCAATATTTTTAGAAATTTGGGCTCTTTTAGTAACATTAACACTTGCGCTGAAGCATCTTTTATGCTCATTTCTTATCTTTCAGGATTTATTCTGGGTTTTATTTTGTTTATTTGATGAAAATGAACATCAATACACATCATGGAAACATTTAATTTTGATTTGTGTCGTGTGAGATTTTCACCTAGAACCCTAAGGGGGGGGTTTTGGCACTTTTCATGGAAATTTCTAAAAATGAAATAAATGCCTTCAATACACCTCAAACATTCACTCCAAAACAGAATATTGTTGTTTTTCGCAATATTTTTAGAAATTTGGGCTCTTTTTGTAAAATTAACACTCGCGCTGAAGCATGTTTTATGCTCATTTCTTGTCTTTCAGGATTTATTCTGGGTTTTATTTTGTTTATTTGATGAAAATGAACAAAAATACACACCATGGAAACATTTTTGTTTGATTTGTGTCGTGTGAGATTTTCAGCTAGAACCCTAAGGGGTATTGGCACTTTTCATGGAAAAATGTGAAAAATTAAAATTTCTAAAAATGAAATAAATGCCTTCTATACACCTCAAACATTCACTCTTAAACAGAAGATTGTTGTTTTTCGCATTATTTTTAGAAATTTTGGCTCTTTTAGTAACATTAAAACTTGCGCTGAAGCATCTTTTATGCTCATTTCTTATCTTTCAGGATATATTCTGGGTTTTATTTTGTTTATTTGATGAAAATGAACATCAATACACACCATGGAAACATTTTTGTTTGATTTTTGTCGAGTTAGATTTTCACCTAGAACCCAAAGGGGGGGGTATTGGCACTTTTCATGGAAAAATGTGAAAAATTAAAATTTCTAAAAAGGAAATAAATGCCTTCTATACACCTCACACATTCACTCCAAAACAGAATATTGTTGTTTTTCGCAATAGTTTTAGAAATTTTGGCTCCTTAATTAAAATTAACACTTGCGCTGAAGCATCTTTTATGCTCACTTCTTGTCTTTCAGGATTTATTCTGGGTTTTATTTTGTTTATTTGATGAAAATGAACAAAAATACACACCATGGAAACATTTTTGTTTGATTTGTGTCGTGTGAGATTTTCACCTAGAACCCGAAGGGGTATTGGCACTTTTCATGGAAAAATGTGAAAAATTAAAATTTCTAAAAATGAAATAAATGCCTTCTATACACCTCAGTTATTCACTCCAAAAAAGAATATTGTTGTTTTTTGCAATATTTTTAGAAATTTGGGCTCTTTTAGTAAGATTAACACTTGCACTGAAGCATCTTTTACGCTCATTTCTTGTCTTTCAGGATTTATTCTGGGTTTTATTTTGTTTATTTGATGAAAATGAACAACAATACACATCATGGAAACATTTTTGTTTGATTTGTGTCGAGTGAGATATTCACCTAGAACCCAAAGGGGGGGTATTGGCAGTTTTCATGGAAAAATGTAAAAAATTAATATTTCTAAAAATGAAATAAATGCCTTCTATACACCTCAAACATTCACTCCACAAAGGAATATTGTTGTTTTTCGCAATATTTTTAGAAATTTGGGCTCTTTTAGTAAGATTACCACTTGCACTGAAGCATCTTTTACGCTCATTTCTTGTCTTTCAGGATTTATTCTGGGTTTTATTTTGTTTATTTGATGAAAATGAACAATAATAAACACCATGGAAACATTTTTGTTTGATTTGTGTCGTGTGAGATTTTCACCTAGAACCCGAAGGGGTATTGGCACTCTTCATGGAAAAATGGGAAAAATTAAAACTTCTAAAAATGAAATAAATGCCTTCTATACACCTCAAACATTCACTCCAAAACAGAATATTGTTTTTTTCGCAATATTTTTAGAAATTAAGGCTCCTTTATTAACATTAACACTTGCGCTGAAGCATCTCGTATGCTCATTTCTTATCTTTCAGGATTTATTCTGGGTTTTATTTGGTTTTTTTTGATGAAAATGAACAACAATACACACCATGGAAACATTTTGGTTTGATTTGTGTCGTGTGAGATTTTCACCTAGAACCCAAAGGGGTATTGGCACTTTTCATTGAAATAAGTGAAAAATTTAAATTTCTAAAAATGAAATAAATGCCTTCTATGCACCTCATACATTCACTCTAAAACAGAAGATTGGATTTTTTCGCAATATTTTTAGAAATTTGGGCTCCTTAATTAAAATTAACACTTGCTCTGAAGCATCTTTTATGCTCACTTCTTGTATTTCAGGATTTATTCTGGGTTTTATTTTGTTTATTTGATGAAAATGAACAACAATACACACCATGGAAACATTTTTGTTTGATTTGTGTCGAGTGAGATATTCACCTAGAACCCAAAGGGGTATTGGCACTTTTCATGGAAAAATTTAAAAAATTAAAATTTCTAAAAATGAAATAAATGCCTTCTATACACCTCAAACATTCACTCAAAAAAAGAATATTGTTGTTTTTCGCAATATTTTTAGAAATTTGGGCTCTTTTAGTAACATTAACACTTGCGCTGAAGCATCTCGTATGCTCATTTCTTATCTTTCAGGATTTATTCTGGGTTTTATTTGGTTTTTTTTGATGAAAATGAACAACAATACACACCATGGAAACATTTTGGTTTGATTTGTGTCGTGTGAGATTTTCACCTAGAACCCTAAGGTGTATTGGC
>NW_027286987.1:0-166838 GCF_022747635.1 Hetaerina americana | reverse complement strand
ATTCCATTTTTCCATGAAAAGTGCTAATACCCCCCCCCTTTGGGTTCTAAGGTGAAAATCTCACTCGACACATTTCAAAAAAATTTTTTTCCATGGTGTGTATTGTTTTTCATTTTCATCAAATAAACAAAATAAACCCAGAATGTATCCTGAAAGACAAGAAATGAGCATAAAAGATACTTCAGCGCAAGTGTTAATGTTACTAAAAGAGCCCAAATTTCTAAAAATATTGCGAAAAACAACAATCTTCTGTTTTAGAGTGAATGTTTGAGGTGTTTAGAAGCATTTATTTCATTTTTAGAAAATTTAATTTTTCACATTTCTCCATGAAAAGTGCCAATACCCACCCCCCCTTTGGGGTTCTAGGTGAAAATCTCACTCCAAACAAATCAAACAAAAATGTATCCAAGGTGTGTATTGTTTTTCATTTTCATCAAATAAACAAAATAAAACCCAGAGATAATCTTGAAAGACAAAGAAATGAGCATAAAAGATGCTTCAGCGAAAGTGTTAATGTTACTAAAAGAGCCAAAATTTCTAAAAATATGCGAAAAACAACAATCTTCTGTTTTAGAGTGAATGTTTGAGGTGGTTTAGAAGGCATTTATTTCATTTTTAGAAAATTTAATTTGTTCACATTTTTCCATGAAAAGTCCCAATACCCCCCCCCTTTGGGTTCTAGGTGAAAATCTCGCTTGACACAAATCAAACAAAAATGTTTCCATGGTGTGTATTGTTGTCATTTTCATCAAATAAACAAAATAAAACCCAGAATTAATCCTGAAAGACAAGAAATGAGCATAAAAGTTGCTTCAGCGCAAGTGGTTATGTTACTAAAAGAGCCCCAAATTTCTAAAAATATGCGAAAAACAACAATCTTCGGTTTCAGAGTGAATGTTGAGGTGTTTAGAAGGCATTTATTTCATTTTTAGAAAATTTAATTTTTCACATTTCTCCATGAAAAGTGCCAATACCCACCCCCCCTTTGGGTTCTAGGTGAAAATCTCACTCCAAACAAATCAAACAAAAATGTATCCAAGGTGTGTATTGTTGTTCATTTTCATCAAATAAACAAAATAAAACTCAGAATGTATCCTGAAAGACAATAAATGATCATAAAAGAAGCTTCAGCCCAGGTGTTAATGTTACTAAAAGAGCCCAAATTTCTAAAAATATTGCGAAAAACAAGAATCTTCTGTTTTAGAGTGAATGTTTGAAGTGTTTAGAAGGAATTTATTTCATTTTTAGAAAATTTAATTTTTTACATTTGTCCATGAAAAGTTCCAATACCCCCCTTTTGGGTTCTAGGTGAAAATCTCACTCGACACAAATCAAACAAAAATGTGTCATGGTGTGTTTTTTTGTTCAATTTTCATTAAATAAACAAAATAAAACCCGAAATTAATCTTGAAAGACAAGAAATGAGCATAAAAGTTGCTTAAGCGAAAGTGTTAATGTTACTAAAACAGCCCAAAAATTTTTAAAAATATTGCGAAAAACAACAATCTTCTGTTTTAGAGTGAATGTTTGAGGTGTTTAGAAGGCATTTATTTCATTTTTAGAAAATTTAATTTTTCACATTTTTCCATGAAAAGTGCCAAAACCCCCCCTTTGGGTTCTAGGTGAAAATCTCATTATCGACACATTTCATACAAAAATGTTTCCATGTGTGTATTGTTGTTCATTTTCATCAAATAAACAAAATAAAACCCAGAGGAAACCTGAAATACATAAATGATCATAAAAGATGCCTCAGCCCAGGTGTTAATGTTACTAAAAGAGCCAAAATTTCTAAAAATATTGCGAAAAACAACAATCTTCTGTTTTAGAGTGAATGTTTGAGGTGTTAGAAGGCATTTATTTCATTTTTAGAAAATTTAATTTGTTCACATTTTTCCATGAAAAGTGCCAATACCCCCCCCCTTTGGGTTCCAGGTGAAAATCTCACTCGACACATTTCAAACAAAAATGTTTCCATGGTGTGTATTGTTTTTCATTTTCATCAAATAAACAAAAATAAAACCCAGAATTAATCTTGAAAGACAAGAAATGAGCATAAAAGTTGCTTCAGCGCAAGTGGTTATGTTACTAAAAGAGCCCAAATTTCTAAAAATATTGCGAAAAACAACAATCTTCTGTTTTAGAGTGAATGTTTGAGGTGTTTAGAAGGCATTTATTTCATTTTTAGAAAATTTAATTTTTTACATTTTTCCATGAAAAGTGCCAATACCCCCCCTTTTGGGTTCTAGGTGAAAATCTCACTCGACACAAATCAAACAAAAATGTTGTCATGGTGTGTATGTTGCTCATTTTCATTAAATAAACAAAATAAAACCCAGAATTAATCTTGAAAGACAAGAAATGAGCATAAAAGTTGCTTAAGCGAAAGTGTTAATGTAACTTAAAGAGCCTAAATTTCCAAAAATATTGCGAAAAACAACAATCTTCTGTTTTAGAGTGAAGTTTGAGGTGTTTCGAAGGCATTTATTTATTTTTAGAAAATTTAATTTTTCACATTTTTCCATGAAAAGTTCCAATACCCCCTTTGGGTTCTAGGTGAAAATCTCACTCGAAACAAATCAAACAAAAATGTATCCAAGGTGTGTATTGTTGTTCATTTTCATCAAATAAACAAAATAAAACCAGAATGAATCCTGAAAGACAATAAATGATCATAAAAGATGCTTCAGCCCAGGTGTTATTGTTACTAAAACAGCCCAAATTTTTAAAAATATTGCGAAAAACAACAATCTTCTTTTTTAAAGTGAATGTTTGAGGTGTTTAGAAGGCATTTATTTCATTTTTAGAAAATTTAATTTTTCACATTTTTCCATGAAAAGTGCCAAAACCGCCCCCTTTGGGTTCTAGGTGAAAATCTCACTCGACACAAATCAAACAAAAATGTATCCAAGGGGTGTATTCCTTGTCATTTTCATGAAATAAACAAATTAAAACCCAGAATGAATCTAAAAGACAATAAAATGATCTTAAAGATGCTTCAGCCCAGGTGTTAATGTTACTAAAAGAGCCCAAATTTCTAAAAGTATTGCGAAAAAAACCACAATCCTTTGTTTTACAGTGAATGTTTGAGGTGTTTAGAAGGCATTTATTTCATTTTAGGAAAATTTAATTTTTTACATTTTTCCATGAAAGATGCCAATTCCCCCCCTTTGGGTCCTGGTGAAAATCTCACTCGACACAAATGAAACAAAAATGTATCCAAGGTGTGTATTGTTGTTCATTTTCATCAAAAAAAACAAAATAAAACCCAGAATTAATCTAGAAAGACAAGAAATGAGCATAAAAGATGCTTCAGCGAAAGTGTTAATGTTACTAAAGAGCCCAAATTTCTAAAAATATTGCGAAAAACAACAATGCTTCTGTTTTAGAGTGAATGTTTGAGGTGTTTACCGACGGCATTTATTTCATTGTTAGAAAATTCAATTTTTCACATTTTTCCATGAAAAGTGCCAATACCCCCCCCCTATGGGTTCTAGGTGAAATTCTCACTCGACACAAATCAAACAAAAATGTATCCAAGGGGTGTATTCTTGTTCATTTTCATCAAATAAACAAATTAAAACCCAGAATGAATCCTGAAAAACAATAAATGATCATTAAAGATGCTTCAGCCCAGGTGTTAATGTTACTAAAAAGCCCAAATTCTAAAAATATTGCGAAAAACAACAATCTTCTGTTTTACAGTGAATGTTTGAGGTGTTTAGAAGGCATTATTTCATTTTTAGAAAATTTAATTTTTTACATTTTTCCATGAAAAGTGCCATTCCCCTTTGGGTCCTGGTGAAAATCTCACTCGACACAAATCAAACAAAAATGTATCCAAGGTGTGTATTGTTGTTCATTTCATCAAAAAAACAAAATAAAACCCAGAATTAATCTTGAAAGACAAGAAATGAGCATAAAAGATGCTTCAGCGAAAGTGTTAATGTTACTAAAAGAGCCCAAATTTCTAAAAATATTGCGAAAAACAACAATCTTCTGTTTTAGAGTGAATGTTTGAGGTGTTTAGAAGGCATTTATTTCATTTTTTGAAAATTTAATTTTTCACATTTTTCCATGAAAAGTGCTAATACCCCCCCTTTGGGTTCTAGGTGAAAATGTCACTCGACACATTACAAAAAAATTTTTTTTCCATGGTGTGTATTGTTTTTCATTTTCATCAAATAAACAAAATAAAACCCAGAATTAATCCTGAAAGACAAGAAATGAGCATAAAAGATGCTTCAGCGAAAGTGTTAATGTTACTAATGAGCCCAAATTTCTAAAAATATTGCGAAAAACAACAATCATCTGTTTTAGAGTGAATGTTTGAGGTGTTTAGAAGGCATTTATTTCATTTTTAGAAAATTTTATTTTTCACATTTTTCCATGAAAAGTGCCAATACCCACCCCCCTTTGAGTTCTAGGTGAAAATCACTCTGGAAACAAATCAAACAAAAATGTATCCAAGGGGTGTATTCTTGTTCATTTTCATCAAATAAACAAATTAAAACCCAGAATGAATCCTGAAAAACAATAAATGATCATTAAAGATGCTTCAGCCCAGGTGTTAATGTTACTAAAAGAGCCCAAATTTCTAAAAATATTGCGAAAAACAACAATCTTCTGTTTTACAGTGAATGTTTGAGGTGTTTAGACGGCATTTATTTCATTTTTAGAAAATTCAATTTTTCACATTTTTCCATGAAAAGTGCCAATACCCCCCCCTATGGGTTCTAGGTGAAATTCTCACTCGACACAAATCAAACAAAAATGTATCCAAGGGGTGTATTCTTGTTCATTTTCATCAAATAAACAAAATAAAACCCAGAATGTATCCTGAAAGACAAGAAATGAGCATAAAAGATCCTTCAGCGCAAGTGTTAATGTTACTAAAAGAGCCCAAATTTCTAAAAATATTGCGAAAAACAACAATCTTCTGTTTTAGAGTGAATGTTTGAGGTGTTTAGAAGGCATTTATTTCATTTTTAGAAAATTTAATTTTTCACATTTCTCCATGAAAAGTGCCAATACCCACCCCCCCTTTGGGTTCTAGGTGAAAATCTCACTCGACACAAATCAAACAAAAATGTTGTCATGGTGTGTTTTTTTGTTCATTTTCATTAAATAAACAAAATAAAACCCAGAATTAATCTTGAAAGACAAGAAATGAGCATAAAAGTTGCTTAAGCGAAAGTGTTAATGTTACTAAAACAGCCCAAATTTTTAAAAATATTGCGAAAAACAACAATCTTCTGTTTTAGAGTGAATGTTTGAGGTGTTAAGAAGGCATTTATTTCATTTTTAGAAAATTTAATTTTTCACATTTTTCCATGAAAAGTGCCAAAACCCCCCCTTTGGGTTCTAGGTGAAAATCTCATTCGACACATTTCATACAAAAATGTATCCAAGGTGTGTATTGTTGTTCATTTTCATCAAATAAACAAAATAAAACCAAGAATATATCCTGAAAGACAATAAATGATCATTAAAGATGCTTCAGCCCAGGTGTTAATGTTACTAAAAGAGCCCAAATTTCTAAAAATATTGCGAAAAACAACAATCTTCTGTTTTAGAGTTAATATTTGAGGTGTTTAGAAGGCATTTATTTCATTTTTAGAAAATTTAATTTTTCACATTTTTCCATCAAAAGTGCCAATACCCCCCCTTTGGGTTCTAGGTGAAAATCTCACTCGACACAAATCAAACAAAAATGTATCCAAGGTGTGTATTGTTGTTCATTTTCATCAAATAAAAAAAATAAAACCCAGAATGTATCCTGAAAGACAATAAATGATCATAAAAGATGCTTCAGCCCAGGTGTTAATGTAACTAAAAGAGCCCAAATTTCTAAAAATATTGCGAAAAACAACAATCTTCTGTTTTAGAGTTAATGTTTGAGGTGTTTAGAAGGCATTTATTTCATTTTTAGAAAATTTAATTTTTCACATTTTTCCATCAAAAGTGCCAATACCCCCCCTTTGGGTTCTAGGTGAAAATCTCACTCGACACAAATCAAACAAAAATGTATCCAAGGTGTGTATTGTTGTTCATTTTCATCAAATAAACAAAATAAAACCCAGAATGTATCCTGACAGACAATAAATGATCATAAAACATGCTTCAGCCCAGGTTTTAATGTTACTAAAAGAGCCCAAATTTCTACAAATATTGCGAAAAACAACAATATTCTGTTTAAGAATGAATGTTTGAGGTGTTTAGAAGGCATTTATTTCATTTTTAGAAAATTTAATTTTTCACATTTTTCCATGAAAAGTGCCAATACCCCCCCTTTGGGTTCTAGGTGAAAATATCACTCGACATAAATCAAACAAAAATTTATCCAAGGTGTGTATTGTTGTTCATTTTCATCAAATAAACAAAATAAAACCAAGAATGTATCCTGAAAGACAATAAATGATCTTAAAAGATGCTTCAGCCCAGGTGTTAATGTTACTAAAAGAGCCCAAATTTCAAAAAATATTGCGAAAAACAACAACCTTATTTTTAGAGTTATTATTTGAGGTGTTTAGAAGGCATTTATTTCATTTTTAGAAAATTTAATTTTTCACAGTTTTCCATCAAAAGTGCCAATACCCCCCCCCTTTGGGTTCTAGGTGAAAATCTCGCTTGACAGAAATCAAACAAAAATGTTTCCTTGGTGTGTATGGTTGTTCATTTTCATAAAATAAACAAAATAAAACCCAGAAATAATCCTGAAAGACAAGAAATGAGCATAAAAGTTGCTTAAGCGAAAGTGTTAATGTAACTAAAAGAGCCCAAATTTCTAAAAATATTGCGAGAAACAACAATCTTCTGTTTTAGAGTGAATGTTTGAGGTGTTTAGAAGGCATTTATTTCATTTTTAGAAAATTTAATTGTTCATATTTTTCCAAGAAAAGTGCCAATACCCCCCCCTTTGGGTTCTAGGTGAAAATCTCACTCGACACAAATAAAAAAAAATGTTGTCATGGTGTGTATTGTTGTTCATTTTCATCAAATAAACAAAATAAAACCCAGAATTAATCTTGAAAGACAAGAAATGAGCATAAAAAGTGCTTCAGCGAAAGTGTTAATGTTACTAAAAGAGCTCAAATTTCTAAAAATATTGCGAAAAACAACAATCTTCTGTTTTAGAGTGAATGTTTGAGGTGTTTAGAAGGCATTTATTTCATTTTTAGAAAATTTAATTTTTCACATTTTTCCATTAAAGGTGCCAAACCCCCCCTTTGGGTTCTAGGTGAAAATATCACTCGACATAAATCAAACAAAAATTTATCCAAGGTGTGTATTGTTGTTCATTTTCATCAAATAAACAAAATAAAACCAAGAATGTATCCTGAAAGACAATAAATGATCTTAAAAGATGCTTCAGCCCAGGTGTTAATGTTACTAAAAGAGCCCAAATTTCTAAAAATATATCGAAAAACAACAATCTTCTGTTTTAGAGTTATTATTTGAGGTGTTTAGAAGGCATTTATTTCATTTTTAGAAAATTTAATTTTTCACATTTTTCCATCAAAAGTGCCAATACCCCCCCCTTTGGGTTCTAGGTGAAAATCTCACTCGACACAAATCAAACAAAAATGTATCCAAGGTGTGTATTGTTGTTCATTTTAATCAAATAAACAAAATAAAACCCAGAATTAATCCTGAAAGACAAGAAATTAGCATAAAAGATGCTTCAGCGCAAGTGTTAATGTTACTAAAAGAGCCCAAATTTCTAAAAATATTGCGAAAAACAACAATCTTCTGTTTTAGAGTGAATGTTTGAGGTGTTTAGAAGGCATTTATTTCATTTTTAGAATATTTAATTTTTCACATTTTTCCATGAAAAGTGCCAATACCCCCCCTTTTGGGTTCAAGGCGAGAATCTCACTCGACACAAATAAAAAAAAATGTTGTCATGGTGTGTATTGTTGTTCATTTTCATTAAATAAACAAAATAAAACCCAGAATTAATCTTGAAAGACAAGAAATGAGCATAAAAGTTGCTTAAGCGAAAGTGTTAATGTTACTTAAAGAGCCCAAATTTCTAAAAATATTGCGAAAAACAACAATCTTCTGTTTTAGAGTGAATGTTTGAGGTGTTTCGAAGGCATTTTAAATTTTTAGAAAATTTAATTTTTCACATTTTTCCATGAAAAGGGCCAATACCCCCCCTTTGGGTTCTAGGTGAAAATCTCATTCGACACATTTCATACAAAAATGTATCCAAGGTGTGTATTGTTGTTCATTTTCATCAAATAAACAAAATAAAACCAAGAATATATCCTGAAAGACAATAAATGATCATTAAAGATGCTTCAGCCCAGGTGTTAATGTTACTAAAAGAGCCCAAATTTCTAAAAATATTGCGAAAAACAACAATCTTCTGTTTTAGAGTTAATATTTGAGGTGTTTAGAAGGCATTTATTTCATTTTTAGAAAATTTAATTTTTCACATTTTTCCATCAAAAGTGCCAATACCCCCCCTTTGGGTTCTAGGTGAAAATCTCACTCGACACAAATCAAACAAAAATGTATCCAAGGTGTGTATTGTTGTTCATTTTCATCAAATAAACAAAATAAAACCCAGAATGTATCTTGACAGACAATAAATGATCATAAAAGATGCTTCAGCCCAGGTGTTAATGGTACTAAAAGAGCCCAAATTTCTACAAATATTGCGAAAAACAACAATCTTCTGTTTTAGAGTGAATGTTTGAGGTGTTTAGAAGGCATTTATTTCATTTTTAGAAAATTTAATTTTTCACATTTTTCCATGAAAAGTGCCAATACCCCCCCTTTTGGGTTCTAGGCGAGAATCTCACTCGACACAAATCAAACAAAAATGTTGTCATGGTGTGTATTGTTGTTCATTTTCATTAAATAAACAAAATAAAACCCAGAATAATCTTGAAAGACAAGAAATGAGAATAAAAGTTGCTTCAGCCCAGGTGTTAATGGTACTAAAAGAGCCCATATTTCTACAAATATTGCGAAAAACAACAATCTTCTGTTTTAGAGTGAATGTTTGAGGTGTTTAGAAGGCATTTATTTCATTTTTAGAAAATTTAATTTTTCACATTTTTCCATGAAAAGTGCCAATACCCCCCCTTTGGGTTCTAGGTGAAAATATCACTCGACATAAATCAAACAAAAATTTATCCAAGGTGTGTATTGTTGTTCATTTTCATCAAATAAACAAAATAAAACCAAGAATGTATCCTGAAAGACAATAAATGATCTTAAAAGATGCTTCAGCCCAGGTGTTAATGTTACTAAAAGAGCCCAAATTTCAAAAAATATTGCGAAAAACAACAATCTTCTGTTTTAGAGTTATTATTTGAGGTGTTTAGAAGGCATTTATTTCATTTTTAGAAAATTTAATTTTTCACAGTTTTCCATCAAAAGTGCCAATACCCCCCCCCTTTGGGTTCTAGGTGAAAATCTCGCTTGACAGAAATCAAACAAAAATGTTTCCTTGGTGTGTATGGTTGTTCATTTTCATAAAATAAACAAAATAAAACCCAGAAATAATCCTGAAAGACAAGAAATGAGCATAAAAGTTGCTTAAGCGAAAGTGTTAATGTAACTAAAAGAGCCCAAATTTCTAAAAATATTGCGAGAAACAACAATCTTCTGTTTTAGAGTGAATGTTTGAGGTGTTTAGAAGGCATTTATTTCATTTTTAGAAAATTTAATTGTTCATATTTTTCCAAGAAAAGTGCCAATACCCCCCCCTTTGGGTTCTAGGTGAAAATCTCACTCGACACAAATAAAAAAAAATGTTGTCATGGTGTGTATTGTTGTTCATTTTCATCAAATAAACAAAATAAAACCCAGAATTAATCTTGAAAGACAAGAAATGAGCATAAAAAGTGCTTCAGCGAAAGTGTTAATGTTACTAAAAGAGCTCAAATTTCTAAAAATATTGCGAAAAACAACAATCTTCTGTTTTAGAGTGAATGTTTGAGGTGTTTAGAAGGCATTTATTTCATTTTTAGAAAATTTAATTTTTCACATTTTTCCATTAAAGGTGCCAAACCCCCCCTTTGGGTTCTAGGTGAAAATATCACTCGACATAAATCAAACAAAAATTTATCCAAGGTGTGTATTGTTGTTCATTTTCATCAAATAAACAAAATAAAACCAAGAATGTATCCTGAAAGACAATAAATGATCTTAAAAGATGCTTCAGCCCAGGTGTTAATGTTACTAAAAGAGCCCAAATTTCTAAAAATATATCGAAAAACAACAATCTTCTGTTTTAGAGTTATTATTTGAGGTGTTTAGAAGGCATTTATTTCATTTTTAGAAAATTTAATTTTTCACATTTTTCCATCAAAAGTGCCAATACCCCCCCCTTTGGGTTCTAGGTGAAAATCTCACTCGACACAAATCAAACAAAAATGTATCCAAGGTGTGTATTGTTGTTCATTTTAATCAAATAAACAAAATAAAACCCAGAATTAATCCTGAAAGACAAGAAATTAGCATAAAAGATGCTTCAGCGCAAGTGTTAATGTTACTAAAAGAGCCCAAATTTCTAAAAATATTGCGAAAAACAACAATCTTCTGTTTTAGAGTGAATGTTTGAGGTGTTTAGAAGGCATTTATTTCATTTTTAGAATATTTAATTTTTCACATTTTTCCATGAAAAGTGCCAATACCCCCCCTTTTGGGTTCAAGGCGAGAATCTCACTCGACACAAATAAAAAAAAATGTTGTCATGGTGTGTATTGTTGTTCATTTTCATTAAATTAACAAAATAAAACCCAGAATTAATCTTGAAAGACAAGAAATGAGCATAAAAGTTGCTTAAGCGAAAGTGTTAATGTTACTTAAAGAGCCCAAATTTCTAAAAATATTGCGAAAAACAACAATCTTCTGTTTTAGAGTGAATGTTTGAGGTGTTTCGAAGGCATTTTAAATTTTTAGAAAATTTAATTTTTCACATTTTTCCATGAAAAGTGCCAATACCCCCCCCTTTGGGTTCTAGGTGAAATTCTCCATCGAGACAAATCAAACAAAAATGTATCCAAGGTGTGTATTGTTGTTCATTTTCATCAAATAAACAAAATAAAACCCAGAATGAATCCTGAAAGACAATAAATGATCATAAAAGATGCTTCAGCCCAGGTGTTAATGTTACTAAAACAGCCCAAATTTTTAAAAATATTGCGAAAAACAACAATCTTCTGTTTTAGAGTGAATGTTTGAGGTGTTTAGAAGGCATTTATTTCATTTTTAGAAAATTTAATTTTTCACATTTTTACGAAAAGTGCCAATACCCCCCCTTTGGGTTCTAGGTGAAAATCTCATTTGACACATTTCATACAAAAATGTTTCCATGGTGTGTATTGTTGTTCATTTTCATCAAATAAACAAAATAAAACCCAGGGTGAAACCTGAAATACAATAAATGATCATAAAAGATGCCTCAGCCCAGGTGTTAATGTTACTAAAAGAGCCAAAATTTCTAAAAATATTGCGAAAAACAACAATCTTCTGTTTTAGAGTGAATGTTTGAGGTGTTTAGAAGGCATTTATTTCATTTTTAGAAAATTTAATTTTTCACATTTTTCCATGAAAAGTCCCAATACCCCCCCCTTTGGGTTCTAGGTGAAAATCTCGCTTGACACAAATCAAACAAAAATGTTTCCATGGTGTGTATTGTTGTTCATTTTCATCAAATAAACAAAATAAAACCCAGAATTAATCCTGAAAGACAAGAAATGAGCATAAAAGTTGCTTCAGCGCAAGTGGTTATGTTACTAAAAGAGCCCAAATTTCTAAAAATATTGCGAAAAACAACAATCTTCGGTTTCAGAGTGAATGTTTGAGGTGTTTAGAAGGCATTTATTTCATTTTTAGAAAATTTAATTTTTCACATTTCTCCATGAAAAGTGCCAATACCCACCCCCCCTTTGGGTTCTAGGTGAAAATCTCACTCCAAACAAATCAAACAAAAATGTATCCAAGGTGTGTATTGTTGTTCATTTTCATCAAATAAACAAAATAAAACTCAGAATGTATCCTGAAAGACAATAAATGATCATAAAAGAAGCTTCAGCCCAGGTGTTAATGTTACTAAAAGAGCCCAAATTTCTAAAAATATTGCGAAAAACAAGAATCTTCTGTTTTAGAGTGAATGTTTGAGGTGTTTAGAAGGCATTTATTTCATTTTTAGAAAATTTAATTTTTCACATTTTTCCATGAAAAGTGCTAATACCCCCCCTTTGGGTTCTAGGTGAAAATCTCACTCGACACATTTCAAAAAAATTTTTTTCCATGGTGTGTATTGTTTTTCATTTTCATCAAATAAACAAAATAAAACCCAGAATGTATCCTGAAAGACAAGAAATGAGCATAAAAGATCCTTCAGCGCAAGTGTTAATGTTACTAAAAGAGCCCAAATTTCTAAAAATATTGCGAAAAACAACAATCTTCTGTTTTAGAGTGAATGTTTGAGGTGTTTAGAAGGCATTTATTTCATTTTTAGAAAATTTAATTTTTCACATTTCTCCATGAAAAGTGCCAATACCCACCCCCCCTTTGGGTTCTAGGTGAAAATCTCACTCCAAACAAATCAAACAAAAATGTATCCAAGGTGTGTATTGTTTTTCATTTTCATCAAATAAACAAAATAAAACCCAGAGATAATCTTGAAAGACAAGAAATGAGCATAAAAGATGCTTCAGCGAAAGTGTTAATGTTACTAAAAGAGCCCAAATTTCTAAAAATATTGCGAAAAACAACAATCTTCTGTTTTAGAGTGAATGTTTGAGGTGTTTAGAAGGAATTTATTTCATTTTTAGAAAATTTAATTTTTTACATTTTTCCATGAAAAGTTCCAATACCCCCCCTTTTGGGTTCTAGGTGAAAATCTCACTCGACACAAATCAAACAAAAATGTTGTCATGGTGTGTTTTTTTGTTCATTTTCATTAAATAAACAAAATAAAACCCAGAATTAATCTTGAAAGACAAGAAATGAGCATAAAAGTTGCTTAAGCGAAAGTGTTAATGTTACTAAAACAGCCCAAAAATTTTTAAAAATATTGCGAAAAACAACAATCTTCTGTTTTAGAGTGAATGTTTGAGGTGTTTAGAAGGCATTTATTTCATTTTTAGAAAATTTAATTTTTCACATTTTTCCATGAAAAGTGCCAAAACCCCCCCTTTGAGTTCTAGGTGAAAATCTCATTCGACACATTTCATACAAAAATGTTTCCATGGTGTGTATTGTTGTTCATTTTCATCAAATAAACAAAATAAAACCCAAAGTGAAACCTGAAATACAATAAATGATCTTAAAAGATGCTTCAGCCCAGGTGTTAATGTTACTAAAAGAGCCCAAATTTCAAAAAATATTGCGAAAAACAACAACCTTATTTTTAGAGTTATTATTTGAGGTGTTTAGAAGGCATTTATTTCATTTTTAGAAAATTTAATTTTTCACAGTTTTCCATCAAAAGTGCCAATACCCCCCCCTTTGGGTTCTAGGTGAAAATCTCGCTTGACAGAAATCAAACAAAAATGTTTCCTTGGTGTGTATGGTTGTTCATTTTCATAAAATAAACAAAATAAAACCCAGAAATAATCCTGAAAGACAAGAAATGAGCATAAAAGTTGCTTAAGCGAAAGTGTTAATGTAACTAAAAGAGCCCAAATTTCTAAAAATATTGCGAGAAACAACAATCTTCTGTTTTAGAGTGAATGTTTGAGGTGTTTAGAAGGCATTTATTTCATTTTTAGAAAATTTAATTGTTCATATTTTTCCAAGAAAAGTGCCAATACCCCCCCCTTTGGGTTCTAGGTGAAAATCTCACTCGACACAAATAAAAAAAAATGTTGTCATGGTGTGTATTGTTGTTCATTTTCATCAAATAAACAAAATAAAACCCAGAATTAATCTTGAAAGACAAGAAATGAGCATAAAAAGTGCTTCAGCGAAAGTGTTAATGTTACTAAAAGAGCTCAAATTTCTAAAAATATTGCGAAAAACAACAATCTTCTGTTTTAGAGTGAATGTTTGAGGTGTTTAGAAGGCATTTATTTCATTTTTAGAAAATTTAATTTTTCACATTTTTCCATTAAAGGTGCCAAACCCCCCCTTTGGGTTCTAGGTGAAAATATCACTCGACATAAATCAAACAAAAATTTATCCAAGGTGTGTATTGTTGTTCATTTTCATCAAATAAACAAAATAAAACCAAGAATGTATCCTGAAAGACAATAAATGATCTTAAAAGATGCTTCAGCCCAGGTGTTAATGTTACTAAAAGAGCCCAAATTTCTAAAAATATATCGAAAAACAACAATCTTCTGTTTTAGAGTTATTATTTGAGGTGTTTAGAAGGCATTTATTTCATTTTTAGAAAATTTAATTTTTCACATTTTTCCATCAAAAGTGCCAATACCCCCCCCTTTGGGTTCTAGGTGAAAATCTCACTCGACACAAATCAAACAAAAATGTATCCAAGGTGTGTATTGTTGTTCATTTTAATCAAATAAACAAAATAAAACCCAGAATTAATCCTGAAAGACAAGAAATTAGCATAAAAGATGCTTCAGCGCAAGTGTTAATGTTACTAAAAGAGCCCAAATTTCTAAAAATATTGCGAAAAACAACAATCTTCTGTTTTAGAGTGAATGTTTGAGGTGTTTAGAAGGCATTTATTTCATTTTTAGAATATTTAATTTTTCACATTTTTCCATGAAAAGTGCCAATACCCCCCCTTTTGGGTTCAAGGCGAGAATCTCACTCGACACAAATAAAAAAAAATGTTGTCATGGTGTGTATTGTTGTTCATTTTCATTAAATAAACAAAATAAAACCCAGAATTAATCTTGAAAGACAAGAAATGAGCATAAAAGTTGCTTAAGCGAAAGTGTTAATGTTACTTAAAGAGCCCAAATTTCTAAAAATATTGCGAAAAACAACAATCTTCTGTTTTAGAGTGAATGTTTGAGGTGTTTCGAAGGCATTTTAAATTTTTAGAAAATTTAATTTTTCACATTTTTCCATGAAAAGGGCCAATACCCCCCCTTTGGGTTCTAGGTGAAAATCTCATTCGACACATTTCATACAAAAATGTATCCAAGGTGTGTATTGTTGTTCATTTTCATCAAATAAACAAAATAAAACCAAGAATATATCCTGAAAGACAATAAATGATCATTAAAGATGCTTCAGCCCAGGTGTTAATGTTACTAAAAGAGCCCAAATTTCTAAAAATATTGCGAAAAACAACAATCTTCTGTTTTAGAGTTAATATTTGAGGTGTTTAGAAGGCATTTATTTCATTTTTAGAAAATTTAATTTTTCACATTTTTCCATCAAAAGTGCCAATACCCCCCCTTTGGGTTCTAGGTGAAAATCTCACTCGACACAAATCAAACAAAAATGTATCCAAGGTGTGTATTGTTGTTCATTTTCATCAAATAAACAAAATAAAACCCAGAATGTATCTTGACAGACAATAAATGATCATAAAAGATGCTTCAGCCCAGGTGTTAATGGTACTAAAAGAGCCCAAATTTCTACAAATATTGCGAAAAACAACAATCTTCTGTTTTAGAGTGAATGTTTGAGGTGTTTAGAAGGCATTTATTTCATTTTTAGAAAATTTAATTTTTCACATTTTTCCATGAAAAGTGCCAATACCCCCCCTTTTGGGTTCTAGGCGAGAATCTCACTCGACACAAATCAAACAAAAATGTTGTCATGGTGTGTATTGTTGTTCATTTTCATTAAATAAACAAAATAAAACCCAGAATAATCTTGAAAGACAAGAAATGAGAATAAAAGTTGCTTCAGCCCAGGTGTTAATGGTACTAAAAGAGCCCATATTTCTACAAATATTGCGAAAAACAACAATCTTCTGTTTTAGAGTGAATGTTTGAGGTGTTTAGAAGGCATTTATTTCATTTTTAGAAAATTTAATTTTTCACATTTTTCCATGAAAAGTGCCAATACCCCCCCTTTGGGTTCTAGGTGAAAATATCACTCGACATAAATCAAACAAAAATTTATCCAAGGTGTGTATTGTTGTTCATTTTCATCAAATAAACAAAATAAAACCAAGAATGTATCCTGAAAGACAATAAATGATCTTAAAAGATGCTTCAGCCCAGGTGTTAATGTTACTAAAAGAGCCCAAATTTCAAAAAATATTGCGAAAAACAACAATCTTCTGTTTTAGAGTTATTATTTGAGGTGTTTAGAAGGCATTTATTTCATTTTTAGAAAATTTAATTTTTCACAGTTTTCCATCAAAAGTGCCAATACCCCCCCCCTTTGGGTTCTAGGTGAAAATCTCGCTTGACAGAAATCAAACAAAAATGTTTCCTTGGTGTGTATGGTTGTTCATTTTCATAAAATAAACAAAATAAAACCCAGAAATAATCCTGAAAGACAAGAAATGAGCATAAAAGTTGCTTAAGCGAAAGTGTTAATGTAACTAAAAGAGCCCAAATTTCTAAAAATATTGCGAGAAACAACAATCTTCTGTTTTAGAGTGAATGTTTGAGGTGTTTAGAAGGCATTTATTTCATTTTTAGAAAATTTAATTGTTCATATTTTTCCAAGAAAAGTGCCAATACCCCCCCCTTTGGGTTCTAGGTGAAAATCTCACTCGACACAAATAAAAAAAAATGTTGTCATGGTGTGTATTGTTGTTCATTTTCATCAAATAAACAAAATAAAACCCAGAATTAATCTTGAAAGACAAGAAATGAGCATAAAAAGTGCTTCAGCGAAAGTGTTAATGTTACTAAAAGAGCTCAAATTTCTAAAAATATTGCGAAAAACAACAATCTTCTGTTTTAGAGTGAATGTTTGAGGTGTTTAGAAGGCATTTATTTCATTTTTAGAAAATTTAATTTTTCACATTTTTCCATTAAAGGTGCCAAACCCCCCCTTTGGGTTCTAGGTGAAAATATCACTCGACATAAATCAAACAAAAATTTATCCAAGGTGTGTATTGTTGTTCATTTTCATCAAATAAACAAAATAAAACCAAGAATGTATCCTGAAAGACAATAAATGATCTTAAAAGATGCTTCAGCCCAGGTGTTAATGTTACTAAAAGAGCCCAAATTTCTAAAAATATATCGAAAAACAACAATCTTCTGTTTTAGAGTTATTATTTGAGGTGTTTAGAAGGCATTTATTTCATTTTTAGAAAATTTAATTTTTCACATTTTTCCATCAAAAGTGCCAATACCCCCCCCTTTGGGTTCTAGGTGAAAATCTCACTCGACACAAATCAAACAAAAATGTATCCAAGGTGTGTATTGTTGTTCATTTTAATCAAATAAACAAAATAAAACCCAGAATTAATCCTGAAAGACAAGAAATTAGCATAAAAGATGCTTCAGCGCAAGTGTTAATGTTACTAAAAGAGCCCAAATTTCTAAAAATATTGCGAAAAACAACAATCTTCTGTTTTAGAGTGAATGTTTGAGGTGTTTAGAAGGCATTTATTTCATTTTTAGAATATTTAATTTTTCACATTTTTCCATGAAAAGTGCCAATACCCCCCCTTTTGGGTTCAAGGCGAGAATCTCACTCGACACAAATAAAAAAAAATGTTGTCATGGTGTGTATTGTTGTTCATTTTCATTAAATTAACAAAATAAAACCCAGAATTAATCTTGAAAGACAAGAAATGAGCATAAAAGTTGCTTAAGCGAAAGTGTTAATGTTACTTAAAGAGCCCAAATTTCTAAAAATATTGCGAAAAACAACAATCTTCTGTTTTAGAGTGAATGTTTGAGGTGTTTCGAAGGCATTTTAAATTTTTAGAAAATTTAATTTTTCACATTTTTCCATGAAAAGTGCCAATACCCCCCCCTTTGGGTTCTAGGTGAAATTCTCCATCGAGACAAATCAAACAAAAATGTATCCAAGGTGTGTATTGTTGTTCATTTTCATCAAATAAACAAAATAAAACCCAGAATGAATCCTGAAAGACAATAAATGATCATAAAAGATGCTTCAGCCCAGGTGTTAATGTTACTAAAACAGCCCAAATTTTTAAAAATATTGCGAAAAACAACAATCTTCTGTTTTAGAGTGAATGTTTGAGGTGTTTAGAAGGCATTTATTTCATTTTTAGAAAATTTAATTTTTCACATTTTTACGAAAAGTGCCAATACCCCCCCTTTGGGTTCTAGGTGAAAATCTCATTTGACACATTTCATACAAAAATGTTTCCATGGTGTGTATTGTTGTTCATTTTCATCAAATAAACAAAATAAAACCCAGGGTGAAACCTGAAATACAATAAATGATCATAAAAGATGCCTCAGCCCAGGTGTTAATGTTACTAAAAGAGCCAAAATTTCTAAAAATATTGCGAAAAACAACAATCTTCTGTTTTAGAGTGAATGTTTGAGGTGTTTAGAAGGCATTTATTTCATTTTTAGAAAATTTAATTTTTCACATTTTTCCATGAAAAGTCCCAATACCCCCCCCTTTGGGTTCTAGGTGAAAATCTCGCTTGACACAAATCAAACAAAAATGTTTCCATGGTGTGTATTGTTGTTCATTTTCATCAAATAAACAAAATAAAACCCAGAATTAATCCTGAAAGACAAGAAATGAGCATAAAAGTTGCTTCAGCGCAAGTGGTTATGTTACTAAAAGAGCCCAAATTTCTAAAAATATTGCGAAAAACAACAATCTTCGGTTTCAGAGTGAATGTTTGAGGTGTTTAGAAGGCATTTATTTCATTTTTAGAAAATTTAATTTTTCACATTTCTCCATGAAAAGTGCCAATACCCACCCCCCCTTTGGGTTCTAGGTGAAAATCTCACTCCAAACAAATCAAACAAAAATGTATCCAAGGTGTGTATTGTTGTTCATTTTCATCAAATAAACAAAATAAAACTCAGAATGTATCCTGAAAGACAATAAATGATCATAAAAGAAGCTTCAGCCCAGGTGTTAATGTTACTAAAAGAGCCCAAATTTCTAAAAATATTGCGAAAAACAAGAATCTTCTGTTTTAGAGTGAATGTTTGAGGTGTTTAGAAGGCATTTATTTCATTTTTAGAAAATTTAATTTTTCACATTTTTCCATGAAAAGTGCTAATACCCCCCCTTTGGGTTCTAGGTGAAAATCTCACTCGACACATTTCAAAAAAATTTTTTTCCATGGTGTGTATTGTTTTTCATTTTCATCAAATAAACAAAATAAAACCCAGAATGTATCCTGAAAGACAAGAAATGAGCATAAAAGATCCTTCAGCGCAAGTGTTAATGTTACTAAAAGAGCCCAAATTTCTAAAAATATTGCGAAAAACAACAATCTTCTGTTTTAGAGTGAATGTTTGAGGTGTTTAGAAGGCATTTATTTCATTTTTAGAAAATTTAATTTTTCACATTTCTCCATGAAAAGTGCCAATACCCACCCCCCCTTTGGGTTCTAGGTGAAAATCTCACTCCAAACAAATCAAACAAAAATGTATCCAAGGTGTGTATTGTTTTTCATTTTCATCAAATAAACAAAATAAAACCCAGAGATAATCTTGAAAGACAAGAAATGAGCATAAAAGATGCTTCAGCGAAAGTGTTAATGTTACTAAAAGAGCCCAAATTTCTAAAAATATTGCGAAAAACAACAATCTTCTGTTTTAGAGTGAATGTTTGAGGTGTTTAGAAGGAATTTATTTCATTTTTAGAAAATTTAATTTTTTACATTTTTCCATGAAAAGTTCCAATACCCCCCCTTTTGGGTTCTAGGTGAAAATCTCACTCGACACAAATCAAACAAAAATGTTGTCATGGTGTGTTTTTTTGTTCATTTTCATTAAATAAACAAAATAAAACCCAGAATTAATCTTGAAAGACAAGAAATGAGCATAAAAGTTGCTTAAGCGAAAGTGTTAATGTTACTAAAACAGCCCAAAAATTTTTAAAAATATTGCGAAAAACAACAATCTTCTGTTTTAGAGTGAATGTTTGAGGTGTTTAGAAGGCATTTATTTCATTTTTAGAAAATTTAATTTTTCACATTTTTCCATGAAAAGTGCCAAAACCCCCCCTTTGAGTTCTAGGTGAAAATCTCATTCGACACATTTCATACAAAAATGTTTCCATGGTGTGTATTGTTGTTCATTTTCATCAAATAAACAAAATAAAACCCAGAGTGAAACCTGAAATACAATAAATGATCATAAAAGATGCCTCAGCCCAGGTGTTAATGTTACTAAAAGAGCCAAAATTTCTAAAAATATTGCGAAAAACAACAATCTTCTGTTTTAGAGTGAATGTTTGAGGTGTTTAGAAGGCATTTATTTCATTTTTAGAAAATTTAATTTTTCACATTTTTCCATGAAAAGTGCCAAAACCCCCCCCTTTGGGTTCCAGGTGAAAATCTCACTCGACACATTTCAAACAAAAATGTTTCCATGGTGTGTATTGTTTTTCATTTTCATCAAATAAACAAAATAAAACCCAGAATTAATCTTGAAAGACAAGAAATGAGCATAAAAGTTGCTTCAGCGCAAGTGGTTATGTTACTAAAAGAGCCCAAATTTCTAAAAATATTGCGAAAAACAACAATCTTCTGTTTTAGAGTGAATGTTTGAAGTGTTTAGAAGGCATTTATTTCATTTTTAGAAAATTTAATTTTTTACATTTTTCCATGAAAAGTGCCAATACCCCCCCTTTTGGGTTCTAGGTGAAAATCTCACTCGACACAAATCAAACAAAAATGTTGTCATGGTGTGTATTGTTGCTCATTTTCATTAAATAAACAAAATAAAACCCAGAATTAATCTTGAAAGACAAGAAATGAGCATAAAAGTTGCTTAAGCGAAAGTGTTAATGTTACTTAAAGAGCCTAAATTTCCAAAAATATTGCGAAAAACAACAATCTTCTGTTTTAGAGTGAATGTTTGAGGTGTTTCGAAGGCATTTATTTCATTTTTAGAAAATTTAATTTTTCACATTTTTCCATGAAAAGTTCCAATACCCCCTTTGGGTTCTAGGTGAAAATCTCACTCGAAACAAATCAAACAAAAATGTATCCAAGGTGTGTATTGTTGTTCATTTTCATCAAATAAACAAAATAAAACCCAGAATGAATCCTGAAAGACAATAAATGATCATAAAAGATGCTTCAGCCCAGGTGTTATTGTTACTAAAACAGCCCAAATTTTTAAAAATATTGCGAAAAACAACAATCTTCTTTTTTAAAGTGAATGTTTGAGGTGTTTAGAAGGCATTTATTTCATTTTTAGAAAATTTAATTTTTCACATTTTTCCATGAAAAGTGCCAAAACCGCCCCCTTTGGGTTCTAGGTGAAAATCTCACTCGACACAAATCAAACAAAAATGTATCCAAGGGGTGTATTCTTGTTCATTTTCATGAAATAAACAAATTAAAACCCAGAATGAATCCTAAAAGACAATAAAATGATCATTAAAGATGCTTCAGCCCAGGTGTTAATGTTACTAAAAGAGCCCAAATTTCTAAAAATATTGCGAAAAACAACAATCCTTTGTTTTACAGTGAATGTTTGAGGTGTTTAGAAGGCATTTATTTCATTTTTAGAAAATTTAATTTTTTACATTTTTCCATGAAAAGTGCCAATTCCCCCCCTTTGGGTTCCTGGTGAAAATCTCACTCGACACAAATCAAACAAAAATGTATCCAAGGTGTGTATTGTTGTTCATTTTCATCAAAAAAACAAAATAAAACCCAGAATTAATCTAGAAAGACAAGAAATGAGCATAAAAGATGCTTCAGCGAAAGTGTTAATGTTACTAAAAGAGCCCAAATTTCTAAAAATATTGCGAAAAACAACAATCTTCTGTTTTAGAGTGAATGTTTGAGGTGTTTAGACGGCATTTATTTCATTTTTAGAAAATTCAATTTTTCACATTTTTTTATGAAAAGTGCCAATACCCCCCCCTATGGGTTCTAGGTGAAATTCTCACTCGACACAAATCAAACAAAAATGTATCCAAGGGGTGTATTCTTGTTCATTTTCATCAAATAAACAAATTAAAACCCAGAATGAATCCTGAAAAACAATAAATGATCATTAAAGATGCTTCAGCCCAGGTGTTAATGTTACTAAAAGAGCCCAAATTTCTAAAAATATTGCGAAAAACAACAATCTTCTGTTTTACAGTGAATGTTTGAGGTGTTTAGAAGGCATTTATTTCATTTTTAGAAAATTTAATTTTTTACATTTTTCCATGAAAAGTGCCAATTCCCCTTTGGGTTCCTGGTGAAAATCTCACTCGACACAAATCAAACAAAAATGTATCCAAGGTGTGTATTGTTGTTCATTTTCATCAAAAAAACAAAATAAAACCCAGAATGAATCTTGAAAGACAAGAAATGAGCATAAAAGATGCTTCAGCGAAAGTGTTAATGTTACTAAAAGAGCCCAAATTTCTAAAAATATTGCGAAAAACAACAATCTTCTGTTTTAGAGTGAATGTTTGAGGTGTTTAGAAGGCATTTATTTCATTTTTTGAAAATTTAATTTTTCACATTTTTCCATGAAAACTGCTAATACCCCCCCTTTGGGTTCTAGGTGAAAATGTCACTCGACACATTACAAAAAAATTTTTTTCCATGGTGTGTATTGTTTTTCATTTTCATCAAATAAACAAAATAAAACCCAGAATTAATCCTGAAAGACAAGAAATGAGCATAAAAGATGCTTCAGCGAAAGTGTTAATGTTACTAATGAGCCCAAATTTCTAAAAATATTGCGAAAAACAACAATCATCTGTTTTAGAGTGAATGTTTGAGGTGTTTAGAAGGCATTTATTTCATTTTTAGAAAATTTTATTTTTCACATTTTTCCATGAAAAGTGCCAATACCCACCCCCCTTTGGGTTCTAGGTGAAAATCTCACTCGACCCAAATCAAACAAAAATGTTGTCATGGTGTGTATTGTTGTTCATTTTCATTAAATAACCAAAATAAAACCCAGAATTTATCTTGAAAGACAAGAAATGAGCATAAAAGTTGCTTCAGCGAAAGTGTTAATGTTACTAAAAGAGCCAAAATTTCTTAAATATTGCGAAAAACAACAATCTTCTGTTTTAGAGTGAATGTTTGAGGTGTTTAGAAGGCATTTATTTCATTATTAGAAAATTTAATTTTTCACATTTTTCCATGAAAAATGCCAATACCCCCCCTTTGGGTTTTAGGTGAAAATCTCACACGACACAAATCAAACAAAAATGTATCCAAGGGGTGTATTGTTGTTCATTTTTATCAAAAAAACAAAATAAAACGCAGAATTAATCGTGAAAGACAAGAAATGAGCATAAAAGATGCTTCAGCGCAAGTGTTAATGTTACTAAAAGAGCCCAATTTTCTTAAAAATATTGCGAAGAACAACAATCTTCAGTTTAAGAGTGAATGTTGGAGGATTATAGAAGGCATTTATTTCATTTTTAGAAAATTTAATTTTTCACATTTTTCCATGAAAAGTGCCAATACCAACCCCCCCTTTGGGTTCTAGGTGAAAATGTCACTCGACACATTACAAAAAAAAATTTTTTCCATGGTGTGTATTGTTTTTAATTTTCATCAAATAAACAAAATAAAACCCAGAATTAATCCTGAAAGACAAGAAATGAGCATAAAAGATCCTTCAGCGCAAGTGTTAATGTTACTAAAAGAGCCCAAATTTCTAAAAATATTGCGAAAAACAAGAATCTTCTGTTTTAGAGTGAATGTTTGAGGTGTTTAGAAGGCATTTATTTCATTTTTAGAAAATTTAATTTTTCACATTTTTCCATGAAAAGTGCCAATACCCCCACTTTTGGGTTCTAGGTGAAAATCTCACTCGACACAAATCAAACAAAAATGTTTCCATGGTGAGTATTGTTGTTCATTTTCATCAAATAAACAAAATAAAACCGAGAATTAATCTTGAAAGACAAGAAATGAGCATAAAAGTTGCTTCAGCGAAAGTGTTAATGTTAGTAAAAGAGCCCAAATTTCTAAAAATATTGCGAAAAACAACAATCTTCTGTTTTCGAGTGAATGTTTGAGGTGTTTAGAAGGCATTTATTTCTTTTTTAGAAAATTTAATTTTTCACATTTTTCCATGAAAAGTGCCAATACCCCCCCTTTGGGTTCTAGGTGAAAATCTCACTCGACACAAATCAAAATAAAATGTTTCCATGGTGTGTATTGTTGTTCATTTTCATCGAATAAACAAAATAAAACCCAGAATTAATCCTGAAAGACAATAAATGATCATAAAAGATGCTTCAGCCCAGGTGTTAATGTTACAAAAACAGCCCAAATTTCTAAAAATATTGCGAAAAACAACAATCTTCTGTTTTAGAGTGAATGTTTGAAGTGTTTAGAAGGCATTTATTTCATTTTTAGAAAATTTAATTTTTCACATTTTTCCATGAAAAGTGCCAATACCCCCCCTTTGGGTTCTAGGTGAAAATCTCACTCGACACATTTAAACAAAAATGTTTCCATGGTGTGTATTGTTTTTCATTTTCATCAAATAAAAAAAATAAAACCCAGAATTAATCTTGAAAGACAAGAAATGAGCATAAAAGATGCTTCAGCGAAAGTGTTAATGTTACTAAAAGAGCCAAAATTTCTAAAAATATTGCGAAAAACAACAATCTTCTGTTTTAGAGTGAATGTTTGAGGTGTTTAGAAGGCATTTATTTCATTTTTAGAAAATTTAATTTTTCACATTTTTCCATGAAAAGTGCCAATACCCCCCCTTTGGGTTCTAGGTGAAAATCTCACTCGACACATTTAAACAAAAATGTTTCCATGGTGTGTATTGTGTTTCATTTTCATCAAATAAACAAAATAAAACCCAGAATTAATCTTGAAAGACAAGAAATGAGCATAAAAGATGCTTCAGCGAAAGTGTTAATGTTACTAAAAGAGCTAAAATTTCTAAAAATATTGCGAAAAACAACAATCTTCTTTTTTAGAGTGAATATTTGAGGTGTTTAGAAGGCATTAATTTCATTTTTGGAAAATTTAATTTTTCACATTTTTCCATGAAAAGTTCCAATACCCCCCCCTTTGGGTTCTAGGTGAAAATCTCTCTCGACACAAATCAAACAAAAATGTTGTCATGGTGTGTATTGTTGTTTATTTTCATTAAATAAACAAAATAAAACCCAGAATTAATCTTGAAAGACAAGAAATGATCATAAAAGATGCTTCAGAACAGGTGTTAATGTTACTAAAAAAGCCCAAATTTTTAAAAATATTGCGAAACACAACAATCTTCTGGTTTAGAGTGAATGTTTGAGGTGTTTAGAAGGCATTTAATTCATTTGTAGAAAATTTAATTTTTCACATTTTTCCATGAAAAGTGCCAATACCCCCCCCCTTTGGGTTCTAGGTGAAAATCTCACTCGACCCAAATCAAACAAAAATGTTGTCATGGTGTGTATTGTTGTTCATTTTCATTAAATAACCAAAATAAAACCCAGAATTTATCTTGAAAGACAAGAAATGAGCATAAAAGTTGCTTAAGCGAAAGTGTTAATGTTACTTAAAGAGCCCAAATTTCTAAAAATATTGCGAAAAACAATTATCTTCTGTTTTAGAGTGAATGTTTGAGGTGTTTTGAAGGCATTTATTTCATTTTTAGAAAATTTAATTTTTCACATTTTTCCATGAAAAGTGCCAATACCCACCCCCCCCTTTGGGTTCTAGGTGAAAATCTCACTCGAAACAAATCAAACAAAAATGTATCCAAGGTGTGTATTGTTGTTCATTTTCATCAAATAAGCAAAATAAAACCCAGAATGAATCCTGAAAGACAATAAATGATCATAAAAGATGCTTCAGCCCAGGTGTTAATGTTACTAAAACAGCCCAAATTTTTAAAAATATTGCGAAAAACAACAATCTTCTGTTTTAGAGTGAATGTTTGAGGTGTTTAGAAGGCATTTATTTCATTTTTATAGAATTTAATTTTTCACATATTTCCATGAAAAGTGCCAATACCCCCCCCTTTGGGTTCCTGGTGAAAATCTCACTCGACACATTTTATACAAAAATGTTTCCATGGTATGTATTGTTGTTCATTTTCATCAAATAAACAAAATAAAACCCAGAGTGAATCCTGAAATACAATAAATGATCATAAAATATGCCTCAGCCCAGGTGTTAATGTTACTAAAAGAGCCAAAATTTCTAAAAATATTGCGAAAAACAACAATCTTCTGTTTTAGAGTGAATGTTGGAGGTGTTTAGAAGGCATTTATTTCATTTTTAGAAAATTTAATTTTTCACATTTTTCCATGAAAAGTGCCAATACCCCCCCTTTGGGTTCTAGGTGAAAATCTCACTCGACACATTTAAACAAAAATGTTTCCATGGTGTGTATTGTTTTTCATTTTCATCAAATAAAAAAAATAAAACCCAGAATTAATCTTGAAAGACAAGAAATGAGCATAAAAGATGCTTCAGCGAAAGTGTTAATGTTACTAAAAGAGCCAAAATTTCTAAAAATATTGCGAAAAACAACAATCTTCTGTTTTAGAGTGAATGTTTGAGGTGTTTAGAAGGCATTTATTTCATTTTTAGAAAATTTAATTTTTCACATTTTTCCATGAAAAGTGCCAATACCCCCCCTTTGGGTTCTAGGTGAAAATCTCACTCGACACATTTAAACAAAAATGTTTCCATGGTGTGTATTGTGTTTCATTTTCATCAAATAAACAAAATAAAACCCAGAATTAATCTTAAAAGACAAGAAATGAGCATAAAAGATGCTTCAGCGAAAGTGTTAATGTTACTAAAAGAGCCAAAATTTCTAAAAATATTGCGAAAAACAACAATCTTCTTTTTTAGAGTGAATATTTGAGGTGTTTAGAAGGCATTAATTTCATTTTTGGAAAATTTAATTTTTCACATTTTTCCATGAAAAGTTCCAATACCCCCCCCTTTGGGTTCTAGGTGAAAATCTCTCTCGACACAAATCAAACAAAAATGTTGTCATGGTGTGTATTGTTGTTTATTTTCATTAAATAAACAAAATAAAACCCAGAATTAATCTTGAAAGACAAGAAATGATCATAAAAGATGCTTCAGAACAGGTGTTAATGTTACTAAAAAAGCCCAAATTTTTAAAAATATTGCGAAACACAACAATCTTCTGGTTTAGAGTGAATGTTTGAGGTGTTTAGAAGGCATTTATTTCATTTGTAGAAAATTTAATTTTTCACATTTTTCCATGAAAAGTGCCAATACCCCCCCCCCTTTGGGTTCTAGGTGAAAATCTCACTCGACCCAAATCAAACAAAAATGTTGTCATGGTGTGTATTGTTGTTCATTTTCATTAAATAACCAAAATAAAACCCAGAATTTATCTTGAAAGACAAGAAATGAGCATAAAAGTTGCTTAAGCGAAAGTGTTAATGTTACTTAAAGAGCCCAAATTTCTAAAAATATTGCGAAAAACAATTATCTTCTGTTTTAGAGTGAATGTTTGAGGTGTTTTGAAGGCATTTATTTCATTTTTAGAAAATTTAATTTTTCACATTTTTCCATGAAAAGTGCCAATACCCACCCCCCCCTTTGGGTTCTAGGTGAAAATCTCACTCGAAACAAATCAAACAAAAATGTATCCAAGGTGTGTATTGTTGTTCATTTTCATCAAATAAGCAAAATAAAACCCAGAATGAATCCTGAAAGACAATAAATGATCATAAAAGATGCTTCAGCCCAGGTGTTAATGTTACTAAAACAGCCCAAATTTTTAAAAATATTGCGAAAAACAACAATCTTCTGTTTTAGAGTGAATGTTTGAGGTGTTTAGAAGGCATTTATTTCATTTTTATAGAATTTAATTTTTCACATATTTCCATGAAAAGTGCCAATACCCCCCCCTTTGGGTTCCTGGTGAAAATCTCACTCGACACATTTTATACAAAAATGTTTCCATGGTATGTATTGTTGTTCATTTTCATCAAATAAACAAAATAAAACCCAGAGTGAATCCTGAAATACAATAAATGATCATAAAATATGCCTCAGCCCAGGTGTTAATGTTACTAAAAGAGCCAAAATTTCTAAAAATATTGCGAAAAACAACAATCTTCTGTTTTAGAGTGAATGTTGGAGGTGTTTAGAAGGCATTTATTTCATTTTTAGAAAATTTAATTTTTCACATTTTTCCATGAAAAGTGCCAATACCCCCCCCTTTGGGTTCTAGGTGAAAATCTCATTTGACACAAATCAAACAAAAATGTTTCCATGGTGTGTATTGTTGTTCATTTTCATCAAATAAACAAAATAAAACCCAGAATTAATCCTGAAAGACAAGAAATGAGAATAAAAGTTTCTTCAGCGCAAGTGGTTATGTTACTAAAAGAGCCCAAATTTCTAAAAATATTGCGAAAAACAACAATCTTCTGTTTCAGAGTGAATGTTTGAGGTGTTTAGAAGGCATTTATTTCATTTTTAGAAAATTTAATTTTTCACATTTTTCCATGAAAAGTGCCAATACCCACCCCCCCCCTTTGGGTTCTAGGTGAAAATCTCACTCGAAACAAATCAAACAAAAATGTATCCAAGGTGTGTATTGTTGCTCATTTTCATCAAATAAACAAAATAAAACCCAGAATGTATCCTGAAAGACAATAAATGATCATAAAAGAAGCTTAAGCCCAGGTGTTAATGTTACTAAAAGAGCCCAAATTTCTAAAAATAATGCGAAAAACAACAATCTTCTGTTTTAGAGTGAATGTTTGAGGTGTTTAGAAGGCATTTATTTCATTTTTAGAAAATTTAATTTTGCACATTTTTCCATGAAAAGTGTCAATTCCCCCCATTTTGGGTTCTAGGTGAAAATCTCACTCGACACAAATCAAACAAAAATGTATCCAAGGTGTGTATTGTTGTTCATATTCATCAAATAAACAAAATAAAACCCCGAATGAATCATGAAAGACAATAAATGATCATAAAAGATGCTTCAGCCCAGGTGTTAATGATACTAAAAGAGCCCAAATTTCTAAAAATATTGCGAAAAACAACAATCTTCTGTTTTACAGTGAATGTTTGAGGTGTTTAGAAGGCATTTATTTCATTTTTAGAAAATTTAATTTTTCACATTTTTCCATGAAAAGTGCCAATACCCCCCCTTTTGGGTTCTAGGTGAAAATCTCACTCGACACAAATCAAACAAAAATGTTGTCATGGTGTGTATTGTTGTTCATTTTCATTAAATAACCAAAATAAAACCCAGAATTTATCTTGAAAGACAAGAAATGAGCATAAAAGTTGCTTAAGCGAAAGTGTTAATGTTACTTAAAGAGCCCAAATTTCTAAAAATATTGCGAAAAACAATTATCTTCTTTTTTAGAGTGAATGTTTGAGGTGTTTCGAAGGCATTTATTTCATTTTTAGAAAATTTAATTTTTCACATTTTTCCATGAAAAGTGCCAATACCCCCCCCTTTGGGTTCTAGGTGAAAATCTCACTCGAAACAAATCAAACAAAAATGTATCCAAGGTGTGTATTGTTGTTCATTTTCATCAAATAAACAAAATAAAACCCAGAATTAATCTTGAAAGACAAGAAATGAGCATAAAAGATGCTTCAGCGAAAGTGTTAATGTTACTAAAAGAGCCCAAATTTCTAAAAATATTGCGAAAAACAAATATCTTCTGTTTTAGAGTGAATGTTTGAGGTGTTTAGAAGGCATTTATTTCATTTTTAGAAAATTTAATTTTTTACATTTTTCCATGAAAAGTGCCAATACCCCCCCTTTGGGTTCTAGGTGAAATTCTCACTCGACACAAATCAAACAAAAATGTTGTCATGGTGTGTATTGTTGTTCATTTTCATTAAATAACCAAAATAAAACCCAGAATTTATCTTGAAAGACAAGAAATGAGCATAAAAGTTGCTTAAGCAAAGTGTTAATGTTACTTAAAGAGCCCAAATTTCTAAAAATATTGCGAAAAACAATTATCTTCTGTTTTAGAGTGAATGTTTGAGGTGTTTCGAAGGCATTTATTTCATTTTTAGAAAATTTAATTTTTCACATTTTTCCATGAAAAGTGCCAATACCCCCCCCTTTGGGTTCTAGGTGAAAATCTCACTCGAAACAAATCAAACAAAAATGTATCCAAGGTGTGCATTGTTGTTCATTTTCATCAAATAAGCAAAATAAAACCCAGAATGAATTCTGAAAGACAATAAATGATCATAAAAGATGCTTCAGCCCAGGTGTTAATGTTACTAAAACAGCCCAAATTTTTAAAAATATTGCGAAAAACAACAATCTTCTGTTTTAGAGTGAATGTTTGAGGTGTTTAGAAGGCATTTATTTCATTTTTATAGAATTTAATTTTTCACATATTTCCATGAAAAGTGCCAATACCCCCCCCTTTGGGTTCTAGGTGAAAATCTCATTTGACACATTTCATACAAAAATGTTTCCATGGTATGTATTGTTGTTCATTTTCATCAAATAAACAAAATAAAACCCAGAATTAATCTTGAAAGACAAGAAATGAGCATAAAAGTTGCTTCAGCGAAAGTGTGAATGTTACTAAGAGAGCCCAAAATTCTAAAAATATTGCGAAAAACAACAATCTTCTGTTTTAGAGTGAATGTTTGAGGTGTTTAGAAGGCATTTATTTCATTTTTAGAAAATTTAATTTTTTACATTTTTCCATGAAAAGTGCCAATACCCCCCCCTTTGGGTTCTAGGTGAAAATCTCACTCGACACATCAATCAAAAATGTTTCCATGGTGTGTATTGTTGTTCATTTTCATCAAATAAACCAAATAAAACCCAGAATTAATCCTGAAAGACAAGAAATGAGCATAAAAGATGCTTCAGCGCAAGTGGTAATCTTACTAAGAGAGCCTAAATTTCTAAAAATATTGCGAAAAACAACAATCTTCTTTTTTAGAGTGAATGTTTGAGGTGTTTAGAAGGCATTTATTTCATTTATAGAAAATTTAATTTTTCACATTTTTCCATTAAAGTGCCAATACCCCCCCCCTTGGGTTCAAGGTGAAAATCTTACTCGACACAAATCAAACAAAAATGTATCCAAGGTGTGTATTGTTGTTCATTTTCATCAAATAAACAAAATAAAACCCAGAATTAATCCTGAAAGACAATAAATGATCATAAAAGAAGCTTAAGCCCAGGTGTTAATGTTACTAAAAGAGCCCAAATTTCTAAAAATAATGCGAAAAACAACAATCTTCTGTTTTAGAGTGAATGTTTGAGGTGTTTAGAAGGCATTTATTTCATTTTTAGAAAATTTAATTTTTCACATTTTTCCATGAAAAGTGTCAATTCCCCCCATTTTGAGTTTTAGGTGAAAATCTCACTCGACACAAATCAAACAAAAATGTATCCAAGGTGTGTATTGTTGTTCATTTTCATCAAATAAACAAAATAAAACCCCGAATGAATCATGAAAGACAATAAATGATCATAAAAGATGCTTCAGCCCAGGTGTTAATGATACTAAAAGAGCCCAAATTTCTAAAAATATTGCGAAAAACAACAATCTTCTGTTTTACAGTGAATTTTTGAGGTGTTTAGAAGGCATTTATTTCATTTTTAGAAAATTTAATTTTTTACATTTTTCCATGAAAAGTGCCAATACCCCCCCCTTAGGGTTCTAGGTGAAAATCTCACTCGGTACAAATCAAACAAAAATGTATCCAAGGTGTGTATTGTTGTTCATTTTCATCAAATAAACAAAATAAAACCCAGAATTAATCTTGAAAGACAAGAAATGAGCATAAAAGTTGCTTCAGCGAAAGTGTGAATGTTACTAAGAGAGCCCAAAATTCTAAAAATATTGCGAAAAACAACAATCTTCTGTTTTAGAGTGAATGTTTGAGGTGTTTAGAAGGCATTTATTTCATTTTTAGAAAATTTAATTTTTTACATTTTTCCATGAAAAGTGCCAATACCCCCCCCTTTGGGTTCTAGGTGAAAATCTCACTCGACACATCAATCAAAAATGTTTCCATGGTGTGTATTGTTGTTCATTTTCATCAAATAAACAAAATAAAACCCAGAATTAATCCTGAAAGACAAGAAATGAGCATAAAAGATGCTTCAGCGCAAGTGGTAATCTTACTAAGAGAGCCTAAATTTCTAAAAATATTGCGAAAAACAACAATCTTCTGTTTAAGAGTGAATGTTTAGGTGTTTAGAAGGCATTTATTTCATTTTTAGAAAATTTAATTTTTTTATTTTTCCATGAAAAGTGCCAATACCCCCCCCCCCTTTGGGTTCTAGGTGAAAATCTCACTCGAAACAAATCAAACAAAAATGTATCCAAGGTGTGTATTGTTGCTCATTTTCATCAAATAAACAAAATAAAACCCAGAATGTATCCTGAAAGACAATAAATGATCATAAAAGAAGCTTAAGCCCAGGTGTTAATGTTACTAAAAGAGCCCAAATTTCTAAAAATAATGCGAAAAACAACAATCTTCTGTTTTAGAGTGAATGTTTGAGGTGTTTAGAAGGCATTTATTTCATTTTTAGAAAATTTAATTTTTCACATTTTTCCATGAAAAGTGTCAATTCCCCCCATTTTGAGTTTTAGGTGAAAATCTCACTCGACACAAATCAAACAAAAATGTATCCAAGGTGTGTATTGTTGTTCATTTTCATCAAATAAACAAAATAAAACCCCGAATGAATCATGAAAGACAATAAATGATCATAAAAGATGCTTCAGCCCAGGTGTTAATGATACTAAAAGAGCCCAAATTTCTAAAAATATTGCGAAAAACAACAATCTTCTGTTTTACAGTGAATGTTTGAGGTGTTTAGAAGGCATTTATTTCATTTTTAGAAAATTTAATTTTTCACATTTTTCCATGAAAAGTGCCAATACCCCCCCTTTTGGGTTCTAGGTGAAAATCTCACTCGAAACAAATCAAACAAAAATGTATCCAAGGTGTGTATTGTTGTTCATTTTCATCAAATAAACAAAATAAAACCCAGAATTAATCTTGAAAGACAAGAAATGAGCATAAAAGATGCTTCAGCGAAAGTGTTAATGTTACTAAAAGAGCCCAAATTTCTAAAAATATTGCGAAAAACAACAATCTTCTGTTTTACAGTGAATGTTTGAGGTGTTTAGAAGGCATTTATTTCATTTTTAGAAAATTTAATTTTTTACATTTTTCCATGAAAAGTGCCAATACCCCCCCCTTAGGGTTCTAGGTGAAAATCTCACTCGGTACAAATCAAACAAAAATGTATCCAAGGTGTGTATTGTTGTTCATTTTCATCAAATAAACAAAATAAAACCCAGAATTAATCTTGAAAGACAAGAAATGAGCATAAAAGTTGCTTCAGCGAAAGTGTGAATGTTACTAAGAGAGCCCAAAATTCTAAAAATATTGCGAAAAACAACAATCTTCTGTTTTAGAGTGAATGTTTGAGGTGTTTAGAAGGCATTTATTTCATTTTTAGAAAATTTAATTTTTTACATTTTTCCATGAAAAGTGCCAATACCCCCCCTTTGGGTTCTAGGTGAAAATCTCACTCGACACATCAATCAAAAATGTTTCCATGGTGTGTATTGTTGTTCATTTTCATCAAATAAACAAAATAAAACCCAGAATTAATCCTGAAAGACAAGAAATGAGCATAAAAGATGCTTCAGCGCAAGTGGTAATCTTACTAAGAGAGCCTAAATTTCTAAAAATATTGCGAAAAACAACAATCTTCTGTTTAAGAGTGAATGTTTAGGTGTTTAGAAGGCATTTATTTCATTTTTAGAAAATTTAATTTTTTTATTTTTCCATGAAAAGTGCCAATACCCCCCCCTTTGGGTTCTAGGTGAAAATCTCACTCGAAACAAATCAAACAAAAATGTATCCAAGGTGTGTATTGTTGCTCATTTTCATCAAATAAACAAATTAAAACCCAGAATGTATCCTGAAAGACAATAAATGATCATAAAAGAAGCTTAAGCCCAGGTGTTAATGTTACTAAAAGAGCCCAAATTTCTAAAAATATTGCGAAAAACAACAATCTTCTGTTTTACAGTGAATGTTTGAGGTGTTTAGAAGGCATTTATTTCATTTTTAGAAAATTTAATTTTTCACATTTTTCCATGAAAAGTGCCAATACCCCCCCTTTTGGGTTCTAGGTGAAATTCTCACTCGACAAAAATGAAACAAAAATGTTGTCATGGTGTGTATTGTTGTTCATTTTCATTAAATAACAAAAATAAAACCCAGAATTTATCTTGAAAGACAAGAAATGAGCATAAAAGTTGCTTAAGCGAAAGTGTTAATGTTACTTAAAGAGCCCAAATTTCTAAAAATATTGCGAAAAACAATTATCTTCTGTTTTAGAGTGAATGTTTGAGGTGTTTCGAAGGCATTTATTTCATTTTTAGAAAATTTAATTTTTCACATTTTTCCATGAAAAGTGCCAATACCCCCCCCTTTGGGTTCTAGGTGAAAATCTCACTCGAAACAAATCAAACAAAAATGTATCCAAGGTGTGCATTGTTGTTCATTTTCATCAAATAAGCAAAATAAAACCCAGAATGAATCCTGAAAGACAATAAATGATCATAAAAGATGCTTCAGCCCAGGTGTTAATGTTACTAAAACAGCCCAAATTTTTAAAAATATTGCGAAAAACAACAATCTTCTGTTTTAGAGTGAATGTTTGAGGTGTTTAGAAGGCATTTATTTCATTTTTATAGAATTTAATTTTTCACATATTTCCATGAAAAGTGCCAATACCCCCCCCTTTGGGTTCTAGGTGAAAATCTCATTTGACACATTTCATACAAAAATGTTTCCATGGTATGTATTGTTGTTCATTTTCATCAAATAAACAAAATAAAACCCAGAATTAATCTTGAAAGACAAGAAATGAGCATAAAAGTTGCTTCAGCGAAAGTGTGAATGTTACTAAGAGAGCCCAAAATTCTAAAAATATTGCGAAAAACAACAATCTTCTGTTTTAGAGTGAATGTTTGAGGTGTTTCGAAGGCATTTATTTCATTTTTAGAAAATTTAATTTTTTACATTTTTCCATGAAAAGTGCCAATACCCCCCCCTTTGGGTTCTAGGTGAAAATCTCACTCGACACATCAATCAAAAATGTTTCCATGGTGTGTATTTGTTGTTCATTTTCATCAAATAAACAAAATAAAACCCAGAATTAATCCTGAAAGACAAGAAATGAGCATAAAAGATGCTTCAGCGCAAGTGGTAATCTTACTAAGAGAGCCCAAATTTCTAAAAATATTGCGAAAAACAACAATCTTCTGTTTTACAGTGAATGTTTGAGGTGTTTAGAAGGCATTTATTTCATTTTTAGAAAATTTAATTTTTCACATTTTTCCATGAAAAGTGCCAATACCCCCCCTTTTGGGTTCTAGGTGAAATTCTCACTCGACAAAAATGAAACAAAAATGTTGTCATGGTGTGTATTGTTGTTCATTTTCATTAAATAACAAAAATAAAACCCAGAATTTATCTTGAAAGACAAGAAATGAGCATAAAAGTTGCTTAAGCGAAAGTGTTAATGTTACTTAAAGAGCCCAAATTTCTAAAAATATTGCGAAAAACAATTATCTTCTGTTTTAGAGTGAATGTTTGAGGTGTTTCGAAGGCATTTATTTCATTTTTAGAAAATTTAATTTTTCACATTTTTCCATGAAAAGTGCCAATACCCCCCCCTTTGGGTTCTAGGTGAAAATCTCACTCGAAACAAATCAAACAAAAATGTATCCAAGGTGTGCATTGTTGTTCATTTTCATCAAATAAGCAAAATAAAACCCAGAATGAATCCTGAAAGACAATAAATGATCATAAAAGATGCTTCAGCCCAGGTGTTAATGTTACTAAAACAGCCCAAATTTTTAAAAATATTGCGAAAAACAACAATCTTCTGTTTTAGAGTGAATGTTTGAGGTGTTTAGAAGGCATTTATTTCATTTTTATAGAATTTAATTTTTCACATATTTCCATGAAAAGTGCCAATACCCCCCCCTTTGGGTTCTAGGTGAAAATCTCATTTGACACATTTCATACAAAAATGTTTCCATGGTATGTATTGTTGTTCATTTTCATCAAATAAACAAAATAAAACCCAGAATTAATCTTGAAAGACAAGAAATGAGCATAAAAGTTGCTTCAGCGAAAGTGTGAATGTTACTAAGAGAGCCCAAAATTCTAAAAATATTGCGAAAAACAACAATCTTCTGTTTTAGAGTGAATGTTTGAGGTGTTTCGAAGGCATTTATTTCATTTTTAGAAAATTTAATTTTTTACATTTTTCCATGAAAAGTGCCAATACCCCCCCCTTTGGGTTCTAGGTGAAAATCTCACTCGACACATCAATCAAAAATGTTTCCATGGTGTGTATTTGTTGTTCATTTTCATCAAATAAACAAAATAAAACCCAGAATTAATCCTGAAAGACAAGAAATGAGCATAAAAGATGCTTCAGCGCAAGTGGTAATCTTACTAAGAGAGCCTAAATTTCTAAAAATATTGCGAAAAACAACAATCTTCTGTTTTAGAGTGAATGTTTAGGTGTTTAGAAGGCATTTATTTCATTTTTAGAAAATTTAATTTTTTACATTTTTCCATGAAAAGTGCCAATACCCCCCCCTTTGGGTTCTAGGTGAAAATCTCACTCGAAACAAATCAAACAAAAATGTATCCAAGGTGTGTATTGTTGCTCATTTTCATCAAATAAACAAAATAAAACCCAGAATGTATCCTGAAAGACAATAAATGATCATAAAAGAAGCTTAAGCCAAGGTGTTAATGTTACTAAAAGAGCCCAAATTTCTAAAAATAATGCGAAAAACAACAATCTTCTGTTTTACAGTGAATGTTTGAGGTGTTTAGAAGGCATTTATTTCATTTTTAGAAAATTTAATTTTTTACATTTTTCCATGAAAAGTGCCAATACCCCCCCCTTAGGGTTCTAGGTGAAAATCTCACTCGGTACAAATCAAACAAAAATGTATCCAAGGTGTGTATTGTTGTTCATTTTCATCAAATAAACAAAATAAAACCCAGAATTAATCCTGAAAGACAATAAATGATCATAAAAGATGCTTCAGCCCAGGTGTTAATGTTACTAAAAGAGCCCAAATTTCTAAAAATATTGCGAAAAACAACAATCTTCTGTTTTAGAGTTAATGTTTGAGGTGTTTAGAAGGCATTTATTTCATTTTTAGAAAATTTAATTTTTCACATTTTTCCATCAAAAGTGCCAATACCCCCCCCTTTGGGTTCTAGGTGAAAATCTCACTCGACACAAATCAAACAAAAATGTATCCAAGGTGTGTAATATTGTTCATTTTCATCAAATAAACAAAATAAAACCCAGAATGTATCCTGACAGACAATAAATGATCATAAAAGATGCTTCAGCCCAGGTGTTAATGTTACTAAAAGAGCCCAAATTTCTACAAATATTGCAAAAAACAACAATATTCTGTTTTAGAGTGAATGTTTGAGGTGTTTAGAAGGCATTTATTTCATTTTTAGAAAATTTAATTTTTTACATTTTTCCATGAAAAGTGCCAATTCCCCCCCCCTTTGGGTTCTAGGTGAAAATCTCACTCGACACAAATCAAACAAAAATGTATCCAAGGGGTGTATTCTTGTTCATTTTCATCAAATAAACAAATTAAAACCCAAAATGAATCCTGAAAGACAATAAATGATCATTAAAGATGCTTCAGCCCAGGTGTTAATGTTACTAAAAGAGCCCAAATTTCTAAAAATATTGCGAAAAACAACAATCTTCTGTTTTACAGTGAATGTTTGAGGTGTTTAGAAGGCATTTATTTCATTTTTAGAAAATTTAATTTTTTACATTTTTCCATGAAAAGTGCCAATTCCCCCCTTTGGGTTCCTGGTGAAAATCTCACTCGACACAAATCAAACAAAAATGTATCCAAGGTGTGTATTGTTGTTCATTTTCATCAAATAAACAAAATAAAACCCAGAATTAATCCTGAAAGACAAGAAATGAGCATAAAAGTTGTTTCAGCGCAAGTGGTTATGTTACTAAAAGAGCCCAAATTTCTAAAAATATTGCGAAAAACAACAATCTTCTGTTTCAGAGTGAATGTTTGAGGTGTTTAGAAGGCATTTATTTCATTTTTAGAAAATTTAATTTTTCACATTTTTCCATGAAAAGTGCCAATACCCTCCCCTTTGGGTTCTAGGTGAAAATCTCACTCGAAACAAATCAAACAAAAATGTATCCAAGGTGTGTATGGTTGTTCATTTTCATCAAATAAACAATATAAAACCCAGAATTAATCCTGAAAGACAAGAAATGAGCATAAAAGTTGCTTCAGCGCAAGTGGTAATGTTACTAAAAGAGCCCAAATTTCTAAAAATATTGCGAAAAACAACAATTTTCTGTTTCAGAGTGAATGTTTGAGGTGTTTAGAAGGCATTTATTTCATTTTTAGAAAATTTAATTTTTCACTTTTTTCCATGAAAAGTGCCAATACCCACCCCCCCCTTTGGGTTCTAGGTGAAAATGTCACTCGAAACAAATCAAACAAAAATGTATCCAAGGTGTGTATTGTTGATCATTTTCATCAAATAAACAAAATAAAACCCAGAAGGTATCCTGAAAGACAATAAATGATCATAAAAGAAGCTTCAGCCCAGGTGTAAATGTTACTAAAAGAGCCCAAATTTCTAAAAATATTGCGAAAAACAACAATCTTCTGTTTCAGAGTGAATGTTTGAGGTGTTTAGAAGGCATTTATTTCATTTTTAGAAAATTTAATTTTTCACATTTTTCCATGAAAAGTGCCAATACCCACCCCCCCCTTTTGGGTTCTTGGTGATAATCTCACTCGACACATTTCAAACAAAAATGTTTCCATGGTGTGTATTGTTTTTCATTTTCATCAAATAAACAAAATATAACCCAGAATTAATCTTGAAAGACAAGAAATGAGCATAAAAGATGCTTCAGCGAAAGTGTTAATGTTACTAAAAGAGCCCAAATTTCTAAAAATATTGCGAAAAACAACAATCTTCTGTTTTAGAGTGAATGTTTGAGGTTTTTAGAAGGCATTTATTTCATTTTTAGAAAATTTAATTTTTCACATTTATCCATGAAAAGTGTCAATTCCCCCCCTTTTGGGTTCTAGGTGAAAATCTCACTCGACACAAATCAAACAAAAATGTATCCAAGGTGTGTATTATGTTTCATTTTCATCAAATAAACAAAATAAAACCCAGAATGAATCATGAAAGACAATAAATGATCATAAAAGATGCTTCAGCCCAGGTGTTAATGTTACTAAAAGGGCCCAAATTTCTAAAAATATTGCGAAAAACAACAATCTTCTGTTTTAGAGTGATTGTTTGAGGTGTTCAGAAGGCATTTATTTCATTTTTAGAAAATTTAATTTTTTACATTTTTCCTTGAAAAGTGCAAATACCCCCCCTTTGGGTTCTAGGTGAAAATCTCACTCGAAACAAATCAAACAAAAATGTATCCAAGGTGTGTATTGTTGTTCATTTTCATCAAATAAGCAAAATAAAACCCAGAATGAATCCTGAAAGACAATAAATGATCAAAAAAGATGCTTCAGCCCAGGTGTTAATGTTACTAAAACAGCCCAAATTTTTAAAAATATTGCGAAAAACAACAATCTTCTGTTTTAGAGTGAATGTTTGAGGTGTTTAGAAGGCATTTATTTCATTTTTAGAAAATTTAATTTTTCACATTTTTCCATGAAAAGTGCCAATACCCCCCCCTTTGGGTTCTAGGTGAAAATCTCTCTTGACACAAATCAAACAAAAATGTTTCCATGGTGTGTATTGTTGTTCATTTTCATCAAATAAACAAAATAAAACCCAGAATTAATCCTGAAAGACAAGAAATGAGCATAAAAGTTGCTTCAGCGCAAGTGGTTATGTTACTAAAAGAGCCCAAATTTCGAAAAATATTGCGGTAAACAACAATCTTCTGTTTCAGAGTGAATGTTTGAGGTGTTTAGAAGGCATTTATTTCATTTTTAGAAAATTTAATTTTTCACATTTTTCCATGAAAAGTGCCAATACCCACCCCCCCTTTGGGTTCTAGGTGAAAATCTCACTCGAAACAAATCAAACAAAAATGTATCCAAGGTGTGTATTGTTGCTCATTTTCATCAAATAAACAAAATAAAACCCAGAATGTATCCTGAAAGACAATAAATGATCATAAAAGAATCTTCAGCCCAGGTGTTAATGTTACTAAAAGAGCCCAAATTTCTAAAAATATTGCGAAAAACAACAATCTTCTGTTTTAGAGTGAATGTTTGAGGTGTTTAGAAGGCATTTATTTCATTTTTAGAAAATTTAATTTTTCACATTTTTCCATGAAAAGTGTCAATTCCCCCCATTTTGGGTTCTAGGTGAAAATCTCACTCGACACAAATCAAACAAAAATGTATCCAAGGTGTGTATTGTTGATCATTTTCATCAAATAAACAAAATAAAACCCAGAATGAATCATGAAAGACAATAAATGATCATAAAAGATGCTTCAGCCCAGGTGTTAATGTTACTAAAAGAGCCCAAATTTCTAAAAATATTGCGAAAAACAACAATCTTCTGTTTTACAGTGAATGTTTGAGGTGTTTAGAAGGCATTTATTTCATTTTTAGAAAATTTAATTTTTTACATTTCTCCATGAAAAGTGCCAATACCCCCCCCTTTGGGTCCTAGGTGAAAATCTCACTCGACACAAATCAAACAAAAATGTTGTCATGGTGTGTATTGTTGTTCATTTTCATCAAATAAACAAAAAAAAAACCCAGAATTAATCTTGAAAGACAAGAAATGAGCATAAAAGTTGCTTCAGCGAAAGTGTATATGTTAGTAAAAGAGCCCAAATTTCTAAAAATATTGCGAAAAACAACAATCTTCTGTTTTAGAGTGAATGTTTGAGGTGTTTAGAAGGCATTTATTTCATTTTTAGAAAATATAATTTTTTACATTATTCCATGAAAAGTGCCAATACCCCCCCCTTTGGGTTCTAGGTGAAAATCTCACTCGATACAAATCAAACAAAAATGTATCCAAGGTGTGTATTGTTGTTCATTTTCATCAAATAAACAAAATAAAACCCAGAATTAATCCTGAAAGACAATAAATGATCATAAAAGATGCTTCAGCCCAGGTGTTAATGTTACTAAAAGAGGCCAAATTTCTAAAAATATTGCGAAAAACAACAATCTTCTGTTTAAGAGTTAATGTTTGAGGTGTTTAGAAGGCATTCATTTCATTTTTAGAAAATTTAATTTTTCACATTTTTCCATCAAAAGTGCCAATACCCCCCCCTTTGGGTTCTAGGTGAAAATCTCACTCGACACAAATCAAACAAAAATGTATCCAAGGTGTGTATTGTTGTTCATTTTCATCAAATAAACAAAATAAAACCCAGAATTAATCTTGAAAGACAAGAAATGAGCATAAAAGTTGCTTCAGCGAAAGTGTGAATGTTACTAAGAGAGCCCAAAATTCTAAAAATATTGCGAAAAACAACAATCTTCTGTTTTAGAGTGAATGTTTGAGGTGTTTCGAAGGCATTTATTTCATTTTTAGAAAATTTAATTTTTTACATTTTTCCATGAAAAGTGCCAATACCCCCCCCTTTGGGTTCTAGGTGAAAATCTCACTCGACACATCAATCAAAAATGTTTCCATGGTGTGTATTGTTGTTCATTTTCATCAAATAAACAAAATAAAACCCAGAATTAATCCTGAAAGACAAGAAATGAGCATAAAAGATGCTTCAGCGCAAGTGGTAATCTTACTAAGAGAGCCTAAATTTCTAAAAATATTGCGAAAAACAACAATCTTCTGTTTTAGAGTGAATGTTTAGGTGTTTAGAAGGCATTTATTTCATTTTTAGAAAATTTAATTTTTTACATTTTTCCATGAAAAGTGCCAATACCCCCCCCTTTGGGTTCTAGGTGAAAATCTCACTCGAAACAAATCAAACAAAAATGTATCCAAGGTGTGTATTGTTGCTCATTTTCATCAAATAAACAAAATAAAACCCAGAATGTATCCTGAAAGACAATAAATGATCATAAAAGAAGCTTAAGCCAAGGTGTTAATGTTACTAAAAGAGCCCAAATTTCTAAAAATAATGCGAAAAACAACAATCTTCTGTTTTACAGTGAATGTTTGAGGTGTTTAGAAGGCATTTATTTCATTTTTAGAAAATTTAATTTTTTACATTTTTCCATGAAAAGTGCCAATACCCCCCCCTTAGGGTTCTAGGTGAAAATCTCACTCGGTACAAATCAAACAAAAATGTATCCAAGGTGTGTATTGTTGTTCATTTTCATCAAATAAACAAAATAAAACCCAGAATTAATCCTGAAAGACAATAAATGATCATAAAAGATGCTTCAGCCCAGGTGTTAATGTTACTAAAAGAGCCCAAATTTCTAAAAATATTGCGAAAAACAACAATCTTCTGTTTTAGAGTTAATGTTTGAGGTGTTTAGAAGGCATTTATTTCATTTTTAGAAAATTTAATTTTTCACATTTTTCCATCAAAAGTGCCAATACCCCCCCCTTTGGGTTCTAGGTGAAAATCTCACTCGACACAAATCAAACAAAAATGTATCCAAGGTGTGTAATATTGTTCATTTTCATCAAATAAACAAAATAAAACCCAGAATGTATCAGGACAGACAATAAATGATCATAAAAGATGCTTCAGCCCAGGTGTTAATGTTACTAAAAGAGCCCAAATTTCTACAAATATTGCAAAAAACAACAATATTCTGTTTTAGAGTGAATGTTTGAGGTGTTTAGAAGGCATTTATTTCATTTTTAGAAAATTTAATTTTTTACATTTTTCCATGAAAAGTGCCAATTCCCCCCCCCTTTGGGTTCTAGGTGAAAATCTCACTCGACACAAATCAAACAAAAATGTATCCAAGGGGTGTATTCTTGTTCATTTTCATCAAATAAACAAATTAAAACCCAAAATGAATCCTGAAAGACAATAAATGATCATTAAAGATGCTTCAGCCCAGGTGTTAATGTTACTAAAAGAGCCCAAATTTCTAAAAATATTGCGAAAAACAACAATCTTCTGTTTTACAGTGAATGTTTGAGGTGTTTAGAAGGCATTTATTTCATTTTTAGAAAATTTAATTTTTTACATTTTTCCATGAAAAGTGCCAATTCCCCCCTTTGGGTTCCTGGTGAAAATCTCACTCGACACAAATCAAACAAAAATGTATCCAAGGTGTGTATTGTTGTTCATTTTCATCAAATAAACAAAATAAAACCCAGAATTAATCCTGAAAGACAAGAAATGAGCATAAAAGTTGTTTCAGCGCAAGTGGTTATGTTACTAAAAGAGCCCAAATTTCTAAAAATATTGCGAAAAACAACAATCTTCTGTTTCAGAGTGAATGTTTGAGGTGTTTAGAAGGCATTTATTTCATTTTTAGAAAATTTAATTTTTCACATTTTTCCATGAAAAGTGCCAATACCCTCCCCTTTGGGTTCTAGGTGAAAATCTCACTCGAAACAAATCAAACAAAAATGTATCCAAGGTGTGTATGGTTGTTCATTTTCATCAAATAAACAATATAAAACCCAGAATTAATCCTGAAAGACAAGAAATGAGCATAAAAGTTGCTTCAGCGCAAGTGGTAATGTTACTAAAAGAGCCCAAATTTCTAAAAATATTGCGAAAAACAACAATTTTCTGTTTCAGAGTGAATGTTTGAGGTGTTTAGAAGGCATTTATTTCATTTTTAGAAAATTTAATTTTTCACTTTTTTCCATGAAAAGTGCCAATACCCACCCCCCCCTTTGGGTTCTAGGTGAAAATGTCACTCGAAACAAATCAAACAAAAATGTATCCAAGGTGTGTATTGTTGATCATTTTCATCAAATAAACAAAATAAAACCCAGAAGGTATCCTGAAAGACAATAAATGATCATAAAAGAAGCTTCAGCCCAGGTGTAAATGTTACTAAAAGAGCCCAAATTTCTAAAAATATTGCGAAAAACAACAATCTTCTGTTTCAGAGTGAATGTTTGAGGTGTTTAGAAGGCATTTATTTCATTTTTAGAAAATTTAATTTTTCACATTTTTCCATGAAAAGTGCCAATACCCACCCCCCCCTTTTGGGTTCTTGGTGATAATCTCACTCGACACATTTCAAACAAAAATGTTTCCATGGTGTGTATTGTTTTTCATTTTCATCAAATAAACAAAATATAACCCAGAATTAATCTTGAAAGACAAGAAATGAGCATAAAAGATGCTTCAGCGAAAGTGTTAATGTTACTAAAAGAGCCCAAATTTCTAAAAATATTGCGAAAAACAACAATCTTCTGTTTTAGAGTGAATGTTTGAGGTTTTTAGAAGGCATTTATTTCATTTTTAGAAAATTTAATTTTTCACATTTATCCATGAAAAGTGTCAATTCCCCCCCTTTTGGGTTCTAGGTGAAAATCTCACTCGACACAAATCAAACAAAAATGTATCCAAGGTGTGTATTATGTTTCATTTTCATCAAATAAACAAAATAAAACCCAGAATGAATCATGAAAGACAATAAATGATCATAAAAGATGCTTCAGCCCAGGTGTTAATGTTACTAAAAGGGCCCAAATTTCTAAAAATATTGCGAAAAACAACAATCTTCTGTTTTAGAGTGATTGTTTGAGGTGTTCAGAAGGCATTTATTTCATTTTAGAAAATTTAATTTTTTACATTTTTCCTTGAAAAGTGCAAATACCCCCCCTTTGGGTTCTAGGTGAAAATCTCACTCGAAACAAATCAAACAAAAATGTATCCAAGGTGTGTATTGTTGTTCATTTTCATCAAATAAGCAAAATAAAACCCAGAATGAATCCTGAAAGACAATAAATGATCAAAAAAGATGCTTCAGCCCAGGTGTTAATGTTACTAAAACAGCCAAATTTTTAAAAATATTGCGAAAAACAACAATCTTCTGTTTTAGAGTGAATGTTTGAGGTGTTTAGAAGGCATTTATTTCATTTTTAGAAAATTTAATTTTTCACATTTTTCCATGAAAAGTGCCAATACCCCCCCCTTTGGGTTCTAGGTGAAAATCTCTCTTGACACAAATCAAACAAAAATGTTTCCATGGTGTGTATTGTTGTTCATTTTCATCAAATAAACAAAATAAAACCCAGAATTAATCCTGAAAGACAAGAAATGAGCATAAAAGTTGCTTCAGCGCAAGTGGTTATGTTACTAAAAGAGGCCAAATTTCGAAAAATATTGCGGTAAACAACAATCTTCTGTTTCAGAGTGAATGTTTGAGGTGTTTAGAAGGCATTTATTTCATTTTTAGAAAATTTAATTTTTCACATTTTTCCATGAAAAGTGCCAATACCCACCCCCCCTTTGGGTTCTAGGTGAAAATCTCACTCGAAACAAATCAAACAAAAATGTATCCAAGGTGTGTATTGTTGCTCATTTTCATCAAATAAACAAAATAAAACCCAGAATGTATCCTGAAAGACAATAAATGATCATAAAAGAATCTTCAGCCCAGGTGTTAATGTTACTAAAAGAGCCCAAATTTCTAAAAATATTGCGAAAAACAACAATCTTCTGTTTTAGAGTGAATGTTTGAGGTGTTTAGAAGGCATTTATTTCATTTTTAGAAAATTTAATTTTTCACATTTTTCCATGAAAAGTGTCAATTCCCCCCATTTTGGGTTCTAGGTGAAAATCTCACTCGACACAAATCAAACAAAAATGTATCCAAGGTGTGTATTGTTGATCATTTTCATCAAATAAACAAAATAAAACCCAGAATGAATCATGAAAGACAATAAATGATCATAAAAGATGCTTCAGCCCAGGTGTTAATGTTACTAAAAGAGCCCAAATTTCTAAAAATATTGCGAAAAACAACAATCTTCTGTTTTACAGTGAATGTTTGAGGTGTTTAGAAGGCATTTATTTCATTTTTAGAAAATTTAATTTTTTACATTTCTCCATGAAAAGTGCCAATACCCCCCCCTTTGGGTCCTAGGTGAAAATCTCACTCGACACAAATCAAACAAAAATGTTGTCATGGTGTGTATTGTTGTTCATTTTCATCAAATAAACAAAAAAAAACCCAGAATTAATCTTGAAAGACAAGAAATGAGCATAAAAGTTGCTTCAGCGAAAGTGTATATGTTAGTAAAAGAGCCCAAATTTCTAAAAATATTGCGAAAAACAACAATCTTCTGTTTTAGAGTGAATGTTTGAGGTGTTTAGAAGGCATTTATTTCATTTTTAGAAAATATAATTTTTTACATTATTCCATGAAAAGTGCCAATACCCCCCCCTTTGGGTTCTAGGTGAAAATCTCACTCGATACAAATCAAACAAAAATGTATCCAAGGTGTGTATTGTTGTTCATTTTCATCAAATAAACAAAATAAAACCCAGAATTAATCCTGAAAGACAATAAATGATCATAAAAGATGCTTCAGCCCAGGTGTTAATGTTACTAAAAGAGCCCAAATTTCTAAAAATATTGCGAAAAACAACAATCTTCTGTTTAAGAGTTAATGTTTGAGGTGTTTAGAAGGCATTCATTTCATTTTTAGAAAATTTAATTTTTCACATTTTTCCATCAAAAGTGCCAATACCCCCCCCCTTTGGGTTCTAGGTGAAAATCTCACTCGACACAAATCAAACAAAAATGTATCCAAGGTGTGTATTGTTGTTCATTTTCATCAAATAAACAAAATAAAACCCTGAATGTATCCTGACAGACAATAAATGATCATAAAAGATGCTTCAGCCCAGGTGTAAATGTTACTAAAAGAGCCCAAATTTCTACAAATATTTCAAAAAACAACAATATTCTGTTTTAGAGTGGATGTTTGAGGTGTTAAAAGGCATTTATTTCATTTTTAGAAAATTTAATTTTTCACATTTTTCCATGAAAAGTGCCAATACCCCCCCTTTGGGTTCTAGGTGAAAATCTCACTCGACACATTTCAAACAAAAATGTTTCCATGGTGTCTATTGTTGTACATTTTCATGAAATAAAAAAAATAAAACCCAGAATGTATCCTGAAAGACAATAAATGATCATAAAAGATGCTTCAGCCCAGGTGTTAATGTAACTAAAAGAGCCCAAATTTCTAAAAATATTGCGAAAAACAACAATCTTCTGTTTTAGAGTTAATGTTTGAGGTGTTTAGAAGGCATTTATTTCATTTTTAGAAAATTTAATTTTTCACATTTTTCCATCAAAAGTGCCAATACCCCCCCTTTGGGTTCTAGGTGAAAATCTCACTCGACACAAATCAAACAAAAATGTATCCAAGGGGTGTATTGTTGTTCATTTTCATCAAATAAACAAAATAAAACCCAGAATGTATCCTGACAGACAATAAATGATCATAAAACATGCTTCAGCCCAGGTTTTAATGTTACTAAAAGAGCCCAAATTTCTACAAATATTGCAAAAAACAACAATATTCTGTTTAAGAATGAATGTTTGAGGTGTTTAGAACGCATTTATTTCATTTTTAGAAAATTTATTTTTCCCATTTTTCCATGAAAAGTGCCAATACCCCCCCTTTGGGTTCTAGGTGAAAATCTCACTCGACACATTTCAAACAAAAATGTTTCCATGGTGTGTATTGTTATTCATTTTCATTAAATAACCAAAATAAAACCCAGAATTAATCCTGAAAGACAAGAAATGAGCATAAAAGTTGCTTAAGCGAAAGTGTTAATGTTACTTAAAGAGCCCAAATTTCTAAAAATATTGCGAAAAACAATTATCTTCTGTTTTAGAACGAATGTTTGAGGTGTTTAGAAGGCATTTATTTCATTTTTAGAAAATTTAATTTTTCACATTTTTCCATGAAAAGTGCCAATACCCCCCCCTTTTGGTTCTAGGTGAAAATCTCACTCGACACATTTCAAACAAAAATGTTTCCATGGTGTGTATTGTTGTTCATTTTCATCAAATAAACAAAATAAAACCCGGAATAAATCCTGAAAGACAATAAATGATCATAAAAAACGCTTCAGCCCAGGTGTTAATGTTACTAAAAGAGCCCAAATTTCTAAAAATATTGCAAAAAAACCACAATCTTCTGTTTTAGAGTGATTGTTTGAGGTGTTTAGAAGGCATTTATTTCATTTTTAGAAAATTTAATTTTTCACATTTTTCCATGAAAAGTGCCAATACCCACCCCCCCCTTTTGGGTTCTTGGTGAAAATTCCACTCGACACATTTCAAACAAAAATGTTTCCATGGTGTGTATTGTTTTTCATTTTCATCAAATAAACAAAATGAAACCCAGAATTAATCTTGAAAGACAAGAAATGAGCATAAAAGATGCTTCAGCGAAAGTGTTAATGTCACTAAAAGAGCCCAAATTTCTAAAAATATTGCGAAAAACAACAATCTTCTGTTTTAGAGTGAATGTTTGAGGTGTTTAGAAGGCATTTATTTCATTTTTAGAAAATTTAATTTTTCACATTTATCCATGAAAAGTGTCAATTCCCCCCCTTTGGGTTCTAGGTGAAAATCTCTCTTGACACAAATCAAACAAAAATGTTTCCATGGTGTGTATTGTTGTTCATTTTCATCAAATAAACAAAATAAAACCCAGAATTAATCCTGAAAGACAAGAAATGAGCATAAAAGTTGCTTCAGCGCAAGTGGTTATGTTACTAAAAGAGCCCAAATTTCGAAAAATATTGCGGTAAACAACAATCTTCTGTTTCAGAGTGAATGTATGAGGTGTTTAGAAGGCATTTATTTCATTTTTAGAAAATTTAATTTTTCACATTTTTCCATGAAAAGTGCCAATACCCACCCCCCCTTTGGGTTCTAGGTGAAAATCTCACTCGAAACAAATCAAACAAAAATGTATCCAAGGTGTGTATTGTTGCTCATTTTCATCAAATAAACAAAATAAAACCCAGAATGTATCCTGAAAGACAATAAATGATCATAAAAGAATCTTCAGCCCAGGTGTTAATGTTACTAAAAGAGCCCAAATTTCTAAAAATATTGCGAAAAACAACAATCTTCTGTTTTAGAGTGAATGTTTGAGGTGTTTAGAAGGCATTTATTTCATTTTTAGAAAATTTAATTTTTCACATTTTTCCATGAAAAGTGTCAATTCCCCCCATTTTGGGTTCTAGGTGAAAATCTCACTCGACACAAATCAAACAAAAATGTATCCAAGGTGTGTATTGTTGATCATTTTCATCAAATAAACAAAATAAAACCCAGAATGAATCATGAAAGACAATAAATGATCATAAAAGATGCTTCAGCCCAGGTGTTAATGTTACTAAAAGAGCCCAAATTTCTAAAAATATTGCGAAAAACAACAATCTTCTGTTTTACAGTGAATGTTTGAGGTGTTTAGAAGGCATTTATTTCATTTTTAGAAAATTTAATTTTTTACATTTCTCCATGAAAAGTGCCAATACCCCCCCCTTTGGGTCCTAGGTGAAAATCTCACTCGACACAAATCAAACAAAAATTTTGTCATGGTGTGTATTGTTGTTCATTTTCATCAAATAAACAAAAAAAAACCCAGAATTAATCTTGAAAGACAAGAAATGAGCATAAAAGTTGCTTCAGCGAAAGTGTATATGTTAGTAAAAGAGCCCAAATTTCTAAAAATATTGCGAAAAACAACAATCTTCTGTTTTAGAGTGAATGTTTGAGGTGTTTAGAAGGCATTTATTTCATTTTTAGAAAATTTAATTTTTTACATTTTTCCATGAAAAGTGCCAATACCCCCCCCTTTGGGTTCTAGGTGAAAATCTCACTTGATACAAATCAAACAAAAATGTATCCAAGGTGTGTATTGTTGTTCATTTTCATCAAATAAACAAAATAAAACCCAGAATTAATCCTGAAAGACAATAAATGATCATAAAAGATGCTTCAGCCCAGGTGTTAATGTTACTAAAAGAGCCCAAATTTCTACAAATATTGCAAAAAACAACAATATTCTGTTTAAGAATGAATGTTTGAGGTGTTTAGAACGCATTTATTTCATTTTTAGAAAATTTATTTTTCCCATTTTTCCATGAAAAGTGCCAATACCCCCCCTTTGGGTTCTAGGTGAAAATCTCACTCGACACATTTCAAACAAAAATGTTTCCATGGTGTGTATTGTTATTCATTTTCATTAAATAACCAAAATAAAACCCAGAATTAATCTTGAAAGACAAGAAATGAGCATAAAAGTTGCTTCAGCGAAAGTGTATATGTTAGTAAAAGAGCCCAAATTTCTAAAAATATTGCGAAAAACAACAATCTTCTGTTTTAGAGTGAATGTTTGAGGTGTTTAGAAGGCATTTATTTCATTTTTAGAAAATTTAATTTTTTACATTTTTCCATGAAAAGTGCCAATACCCCCCCCTTTGGGTTCTAGGTGAAAATCTCACTTGATACAAATCAAACAAAAATGTATCCAAGGTGTGTATTGTTGTTCATTTTCATCAAATAAACAAAATAAAACCCAGAATTAATCCTGAAAGACAATAAATGATCATAAAAGATGCTTCAGCCCAGGTGTTAATGTTACTAAAAGAGCCCAAATTTCTAAAAATATTGCGAAAAACAACAATCTTCTGTTTAAGAGTTAATGTTTGAGGTGTTTAGAAGGCATTCATTTCATTTTTAGAAAATTTAATTTTTCACATTTTTCCATCAAAAGTGCCAATACCCCCCCCTTTGGGTTCTAGGTGAAAATCTCACTCGACACAAATCAAACAAAAATGTATCCAAGGTGTGTATTGTTGTTCATTTTCATCAAATAAACAAAATAAAACCCTGAATGTATCCTGACAGACAATAAATGATCATAAAAGATGCTTCAGCCCAGGTGTAAATGTTACTAAAAGAGCCCAAATTTCTACAAATATTTCAAAAAACAACAATATTCTGTTTTAGAGTGGATGTTTGAGGTGTTAAAAGGCATTTATTTCATTTTTAGAAAATTTAATTTTTCACATTTTTCCATGAAAAGTGCCAATACCCCCCCTTTGGGTTCTAGGTGAAAATCTCACTCGACACATTTCAAACAAAAATGTTTCCATGGTGTCTATTGTTGTACATTTTCATGAAATAAAAAAAATAAAACCCAGAATGTATCCTGAAAGACAATAAATGATCATAAAAGATGCTTCAGCCCAGGTGTTAATGTAACTAAAAGAGCCCAAATTTCTAAAAATATTGCGAAAAACAACAATCTTCTGTTTTAGAGTTAATGTTTGAGGTGTTTAGAAGGCATTTATTTCATTTTTAGAAAATTTAATTTTTCACATTTTTCCATCAAAAGTGCCAATACCCCCCCTTTGGGTTCTAGGTGAAAATCTCACTCGACACAAATCAAACAAAAATGTATCCAAGGTGTGTATTGTTGTTCATTTTCATCAAATAAACAAAATAAAACCCAGAATGTATCCTGACAGACAATAAATGATCATAAAACATGCTTCAGCCCAGGTTTTAATGTTACTAAAAGAGCCCAAATTTCTACAAATATTGCAAAAAACAACAATCTTCTGTTTTAGAGTGAATGTTTGAGGTGTTTAGAAGGCATTTATTTCATTTTTAGAAAATTTAATTTTTCACATTTTTCCATGAAAAGTGTCAATTCCCCCCATTTTGGGTTCTAGGTGAAAATCTCACTCGACACAAATCAAACAAAAATGTATCCAAGGTGTGTATTGTTGATCATTTTCATCAAATAAACAAAATGAAACCCAGAATGAATCATGAAAGACAATAAATGATCATAAAAGATGCTTCAGCCCAGGTGTTAATGTTACTAAAAGAGCCCAAATTTCTAAAAATATTGCGAAAAACAACAATCTTCTGTTTTACAGTGAATGTTTGAGGTGTTTAGAAGGCATTTATTTCATTTTTAGAAAATTTAATTTTTTACATTTCTCCATGAAAAGTGCCAATACCCCCCCCTTTGGGTCCTAGGTGAAAATCTCACTCGACACAAATCAAACAAAAATTTTGTCATGGTGTGTATTGTTGTTCATTTTCATCAAATAAACAAAAAAAAACCCAGAATTAATCTTGAAAGACAAGAAATGAGCATAAAAGTTGCTTCAGCGAAAGTGTATATGTTAGTAAAAGAGCCCAAATTTCTAAAAATATTGCGAAAAACAACAATCTTCTGTTTTAGAGTGAATGTTTGAGGTGTTTAGAAGGCATTTATTTCATTTTTAGAAAATTTAATTTTTTACATTTTTCCATGAAAAGTGCCAATACCCCCCCCTTTGGGTTCTAGGTGAAAATCTCACTTGATACAAATCAAACAAAAATGTATCCAAGGTGTGTATTGTTGTTCATTTTCATCAAATAAACAAAATAAAACCCAGAATTAATCCTGAAAGACAATAAATGATCATAAAAGATGCTTCAGCCCAGGTGTTAATGTTACTAAAAGAGCCCAAATTTCTACAAATATTGCAAAAAACAACAATATTCTGTTTAAGAATGAATGTTTGAGGTGTTTAGAACGCATTTATTTCATTTTTAGAAAATTTATTTTTCCCATTTTTCCATGAAAAGTGCCAATACCCCCCCTTTGGGTTCTAGGTGAAAATCTCACTCGACACATTTCAAACAAAAATGTTTCCATGGTGTGTATTGTTATTCATTTTCATTAAATAACCAAAATAAAACCCAGAATTAATCTTGAAAGACAAGAAATGAGCATAAAAGTTGCTTCAGCGAAAGTGTATATGTTAGTAAAAGAGCCCAAATTTCTAAAAATATTGCGAAAAACAACAATCTTCTGTTTTAGAGTGAATGTTTGAGGTGTTTAGAAGGCATTTATTTCATTTTTAGAAAATTTAATTTTTTACATTTTTCCATGAAAAGTGCCAATACCCCCCCCTTTGGGTTCTAGGTGAAAATCTCACTTGATACAAATCAAACAAAAATGTATCCAAGGTGTGTATTGTTGTTCATTTTCATCAAATAAACAAAATAAAACCCAGAATTAATCCTGAAAGACAATAAATGATCATAAAAGATGCTTCAGCCCAGGTGTTAATGTTACTAAAAGAGCCCAAATTTCTAAAAATATTGCGAAAAACAACAATCTTCTGTTTAAGAGTTAATGTTTGAGGTGTTTAGAAGGCATTCATTTCATTTTTAGAAAATTTAATTTTTCACATTTTTCCATCAAAAGTGCCAATACCCCCCCCCTTTGGGTTCTAGGTGAAAATCTCACTCGACACAAATCAAACAAAAATGTATCCAAGGTGTGTATTGTTGTTCATTTTCATCAAATAAACAAAATAAAACCCTGAATGTATCCTGACAGACAATAAATGATCATAAAAGATGCTTCAGCCCAGGTGTAAATGTTACTAAAAGAGCCCAAATTTCTACAAATATTTCAAAAAACAACAATATTCTGTTTTAGAGTGGATGTTTGAGGTGTTAAAAGGCATTTATTTCATTTTTAGAAAATTTAATTTTTCACATTTTTCCATGAAAAGTGCCAATACCCCCCCTTTGGGTTCTAGGTGAAAATCTCACTCGACACATTTCAAACAAAAATGTTTCCATGGTGTCTATTGTTGTACATTTTCATGAAATAAAAAAAATAAAACCCAGAATGTATCCTGAAAGACAATAAATGATCATAAAAGATGCTTCAGCCCAGGTGTTAATGTAACTAAAAGAGCCCAAATTTCTAAAAATATTGCGAAAAACAACAATCTTCTGTTTTAGAGTTAATGTTTGAGGTGTTTAGAAGGCATTTATTTCATTTTTAGAAAATTTAATTTTTCACATTTTTCCATCAAAAGTGCCAATACCCCCCCTTTGGGTTCTAGGTGAAAATCTCACTCGACACAAATCAAACAAAAATGTATCCAAGGTGTGTATTGTTGTTCATTTTCATCAAATAAACAAAATAAAACCCAGAATGTATCCTGACAGACAATAAATGATCATAAAACATGCTTCAGCCCAGGTTTTAATGTTACTAAAAGAGCCCAAATTTCTACAAATATTGCAAAAAACAACAATCTTCTGTTTTAGAGTGAATGTTTAGGTGTTTACAAGGCATTTATTTCATTTTTAGAAAATTTATTTTTCCCATTTTTCCATGAAAAGTGCCAATACCCCCCCTTTGGGTTCTAGGTGAAAATCTCACTCGACACATTTCAAACAAAAATGTTTCCATGGTGTGTATTGTTATTCATTTTCATTAAATAACCAAAATAAAACCCAGAATTAATCCTGAAAGACAAGAAATGAGCATAAAAGTTGCTTAAGCGAAAGTGTTAATGTTACTTAAAGAGCCCAAATTTCTAAAAATATTGCGAAAAACAATTATCTTCTGTTTTAGAACGAAAGTTTGAGGTGTTTAGAAGGCATTTATTTCATTTTTAGAAAATTTAATTTTTTACATTTCTTAAAGAAAAGTGCCAATACCCCCCCCTTTTGGTTCTAGGTGAAAATCTCACTCGACACATTTCAAACAAAAATGTTTCCATGGTGTGTATTGTTGTTCATTTTCATCAAATAAACAAAATAAAACCCAGAATAAATCCTGAAAGACAATAAATGATCATAAAAAACGCTTCAGCCCAGGTGTTAATGTTACTAAAAGAGCCCAAATTTCTAAAATAATTGCAAAAAACCACAATCTTCTGTTTTAGTGTGATTGTTTGAGGTGTTTAGAAGGCATTTATTTCATTTTTAGAAAATTTAATTTTTCACATTTTTCCATGAAAAGTGCCAATACCCACCCCCCCCTTTTGGGTTCTTGGTGAAAATCTCACTCGACACATTTCAAACAAAAATGTTTCCATGGTGTGTATTGTTTTTCATTTTCATCAAATAAACAAAATGAAACCCAGAATTAATCTTAAAAGACAAGAAATGAGCATAAAAGATGCTTCAGCGAAAGTGTTAATGTCACTAAAAGAGCCCAAATTTCTAAAAATATTGCGAAAAACAACAATCTTCTGTTTTAGAGTGAATGTTTGAGGTGTTTAGAAGGCATTTATTTCATTTTTAGAAAATTTAATTTTTCACATTTATCCATGAAAAGTGTCAATTCCCCCCCTTTTGGGTTCTAGGTGAAAATCTCACTCGACACAAATCAAACAAAAATGTATCCAAGGTGTGTATTGTGTTTCATTTTCATCAAATAAACAAAATAAAACCCAGAATGAATCATAAAAGACAATAAATGATCATAAAAGATGCTTCAGCCCAGGTGTTAATGTTATAAAAGAGCCCAAAATTTTAAAATAGTGCGAAAAACAACAATCTTCTGTTTTAGAGTGAATGTTTGAGGTGTTTAGAAGGCATTTATTTCATTTTTAGAAAATTTAATTTTTTACATTTTTCCTTGAAAAGTGCAAATACCCCCCCCTTTGGGTTCTAGGTGAAAATCTCCCTCGACACAAATCAAAAAAAAATGTGTTCATGGTGTGTATTGTTGTTCATTTTCATCAAATAAACAAAATAAAACCCAGAATTAATCTTGAAAGACAAGAAATGAGCATAAAAGTTGCTTCAGCGAAAGTGTGAATGTTACTAAGAGAGCCCAAAATTCTAAAAATATTGCGAAAAACAACAATCTTCTGTTTTAGAGTGAATGTTTGAGGTGTTTAGAAGGCATTAATTTCATTTTTAGAAAATTTAATTTTTCACATTTTTCCATGAAAAGTGCCAATACCCCCCCCTTTGGGTTCTAGGTGAAAATCTTACTCGACACATCAAACAAAAATGTATCCAAGGTGTGTATTGTTGATCATTTTCATCAAATAAACAAAATAAAACCCAGAAGGTATCCTGAAAGACAATAAATGATCATAAAAGAAGCTTCAGCCCAGGTGTTATTGTTACTAAAAGAGCCCAAATTTCTAAAAATATTGCGAAAAACAACAATCTTCTGTTTTAGAGTGAATGTTTAGATGTTTAGAAGGCATTTATTTCATTTTTAGAAAATTTAATTTTTCACATTTTTCCATGAAAAATGCCAATACCCCCCCCTTTGGGTTCTAGGTGAAAATCTCACTCGACACAAATCAAACAAAAATGTTGTCATGGTGTGTATTGTTGTTCATTTCCATCAAATAAACAAAATAAAACCGAGAATTAATCTTGAAAGACAAGAAATGAGCATAAAAGTTTCTTCAGCGAAAGTGTTTATGTTAGTAAAAGAGCCCAAATTTCTAAAAATATTGCGAAAAACAAAAACTTCTGTTTTGGAGTGAATGTTTGAGGTGTTAAGAAGGCATTTATTTCATTTTTAGAAAATTTAATTTTTCACATTTTTCCATGAAAAGTGCCAATACCCTCCCTTTGGGTTCTAGGTGAAAATCTCACTCGACACAAATCAAACAAAAATGTTTCCATGGTGTGTATTGTTGGTCATTTTCGTCAAATAAACAAAATAAAACCCAGAATGTATCCTGAAAGACAATAAATGATCATAAAAGAAGCTTCAGCCCAGGTGTTAATGTTACTAAAAGAGCCCAAATTTCTGAAAATATTGCGAAAAACAACAATCTCCTGTTTTAGAGTTAATGTTTGAGGTGTTTAGAAGGCATTTATTTCATTTTTAGAAAATTTAATTTTTCACATTTTTCCATCAAAAGTGCCAATACCCCCCCCTTTTGGGTTCTAGGTGAAAATCTCACTCAACAAAAATCAAAAAAAAAGGTATCCAAGGTGTGTATTATTGTTCATTTTCATCAAATAAACAAAATAAAACCCAGGATGTATCCTGACAGAAAATAAATGATCATAAAAGATGCTTCAGCCCAGGTGTTAATGTTACTAAAAGAGCCCAAATTTCTACAAATATTGCGAAAAACAACAATCTTCTGTTTTATAGTGAATGTTTGAGGTGTTTAGAAGGCATTTATTTCGTTTTTAGAAAATTTAATTTTTCACATTTTTCCATGAAAAGTGCCAATACCCACCCCCCCCTTTGGGTTCTAGGTGAAAATCTCACTCGAAACAAATCAAACAAAAATGTATCCAAGGTGTGTATTGTTGTTCATTTTCATCAAATAAACAAAATAAAACCCAGAATGTATCCTGAAAGACAATAAATGATCATAAAAGAAGCTTCAGCCCAGGTGTTAATGTTACTAAAAGAGCCCAAATTTCTAAAAATATTGCGAAAAACAACAATCTTCTGTTTCAGAGTGAATGTTTGAGGTGTTTAGAAGGCATTTATTTCATTTTTAAAAAATTTAATTTTTCACATTTTTCCATGAAAAGTGCCAATACCCACCCCCCCCTTTTGGGTTCTTGGTGAAAATCTCACTCGACACATTTCAAACAAAAATGTTTCCATGGTGTGTATTGTTTTTCATTTTCATCAAATAAACAAAATAAAACCCAGAATTAATCTTGAAAGACAAGAAATGAGCATAAAAGATGCTTCAGCGAAAGTGTTAATGTTACTAAAAGAGCCCAAATTTCTAAAAATATTGCGAAAAACAACAATCTTCTGTTTTAGAGTGAATGTTTGAGGTGTTTAGAAGGCATTTATTTCATTTTTAGAAAATTTAATTTTTCACATTTATCCATGAAAAGTGTCAATTCCCCCCCTTTTGGGTTCTAGGTGAAAATCTCACTCGACACAAATCAAACAAAAATGTATCCAAGGTTTGTATTGTGTTTCATTTTCATCAAATAAAAAAAATAAAACCCAGAATGAATCATGAAAGACAATAAATGATCATAAAAGATGCTTCAGCCCAGGTGTTAATGTTATTAAAGAGCCCAAAATTTTAAAATAGTGCGAAAAACAACAATCTTCTGTTTTAGAGTGAATGTGTGAGGTGTTTAGAAGGCATTTATTTCATTTTTAGAAAATTTAATTTTTTACATTTTTCCTTGAAAAGTGCAAATACCCCCCCCTTTGGGTTCTAGGTGAAAATCTCACTCGAAACAAATAACAAAAATGTTGTCATGGTGTGTATTGTTGTTCATTTTCATCAAATAAACAAAATAAAACCCAGAATTAATCTTGAAAGACAAGAAATGAGCATAAAAGTTGCTTCAGCGAAAGTGTGAATGTTACTAAGAGAGCCCAAAATTCTAAAAATATTGCGAAAAACAACAATCTTCTGTTTTAGAGTGAATGTTTGAGGTGTTTAGAAGGCATTTATTTCATTTTTAGAAAATTTAATATTTTACATTTTTCCATGAAAAGTGCCAATACCCCCCCCTTTGGGTTCTAGGTGAAAATCTCACTCGACACATTAATCAAAAATGTTTCCAGGGTGTGTATTGTTGTTCATTTTCATCAAATAAACAAAATAAAACCCAGAATTAATCCTGAAAGACAAGAAATGAGCATAAAAGATGCTTCAGCCCAGGTGTTAATGTTACTAAAAGAGCCCAAATTTCTAAAAATATTGCGAAAAACAACAATCTTCTGTTTTAGAGTGAATGTTTAGATGTTTAGAAGGCATTTATTTCATTTTTAGAAAATTTAATTTTTCACATTTTTCCATGAAAAGTGCCAATACCCCCCCCTTTGGGTTCTAGGTGAAAATCTCACTCGACACAAATCAAACAAAAATGTTGTCATGGTGTGTATTGTTGTTCATTTCCATCAAATAAACAAAATAAAACCGAGAATTAATCTTGAAAGACAAGAAATGAGCATAAAAGTTTCTTCAGCGAAAGTGTTTATGTTAGTAAAAGAGCCCAAATTTCTAAAAATATTGCGAAAAACAACAATCTTCTGTTTTGGAGTGAATGTTTGAGGTGTTAAGAAGGCATTTATTTCATTTTTAGAAAATTTAATTTTTCACATTTTTCCATGAAAAGTGCCAATACCCTCCCTTTGGGTTCTAGGTGAAAATCTCGCTCGACACAAATCAAACAAAAATGTTTCCATGGTGTGTATTGTTGGTCATTTTCGTCAAATAAACAAAATAAAACCCAGAATGTATCCTGAAAGACAATAAATGATCATAAAAGAAGCTTCAGCCCAGGTGTTAATGTTACTAAAAGAGCCCAAATTTCTAAAAATATTGCGAAAAACAACAATCTTCTGTTTTAGAGTTAATGTTTGAGGTGTTTAGAAGGCATTTATTTCATTTTTAGAAAATTTAATTTTTCACATTTTTCCATCAAAAGTGCCAATACCCCCCCCTTTGGGTTCTAGGTGAAAATCTCACTCAACAAAAATAAAAAAAAAGGTATCCAAGGTGTGTATTATTGTTCATTTTCATCAAATAAACAAAATAAAACCCAGGATGTATCCTGACAGAAAATAAATGATCATAAAAGATGCTTCAGCCCAGGTGTTAATGTTACTAAAAGAGCCCAAATTTCTACAAATATTGCGAAAAACAACAATCTTCTGTTTTATAGTGAATGTTTGAGGTGTTTAGAAGGCATTTATTTCGTTTTTAGAAAATTTAATTTTTCACATTTTTCCATGAAAAGTGCCAATACCCACCCCCCCCTTTGGGTTCTAGGTGAAAATCTCACTCGAAACAAATCAAACAAAAATGTATCCAAGGTGTGTATTGTTGTTCATTTTCATCAAATAAACAAAATAAAACCCAGAATGTATCCTGAAAGACAATAAATGATCATAAAAGAAGCTTCAGCCCAGGTGTTAATGTTACTAAAAGAGCCCAAATTTCTAAAAATATTGCGAAAAACAACAATCTTCTGTTTCAGAGTGAATGTTTGAGGTGTTTAGAAGGCATTTATTTCATTTTTAGAAAATTTAATTTTTCACATTTTTCCATGAAAAGTGCCAATACCCACCCCCCCTTTTGGGTTCTTGGTGAAAATCTCACTCGACACATTTCAAACAAAAATGTTTCCATGGTGTGTATTGTTTTTCATTTTCATCAAATAAACAAAATAAAACCCAGAATTAATCTTGAAAGACAAGAAATGAGCATAAAAGATGCTTCAGCGAAAGTGTTAATGTTACTAAAAGAGCCCAAATTTCTAAAAATATTGCGAAAAACAACAATCTTCTGTTTTAGAGTGAATGTTTGAGGTGTTTAGAAGGCATTTATTTCATTTTAGAAAATTTAATTTTTCACATTTATCCATGAAAAGTGTCAATTCCCCCCCTTTTGGGTTCTAGGTGAAAATCTCACTCGACACAAATCAAACAAAAATGTATCCAAGGTTTGTATTGTGTTTCATTTTCATCAAATAAAAAAAATAAAACCCAGAATGAATCATGAAAGACAATAAATGATCATAAAAGATGCTTCAGCCCAGGTGTTAATGTTATTAAAGAGCCCAAAATTTTAAAATAGTGCGAAAAACAACAATCTTCTGTTTTAGAGTGAATGTGTGAGGTGTTTAGAAGGCATTTATTTCATTTTTAGAAAATTTAATTTTTTACATTTTTCCTTGAAAAGTGCAAATACCCATCCCTTTGGGTTCTAGGTGAAAATCTCACTCGAAACAAATCAAACAAAAATGTTGTCATGGTGTGTATTGTTGTTCATTTTCATCAAATAAACAAAATAAAACCCAGAATTAATCTTGAAAGACAAGAAATGAGCATAAAAGTTGCTTCAGCGAAAGTGTGAATGTTACTAAGAGAGCCCAAAATTCTAAAAATATTGCGAAAAACAACAATCTTCTGTTTTAGAGTGAATGTTTGAGGTGTTTAGAAGGCATTTATTTCATTTTTAGAAAATTTAATATTTTACATTTTTCCATGAAAAGTGCCAATACCCCCCCCTTTGGGTTCTAGGTGAAAATCTCACTCGACACATTAATCAAAAATGTTTCCAGGGTGTGTATTGTTGTTCATTTTCATCAAATAAACAAAATAAAACCCAGAATTAATCCTGAAAGACAAGAAATGAGCATAAAAGATGCTTCAGCGTAAGTGGTAATGTTACTAAGAGAGCCCAAATTTCTAAAAATATTGCGAAAAACAACAATCTTCTGTTTTAGAGTGAATGTTTGAGGTGTTTAGAAGGCATTTATTTCATTTTTAGAAAATTTAATTTTTCACATTTTTCCATGAAAAGTGCCAATACCCTCCCTTTGGGTTCTAGGTGAAAATCTCACTCGACACAAATCAAACAAAAATGTTTTCATGGTGTGTATTGTTGGTTATTTTCGTCAAATAAACAAAATAAAACCCAGAATGTATCCTGAAAGACAATAAATGATCATAAAAGAAGCTTCAGCCCAGGTGTTAATGTTACTAAAAGAGCCCAAATTTCTAAAAATATTGCGAAAAACAACAATCTTCTGTTTTGGAGTGAATGTTTGAGGTGTTAAGAAGGCATTTATTTCATTTTTAGAAAATTTAATTTTTCACATTTTTCCATGAAAAGTGCCAATACCCACCTCCCCCCTTTTGGGTTCTTGGTGAAAATCACACTCGACACATTTCAAACAAAAATGTTTCCATGGTGTGTATTGTTTTTCATTTTCATCAAATAAACAAAATAAAACCAAGAATTAATCTTGAAAGACAAGAAATGAGCATTAAAGATGCTTCAGCGAAAGTGTTAATGTTACTAAAAGAGCCCAAATTTCTAAAAATATTGCGAAAAACAACAATCTTCTGTTTTAGAGTTAATGTTTGAGGTGTTTAGAAGGCATTTATTTCATTTTAGAAAATTTAATTTTTCACATTTTTCCATCAAAAGTGCCAATACCCCCCCCTTTGGGTTCTAGGTGAAAATCTCACTCGACACAAATCAAACAAAAATGTATCCAAGGTGTGTATTGTTGATCATTTTCATCAAATAAACAAAATAAAACCCAGAATGAATCATGAAAGACAGTAAATGATCATAAAAGATGCTTCAGCCCAGGTGTTAATGTTACTAAAAGAGCCCAAATTTCTAAAAATATTGCGAAAAACAACAATCTTCTGTTTAAGAGTGAATGTTTGAGGTGTTTAGAAGGCATTTATTTCATTTTTAGAAAATTTAATTTTCTACATTTTTCCAAGAAAAGTGCCAATACCCCCCCCTTTGGGTCCTAGGTGAAAATCTCACTCGACACAAATCAAACAAAAATGTTGTCATGGTGTGTATTGTTGTTCATTTTCATCAAATAAACAAAAAAAAACCCAGAATTAATCTTGAAAGACAAGAAATGAGCATAAAAGTTGCTTCAGCGAAAGTGTTTATGTTAGTAAAAGAGCCCAAATTTCTAAAAATATTGTGAAAAACAACAATCTTCTGTTTTAGAGTGAATGTTTAGGTGTTTACAAGGCATTTATTTCATTTTTAGAAAATTTATTTTTTTACATTTTTCCATGAAAAGTGCCAATACCCCCCCCTTTGGGTTCTAGGTGAAAATCTCACTTGACACAAATCAAACAAAAATGTATCCAAGGTGTGTATTGTTGTTCATTTTCATCAAATAAACAAAATAAAACCCAGAATTAATCCTGAAAGACATGAAATGAGCATAAAAGATGCTTCAGCGCAAGTGTTAATTTTACTTAGAGCACAAATTTCTAAAAATATTGCGAAAAACAACAATCATCTGTTTTAGAGTGAATGTTTGAGGTGTTTAGAAGGCATTTATTTCATTTTTAGAAAATTTAATTTTTTACATTTTTCCATGAAAAGTGCCAATACCCCCCCTTTGGGTTCTAGGTGAAAATCTCACTCGTTACAAATCAAACAAAAATGTATCCAAGGTGTGTATTGTTGTTCATTTTCATCAAATAAACAAAATAAAACCCAGAATGTATCCTGAAAGACAAAAGATCATAAAAGATGCTTCAGCCCAGATGTTAATGTTACTAAAAGATTCCAAATTTCTAAAAATATTGCGAAAAACAACAATCTTCTGTTTTAGAGTGAATGTTTGAGGTGTTTAGAAGGCATTTCATTCATTTTAGAAAATTTAATTTTTCACATTTTACCATGAAAAGTGCCAATACCCCTTTGGGTTCTAGGTGAAAATCTCACTTGACACAAATCAAACAAAAATGTATCCAAGGTGTGTATTGCTGTTCATTTTCATCAAATTAACAAAATAAAACCCAGAATGAATCCTGAAAGACAAAAGATCATAAAAGATGCTTCAGCCCAGGTGTTAATGTTACTAAAAGAGCCCAAATTTCTAAAAATATTGCGAAAAACAACAAACTTCTGTTTTAGAGTGAATGTTTGAGGTGTTTAGAAGGCATTTCATTCATTTTTAGAAAATTTAATTATTTACATTTTTCCATGAAAAGTGCCAATACCCCCCCCTTTGGGTTCTAGGTGAAAATCTCACTTTACACAAATCAAACAAAAATGTTTCCATGGTGTGTATTGTTGTTCATTTTCATCAATTAAACAAAATAAAACCCAGAATTAATCCTGAAAGACATGAAATGAGCATAAAAGATGCTTCAGCGAAAGTGTTAATTTTACTAAAAGAGCCCAAATTTCTAAAAATATTGCGAAAAAAAAAATCTTCTGTTTTAGAGTGAATGTTTGAGGTATTTAGAAGGCATTTATTTCATTTTTAGAAAATTTAATTTTTTACATTTTTCCATGAAAAGTGCCAATACCCCCCCCTTTGGGTTCTAGGTGAAAATCTAACTTGACACAAATCAAACAAAAATGTTTCCATGGTGTGTAATGTTGTTCATTATCATCAAATAAACAAAATAAAACCCAGAATGTATCCTGAAAGACAATAAATGAGCATTAAAGTTGCTTCAGCGCAAGTGTTAATGTTACTAAAAGAGCCCAAATTTCTAAAAATATTGCGAAAAACAACAATCTTCTGTTTAAGAGTGAATGTTTGAGGTGTTTAGAAGGCATTTATTTCATTTTTAGAAAATTTAATTTTTCACATTTTTCCATGAAAAGTGCCAATACCCCATTGGGTTCTAGGTGAAAATCTAACTTGACACAAATCAAACAAAAATGTTTCCATGGTGTGTAATGGGTTTCATTATCATCAAATAAACAAAATAAAACCCAGAATGTATCCTGAAAGACAATAAATGAGCATAAAAGATGCTTCAGCGCAAGTGTTAATTTTACTAAAAGAGCCCAAATTTCTAAAAATATTGCGAAAAACAACAATCTTCTGTTTTAGAGTGAATGTTTGAGGTGTTTAGAAGGCATTTATTTCATTTTTAGAAAATTTAATTTATTACATTTTTCCATGAAAAGTGCCAATACCCCCCCCTTTGTGTTCTAGGTGAAAATCTAACTTGACACAAATCAAACAAAAATGTTTCCATGGTGTGTAATGTTGTTCGTTATCATGAAATAAACAAAATAAAACCCAGAATGTATCCTGAAAGACAATAAATGAGCATTAAAGTTGCTTCAGCGCAAGTGTTAATGTTACTAAAAGAGCCCAAATTTCTAAAAATATTGCGAAAAACAACAATCTTCTGTTTTAGATTGAATGTTTGAGGTGTTTAGAAGGCATTTATTTCATTTTTAGAAAATTTAATTTTTTACATTTTTCCATGAAAAGTGCCAATACCCTCCCTTTGGGTTCTAGGTGAAAATCTCACTTGACACAAATCAAACAAAAATGTTTCCATGGTGTGTATTGTTGTTCATTTTCATCAAATAAATAAAATAAATCCCAGAATATATCCTGAAAGACAATAAAAGATCATAAAAGATGCTTCAGCCCAGGTGTTAAGGTTACTAAAAGAGCCCAAATTTCTAAAAATATGGCGAAAAACAACCATTTTCTGTTTTAGAGTGAATGTTTGAGGTGTTTATAAGGCATTTATTTCATTTTTAGAAAATTATATTTTTAACATTTTTCCATGAAAAGTGCCAAAACCCCCCTTTGGGTTCTAGGTGAAAATCTCACTCGACACAAATCAAACAAAAATGTATCCAAGGTGTGTATTGTTGTTCATTTTCATCAAATAAATAAAATAAATCCCAGAATATATCCTGAAAGACAATAAAAGATCATAAAAGATGCTTCAGCCCAGGTGTTAAGGTTACTAAAAGAGCCCAAATTTCTAAAAATATTGCGAAAAACAACAATCTTCTGTTTTAGAGTGAATGTTTGAGGTGTTTAGAAGGCATTTATTTCATTTTTAGAAAATTTAATTTTTTACATTTTTCCATGAAAAGTGCCAATACCCCCCCCTTTGGGTTCTAGGTGAAAATCTCACTCGACACAAATCAAACAAAAATGCTTCCATGGTGTGTATTGTTGTTCATTATCATCAAATAAACAAAATAAAACCCAGAATGTATCCTGAAAGACAATAAATGAGCATTAAAGTTGCTTCAGCGCAAGTGTTAATGTTACTAAAAGAGCCCAAATTTCTAAAAATATTGCGAAAAACAATAATCTTCTGTTTTAGAGTGAATGTTTGAGGTGTTTAGAAGGCATTTATTTCATTTTTAGAAAATTTAATTTTTTACATTTTTCCATGAAAAGTGCCATGGAAAAGCACCCCCCCCCTTTGGGTTCTAGGTGGAAATCTCACTCGACACAAATCAAACAAAAATGTTTCCATGGTGTAAATTGTTGTTCATTTTCATCAAATAAACAAAATAAAACCCAGAATTAATCCTGAAAGACAATAAATGAGCATTAAAGTTGCTTCAGCGCAAGTGTTAATGTTACTAAAAGAGCCCAAATTTCTAAAAATATTGCGAAAAACAACAATCTTCTGTTTTAGAGTGAATGATTGAGGTGTTTCGAAGGCATTTATTTCATTTTTAGAAAATTTAATTTTTTACATTTTTCCATGAAAAGTGCCAATACCCCCCCCTTTGGGTTCTAGGTGAAAATCTCACTCGACACAAATCAAACAAAAATGTATCCAAGGTGTGTATTGTTATTCATTATCATCAAATAAACAAAATAAAACCGAGAATGTATCCTGAAAGACAATAAATGAGCATTAAAGTTGCTTCAGCGCAAGTGTTAATGTTACTAAAAGAGCCCAAATTTCTAAAAATATTGCGAAAAACAACAATCTTCTGTTTTAGAGTGAATGTTTTAGGTGTTTATAAGGCATTTATTTCATTTTTAGAAAAATTAATTTTTCACATTTTTCCATGAAAAGTGCCAATACCCCCCCCTTTGGGTTCTAGGTGAAAATCTCACTTGACACAAATCAAACAAAAATGTTTCCATGGTGTGTATTGTTCATTTTCATCAAATAAACAAAATAAAACCCAGAATTAATCTTGAAGGACAAGAAATGAGCATAAAAGTTGCTTCAGAGAAAGTAATAATGTTACTAAAAGAGCCCAAATTTCTAAAAATATTGCGAAAAACAACAATCTTCTGTTTTAGAGTGAATGTTTGAGGTGTTTAGAAGGCATTTCATTCATTTTTAGAAAATTTAATTTTTCACATTTTTCCATGAAAAGTGCCAATACCCCCCCCTTTGGGTTCTAGGTGAAAATCTCACTCGTTACAAATCAAACAAAAATGTATCCAAGGTGTGTATTGTTATTCATTTTCATCAAATAAACAAAATAAAACCCAGAATGAATCCTGAAAGACAATAAAAGATCATAAAAGATTCTTCAGCCAAGGTGTTAATGTTACTAAAAGAGCCCAAATTTTTAAAAATATTGCGAAAAACAACAATCTTCTGTTTTAGAGTGAATGTTTGAGGTGTTTAGAAGGCATTTCATTCATTTTTAGAAAATTTAATTTTTCACATTTTTCCATGAAAAGTGCCAATACCCCCCCCTTTGGGTTCTAGGTGAAAATCTCACTCGTTACAAATCAAACAAAAATGTATCCAAGGTGTGTATTGTTATTCATTTTCATCAAATAAACAAAATAAAACCCAGAATGAATCCTGAAAGACAATAAAAGATCATAAAAGATTCTTCAGCCAAGGTGTTAATGTTACTAAAAGAGCCCAAATTTTTAAAAATATTGCGAAAAACAACAATCTTCTGTTTTAGAGTGAATGTTTGAGGTGTTTAGAAGGCATTTCATTCATTTTTAGAAAATTTAATTTTTCACATTTTTCCATGAAATATGCCAATACCCCCCCTTTGGGTTCTAGGTGAAAATCTCACTCGACACAAATCAAAGAAAAATGTTTCCATGGTGGGTATTGTTGTTCATTTTCATCAAATAAACAAAATAAAACCCAGAATCTATCCTGAAAGACAATAAAGGAGCATTAAAGTTGCTTCAGCGCAGGTGTTAAAGTTACTAAAAGAGCCCAAATTTCTAAAAATATTGCGAAAAACAACAATCTTCTGTTTTAGAGTGAATGTTTGAGGTGTTTAGAAGGCATTTATTTCATTTTTAGAAAATTTAATTTTTTACATATTTCCATGAAAAGTGCCCCCTTTGGGTTCTAGGTGAAAATCTCACTCAAAACAAAAAAAAAACAAAAATGTTTCCATGGTGTGTATTGTTGTTCATTTTCATCAAATAAACAAAATAAAACCCAGAATTAATCTTGAAGGACAAGAAATGAGCATAAAAGTTGCTTCAGAGAAAGTGTTAATGTTACTAAAAGAGCCAAAATTTCTAAAAATATTGCGAAAAACAACAATCTTCTGTTTTAGAGTGAATGTTTGAGGTGTTTATAAGGCATTTATTTCATTTTTAGAAAATTTAATTTTTCACATTTTTCCATGAAAAGTGCCAATACCTCCCCCTTTGGGTTCTAGGTGAAAATCTCACTTGACACAAATCAAACAAAAATGTTTCCATGGTGTGTATTGTTGTTCATTTTCATCAAATAAACAAAATAAAACCCAGAATTAATCTTGAAGGACAAGAAATGAGCATAAAAGTTGCTTCAGAGAAAGTGTTAATGTTACTAAAAGAGCCCAAATTTTGGAGGATCAAAGAGCCCTTTGGGTTCTAGGTGAAAATCTCACTCGTTACAAATCAAACAAAAATGTATCCAAGGTGTGTATTGTTATTCATTTTCATCAAATAAACAAAATAAAACCCAGAATGAAACCTGAAAGACAATATAAGATCATAAAAGATTCTTCAGCCAAGGTGTTAATGTTACTAAAAGAGCCCAAATTTTTAAAAATATTGCGAAAAACAACAATCTTCTGTTTTAGAGTGAATGTTTGAGGTGTTAAGAAGGCATTTCATTCATTTTTAGAAAATTTAATTTTTCACATTTTTCCATGAAAAGTGCCAATACCCCCCCCTTTGGGTTCTAGGTGAAAATCTCACTTGACACAAATCAAACAAAAATGTATCCAAGGTGTGTATTGTTGTTCATTTTCATCAAATAAACAAAATAAAACCCAGAATGTATCCTGAAAGAGAATAAATGATCAAAAAAGATGCTTCAGCCCAGGTGTTAATGTTACTAAAAGAGCCCAAATTTCTAAAAATATTGCGAAAAACAACAATCTTCTGTTTTAGAGTGACTGTTTAGGTGTTTAGAAGGCATTTATTTCATTTTTAGAAAATTTAATTTTTTACATTTTTCCATGAAAAGTGCCAATACCCCCCCCTTTGGGTTCTAGGTGAAAATCTCACTTGAAACAAATCAAACAAAAATGTATCCAAGGTGTGTATTGTTGTTCATTTTCATCAAATAAACAAAATAAAACCCAGAATGAATCCTGAAAGACAATAAAAGATCATTAAAGATGCTTCAGCCCAGGTGTTAATGTTACTAAAAGAGCCCAAATTTCTAAAAATATTGCGAAAAACAACAATCTTCTGTTTTAGAGTGAATGTTTGAGGTGTTTAGAAGGCATTTATTTCATTTTTAGAAAATTTAATTTTTTACATTTTTCCATGAAAAGTGCCAATACCCCCCCCCCCCCTTTGGGTTCTAGGTGAAAATCTCACTCGACACAAATCAAACAAAAATGTTTCCATGGTGTGTATTGTTGTTCATTATCATCAAATAAACAAAATAAAACCCAGAATGTATCCTGAAAGACAATAAAAGATCATAAAAGATGCTTCAGCCAAGGTGTTAATGTTACTAAAAGAGTCCAAATTTCTAAAAATATTGCGAAAAACAACAATCTTCTGTTTTAGAGTGAATGTTTGAGATGTTTAGAAGGCATTTCATTCATTTTTAGAAAATTTAATTTTTCACATTTTTTTATGAAAAGTGCCAATACCCCCCCCTTTGGGTTCTAGGTGAAAATCTCACTTGACACAAATCAAACAAAAATGTTTCCATGGTGTGTATTGTTGTTCATTTTCATCAAATAAACAAAATAAAACCCAGAATGAATCCTGAAAGACAATAAAAGATCATAAAAGATGCTCCAACCCAGGTGTTAATGTTACTAAAAGAGCCCAAATCTCTAAAAATATTGCGAAAAAACACCAATATTCTGTTTTAGAGTGAATGTTTGAGGTGTTTAGAAGGCATTATTTCATTTTTAGAAAATTTAATTTTTTACATTTTTCCATGAAAAGTGCCAATACCCCCCCTTTGGGTTCTAGGTGAAAATCTCACTTGACACAAATCAAACAAAAATGTTCCAAGGTGTGTATTGTTGTTCATTTTCATCAAATAAAGAAAATAAAACCCAGAATGAATCCTGAAAGACAATAAAAGATCATAAAAGATGCTTCAGCCCAGGTGTTAATGTTACTAAAAGAGCCCAAATTTCTAAAAATATTGCGAAAAACAACAATCTTCTGTTTTAGAGTGAATGTTTGAGGTGTTTAGAAGGCATTTATTTCATTTTTAGAAAATTTAATTTTTTACTTTTTTCCATGAAAAGTGCCAATACCCCCCTTTGGGTTCTAGGTGAAAATCTCACTCGACACAAATCAAACAAAAATGTTTCCATGGTGTTATTGTTGTTCATTTTCATCAAATAAACAAAATAAAACCCAGAATGTATCCTGAAAGACAATAAATGAGCATTAAAGTTGCTTCAGCGCAAGTGTTAATGTTACTAAAAGAGCCCAAATTTCTAAAAATATTGCGAAAAACAACAATCTTCTGTTTTAGAGTGAATGTTTGAGGTGTTTATAAGGCATTTATTTCATTTTTAGAAAATTTAATTTTTCACATTTTTCCATGAAAAGTGCCAATACCCCCCCCTTTGGGTTCTAGGTGAAAATCTCACTCGTTACAAATCAAACAAAAATGTATCCAAGGTGTGTATTGTTATTCATTTTCATCAAATAAACAAAATAAAACCAAGAATGAATCCTGAAAGACAATATAAGATCATAAAAGATTCTTCAGCCAAGGTGTTAATGTTACTAAAAGAGCCCAAATTTTTAAAAATATTGCGAAAAACAACAATCTTCTGTTTTAGAGTGAATGTTTGAGGTGTTCAGAAGGCATTTCATTCATTTTTAGAAAATTTAATTTTTCACATTTTTCCATGAAAAGTGCCAATACCCCCCCCTTTGGGTTCTAGGTGAAAATCTCACTCGACACAAATCAAAGAAAAATGTTTCCATGGTGGGTATTGTTGTTCATTTTCATCAAATAAACAAAATAAAACCCAGAATGTATCCTGAAAGACAATAAAGGAGCATTAAAGTTGCTTCAGTGCAAGTGTTAATGTTACTAAAAGAGCCCAAATTTCTAAAAATATTGCGAAAAACAACAATCTTCTGTTTTAGAGTGAATGTTTGAGGTGTTTAGAAGGCATTTATTTCATTTTTAGAAAATTTAATTTTTTACATTTTTCCATGAAAAGTGCCAATACCCCCCCTTTGGGTTCTAGGTGAAAATCTCACTCGAAACAAAAAAAAAACAAAAATGTTTCCATGGTGTGTATTGTTGTTCATTTTCATCAAATAAACAAAATAAAACCCAGAATTAATCTTGAAGGACAAGAAATGAGCATAAAAGTTGCTTCAGAGAAAGTGTTAATGTTACTAAAAGAGCCCAAATTTCTAAAAATATTGCGAAAAACAACAATCTTCTGTTTTAGAGTGAATGTTTGAGGTGTTTATAAGGCATTTATTTCATTTTTAGAAAATTTAATTTTTCACATTTTTCCATGAAAAGTGCCAATACCCCCCCCTTTGGGTTCTAGGTGAAAATCTCACTCGACACAAATCAAAGAAAAATGTTTCCATGGTGGGTATTGTTGTTCATTTTCATCAAATAAACAAAATAAAACCCAGAATCTATCCTGAAAGACAATAAAGGAGCATTAAAGTTGCTTCAGCGCAGGTGTTAAAGTTACTAAAAGAGCCCAAATTTCTAAAAATATTGCGAAAAACAACAATCTTCTGTTTTAGAGTGAATGTTTGAGGTGTTTAGAAGGCATTTATTTCATTTTTAGAAAATTTAATTTTTTACATTTTTCCATGAAAAGTGCCCCCTTTGGGTTCTAGGTGAAAATCTCACTCAAAACAAAAAAAAAACAAAAATGTTTCCATGGTGTGTATTGTTGTTCATTTTCATCAAATAAACAAAATAAAACCCAGAATTAATCTTGAAGGACAAGAAATGAGCATAAAAGTTGCTTCAGAGAAAGTGTTAATGTTACTAAAAGAGCCAAAATTTCTAAAAATATTGCGAAAAACAACAATCTTCTGTTTTAGAGTGAATGTTTGAGGTGTTTATAAGGCATTTATTTCATTTTTAGAAAATTTAATTTTTCACATTTTTCCATGAAAAGTGCCAATACCTCCCCCTTTGGGTTCTAGGTGAAAATCTCACTTGACACAAATCAAACAAAAATGTTTCCATGGTGTGTATTGTTGTTCATTTTCATCAAATAAACAAAATAAAACCCAGAATTAATCTTGAAGGACAAGAAATGAGCATAAAAGTTGCTTCAGAGAAAGTGTTAATGTTACTAAAAGAGCCCAAATTTTGGAGGATCAAAGAGCCCTTTGGGTTCTAGGTGAAAATCTCACTCGTTACAAATCAAACAAAAATGTATCCAAGGTGTGTATTGTTATTCATTTTCATCAAATAAACAAAATAAAACCCAGAATGAATCCTGAAAGACAATATAAGATCATAAAGATTCTTCAGCCAAGGTGTTAATGTTACTAAAAGAGCCCAAATTTTTAAAAATATTGCGAAAAACAACAATCTTCTGTTTTAGAGTGAATGTTTGAGGTGTTAAGAAGGCATTTCATTCATTTTTAGAAAATTTAATTTTTCACATTTTTCCATGAAATATGCCAATACCCCCCCTTTGGGTTCTAGGTGAAAATCTCACTCGACACAAATCAAAGAAAAATGTTTCCATGGTGGGTATTGTTGTTCATTTTCATCAAATAAACAAAATAAAACCCAGAATCTATCCTGAAAGACAATAAAGGAGCATTAAAGTTGCTTCAGCGCAGGTGTTAAAGTTACTAAAAGAGCCCAAATTTCTAAAATATTGCGAAAAACAACAATCTTCTGTTTTAGAGTGAATGTTTGAGGTGTTTAGAAGGCATTTATTTCATTTTTAGAAAATTTAATTTTTTACATTTTTCCATGAAAAGTGCCCCCTTTGGGTTCTAGGTGAAAATCTCACTCAAAACAAAAAAAAAACAAAAATGTTTCCATGGTGTGTATTGTTGTTCATTTTCATCAAATAAACAAAATAAAACCCAGAATTAATCTTGAAGGACAAGAAATGAGCATAAAAGTTGCTTCAGAGAAAGTGTTAATGTTACTAAAAGAGCCAAAATTTCTAAAAATATTGCGAAAAACAACAATCTTCTGTTTTAGAGTGAATGTTTGAGGTGTTTATAAGGCATTTATTTCATTTTAGAAAATTTAATTTTTCACATTTTTCCATGAAAAGTGCCAATACCTCCCCCTTTGGGTTCTAGGTGAAAATCTCACTTGACACAAATCAAACAAAAATGTTTCCATGGTGTGTATTGTTGTTCATTTTCATCAAATAAACAAAATAAAACCCAGAATTAATCTTGAAGGACAAGAAATGAGCATAAAAGTTGCTTCAGAGAAAGTGTTAATGTTACTAAAAGAGCCCAAATTTTGGAGGATCAAAGAGCCCTTTGGGTTCTAGGTGAAAATCTCACTCGTTACAAATCAAACAAAAATGTATCCAAGGTGTGTATTGTTATTCATTTTCATCAAATAAACAAAATAAAACCCAGAATGAAACCTGAAAGACAATATAAGATCATAAAAGATTCTTCAGCCAAGGTGTTAATGTTACTAAAAGAGCCCAAATTTTAAAAATATTGCGAAAAACAACAATCTTCTGTTTTAGAGTGAATGTTTGAGGTGTTAAGAAGGCATTTCATTCATTTTTAGAAAATTTAATTTTTCACATTTTTCCATGAAAAGTGCCAATACCCCCCCCTTTGGGTTCTAGGTGAAAATCTCACTTGAAACAAATCAAACAAAAATGTATCCAAGGTGTGTATTGTTGTTCATTTTCATCAAATAAACAAAATAAAACCCAGAATGTATCCTGAAAGAGAATAAATGATCAAAAAAGATGCTTCAGCCCAGGTGTTAATGTTACTAAAAGAGCCCAAATTTCTAAAAATATTGCGAAAAACAACAATCTTCTGTTTTAGAGTGACTGTTTAGGTGTTTAGAAGGCATTTATTTCATTTTTAGAAAATTTAATTTTTTACATTTTTCCATGAAAAGTGCCAATACCCCCCCCTTTGGGTTCTAGGTGAAAATCTCACTTGAAACAAATCAAACAAAAATGTATCCAAGGTGTGTATTGTTGTTCATTTTCATCAAATAAACAAAATAAAACCCAGAATGAATCCTGAAAGACAATAAAAGATCATTAAAGATGCTTCAGCCCAGGTGTTAATGTTACTAAAAGAGCCCAAATTTCTAAAAATATTGCGAAAAACAACAATCTTCTGTTTTAGAGTGAATGTTTGAGGTGTTTAGAAGGCATTTATTTCATTTTTAGAAAATTTAATTTTTTACATTTTTCCATGAAAAGTGCCAATACCCCCCCCTTTGGGTTCTAGGTGAAAATCTCACTCGACACAAATCAAACAAAAATGTTTCCATGGTGTGTATTGTTGTTCATTATCATCAAATAAACAAAATAAAACCCAGAATGTATCCTGAAAGACAATAAAAGATCATAAAAGATGCTTCAGCCAAGGTGTTAATGTTACTAAAGAGTCCAAATTTCTAAAAATATTGCGAAAAACAACAATCTTCTGTTTTAGAGTGAATGTTTGAGATGTTTAGAAGGCATTTCATTCATTTTTAGAAAATTTAATTTTTCACATTTTTTTATGAAAAGTGCCAATACCCCCCCCTTTGGGTTCTAGGTGAAAATCTCACTTGACACAAATCAAACAAAAATGTTTCCATGGTGTGTATTGTTGTTCATTTTCATCAAATAAACAAAATAAAACCCAGAATGAATCCTGAAAGACAATAAAAGATCATAAAAGATGCTCCAACCCAGGTGTTAATGTTACTAAAAGAGCCCAAATCTCTAAAAATATTGCGAAAAAACACCAATATTCTGTTTTAGAGTGAATGTTTGAGGTGTTTAGAAGGCATTATTTCATTTTAGAAAATTTAATTTTTTACATTTTTCCATGAAAAGTGCCAATACCCCCCCTTTGGGTTCTAGGTGAAAATCTCACTTGACACAAATCAAACAAAAATGTATCCAAGGTGTGTATTGTTGTTCATTTTCATCAAATAAAGAAAATAAAACCCAGAATGAATCCTGAAAGACAATAAAAGATCATAAAAGATGCTTCAGCCCAGGTGTTAATGTTACTAAAAGAGCCCAAATTTCTAAAAATATTGCGAAAAACAACAATCTTCTGTTTTAGAGTGAATGTTTGAGGTGTTTAGAAGGCATTTATTTCATTTTTAGAAAATTTAATTTTTTACATTTTTCCATGAAAAGTGCCAATACCCCCCTTTGGGTTCTAGGTGAAAATCTCACTCGACACAAATCAAACAAAAATGTTTCCATGGTGTGTATTGTTGTTCATTTTCATCAAATAAACAAAATAAAACCCAGAATGTATCCTGAAAGACAATAAATGAGCATTAAAGTTGCTTCAGCGCAAGTGTTAATGTTACTAAAAGAGCCCAAATTTCTAAAAATATTGCGAAAAACAACAATCTTCTGTTTTAGAGTGAATGTTTGAGGTGTTTCGAAGGCATTTATTTCATTTTTAGAAAATTTAATTTTCACATTTTTCCATGAAAAGTGCCAATACCCCCCCCTTTGGGTTCTAGGTGAAAATCTCACTCGTTACAAATCAAACAAAAATGTATCCAAGGTGTGTATTGTTATTCATTTTCATCAAATAAACAAAATAAAACCAAGAATGAATCCTGAAAGACAATATAAGATCATAAAAGATTCTTCAGCCAAGGTGTTAATGTTACTAAAAGAGCCCAAATTTTTAAAAATATTGCGAAAAACAACAATCTTCTGTTTTAGAGTGAATGTTTGAGGTGTTCAGAAGGCATTTCATTCATTTTAGAAAATTTAATTTTTCACATTTTTCCATGAAAAGTGCCAATACCCCCCCCTTTGGGTTCTAGGTGAAAATCTCACTCGACACAAATCAAAGAAAAATGTTTCCATGGTGGGTATTGTTGTTCATTTTCATCAAATAAACAAAATAAAACCCAGAATGTATCCTGAAAGACAATAAAGGAGCATTAAAGTTGCTTCAGTGCAAGTGTTAATGTTACTAAAAGAGCCCAAATTTCTAAAAATATTGCGAAAAACAACAATCTTCTGTTTTAGAGTGAATGTTTGAGGTGTTTAGAAGGCATTTATTTCATTTTTAGAAAATTTAATTTTTTACATTTTTCCATGAAAAGTGCCAATACCCCCCCTTTGGGTTCTAGGTGAAAATCTCACTCGAAACAAAAAAAAAACAAAAATGTTTCCATGGTGTGTATTGTTGTTCATTTCATCAAATAAACAAAATAAAACCCAGAATTAATCTTGAAGGACAAGAAATGAGCATAAAAGTTGCTTCAGAGAAAGTGTTAATGTTACTAAAAGAGCCCAAATTTCTAAAAATATTGCGAAAAACAACAATCTTCTGTTTTAGAGTGAATGTTTGAGGTGTTTATAAGGCATTTATTTCATTTTTAGAAAATTTAATTTTTCACATTTTTCCATGAAAAGTGCCAATACCCCCCCCTTTGGGTTCTAGGTGAAAATCTCACTCGACACAAATCAAAGAAAAATGTTTCCATGGTGGGTATTGTTGTTCATTTTCATCAAATACATCAAATAAACAAAATAAAACCCAGAATCTATCCTGAAAGACAATAAAGGAGCATTAAAGTTGCTTCAGCGCAGGTGTTAAAGTTACTAAAAGAGCCCAAATTTCTAAAAATATTGCGAAAAACAACAATCTTCTGTTTTAGAGTGAATGTTTGAGGTGTTTAGAAGGCATTTATTTCATTTTTAGAAAATTTAATTTTTTACATTTTTCCATGAAAAGTGCCCCCTTTGGGTTCTAGGTGAAAATCTCACTCAAAACAAAAAAAAAACAAAAATGTTTCCATGGTGTGTATTGTTGTTCATTTTCATCAAATAAACAAAATAAAACCCAGAATTAATCTTGAAGGACAAGAAATGAGCATAAAAGTTGCTTCAGAGAAAGTGTTAATGTTACTAAAAGAGCCAAAATTTCTAAAAATATTGCGAAAAACAACAATCTTCTGTTTTAGAGTGAATGTTTGAGGTGTTTATAAGGCATTTATTTCATTTTTAGAAAATTTAATTTTTCACATTTTTCCATGAAAAGTGCCAATACCTCCCCCTTTGGGTTCTAGGTGAAAATCTCACTTGACACAAATCAAACAAAAATGTTTCCATGGTGTGTATTGTTGTTCATTTTCATCAAATAAACAAAATAAAACCCAGAATTAATCTTGAAGGACAAGAAATGAGCATAAAAGTTGCTTCAGAGAAAGTGTTAATGTTACTAAAAGAGCCCAAATTTTGGAGGATCAAAGAGCCCTTTGGGTTCTAGGTGAAAATCTCACTCGTTACAAATCAAACAAAAATGTATCCAAGGTGTGTATTGTTATTCATTTTCATCAAATAAACAAAATAAAACCCAGAATGAATCCTGAAAGACAATATAAGATCATAAAAGATTCTTCAGCCAAGGTGTTAATGTTACTAAAAGAGCCCAAATTTTTAAAAATATTGCGAAAAACAACAATCTTCTGTTTTAGAGTGAATGTTTGAGGTGTTAAGAAGGCATTTCATTCATTTTTAGAAAATTTAATTTTTCACATTTTTCCATGAAAAGTGCCAATACCCCCCCCTTTGGGTTCTAGGTGAAAATCTCACTTGACACAAATCAAACAAAAATGTATCCAAGGTGTGTATTGTTGTTCATTTTCATCAAATAAACAAAATAAAACCCAGAATGAATCCTGAAAGACAATAAAAGATCATTAAAGATGCTTCAGCCCAGGTGTTAATGTTACTAAAAGAGCCCAAATTTCTAAAAATATTGCGAAAAACAACAATCTTCTGTTTTAGAGTGAATGTTTGAGGTGTTTAGAAGGCATTTATTTCATTTTTAGAAAATTTAATTTTTTACATTTTTCCATGAAAAGTGCCAATACCCCCCCCTTTGGGTTCTAGGTGAAAATCTCACTTGACACAAATCAAACAAAAATGTTTCCATGGTGTGTATTGTTGTTCATTTTCATCAAATAAACAAAATAAAACCCAGAATGAATCCTGAAAGACAATAAAAGATCATTAAAGATGCTTCAGCCCAGGTGTTAATGTTACTAAAAGAGCCCAAATTTCTAAAAATATTGCGAAAAACAACAATCTTCTGTTTTAGAGTGAATGTTTGAGGTGTTTAGAAGGCATTTATTTCATTTTTAGAAAATTTAATTTTTTACATTTTTCCATGAAAAGTGCCAATACCCCCCCTTTGGGTTCTAGGTGAAAATCTCACTTGACACAAATCAAACAAAAATGTATCCAAGGTGTGTATTGTTGTTCATTTTCATCAAATAAAGAAAATAAAACCCAGAATGAATCCTGAAAGACAATAAAAGATCATAAAAGATGCTTCAGCCCAGGTGTTAATGTTACTAAAAGAGCCCAAATTTCTAAAAATATTGCGAAAAACAACAATCTTCTGTTTTAGAGTGAATGTTTGAGGTGTTTAGAAGGCATTTATTTCATTTTTAGAAAATTTAATTTTTTACATTTTTCCATGAAAAGTGCCAATACCCCCCTTTGGGTTCTAGGTGAAAATCTCACTCGACACAAATCAAACAAAAATGTTTCCATGGTGTGTATTGTTGTTCATTTTCATCAAATAAACAAAATAAAACCCAGAATGTATCCTGAAAGACAATAAATGAGCATTAAAGTTGCTTCAGCGCAAGTGTTAATGTTACTAAAAGAGCCCAAATTTCTAAAAATATTGCGAAAAACAACAATCTTCTGTTTTAGAGTGAATGTTTGAGGTGTTTATAAGGCATTTATTTCATTTTTAGAAAATTTAATTTTTCACATTTTTCCATGAAAAGTGCCAATACCCCCCCCTTTGGGTTCTAGGTGAAAATCTCACTCGTTACAAATCAAACAAAAATGTATCCAAGGTGTGTATTGTTATTCATTTTCATCAAATAAACAAAATAAAACCAAGAATGAATCCTGAAAGACAATATAAGATCATAAAAGATTCTTCAGCCAAGGTGTTAATGTTACTAAAAGAGCCCAAATTTTTAAAAATATTGCGAAAAACAACAATCTTCTGTTTTAGAGTGAATGTTTGAGGTGTTCAGAAGGCATTTCATTCATTTTTAGAAAATTTAATTTTTCACATTTTTCCATGAAAAGTGCCAATACCCCCCCCTTTGGGTTCTAGGTGAAAATCTCACTCGACACAAATCAAAGAAAAATGTTTCCATGGTGGGTATTGTTGTTCATTTTCATCAAATAAACAAAATAAAACCCAGAATGTATCCTGAAAGACAATAAAGGAGCATTAAAGTTGCTTCAGTGCAAGTGTTAATGTTACTAAAAGAGCCCAAATTTCTAAAAATATTGCGAAAAACAACAATCTTCTGTTTTAGAGTGAATGTTTGAGGTGTTTAGAAGGCATTTATTTCATTTTTAGAAAATTTAATTTTTTACATTTTTCCATGAAAAGTGCCAATACCCCCCCTTTGGGTTCTAGGTGAAAATCTCACTCGAAACAAAAAAAAAACAAAAATGTTTCCATGGTGTGTATTGTTGTTCATTTTCATCAAATAAACAAAATAAAACCCAGAATTAATCTTGAAGGACAAGAAATGAGCATAAAAGTTGCTTCAGAGAAAGTGTTAATGTTACTAAAAGAGCCCAAATTTCTAAAAATATTGCGAAAAACAACAATCTTCTGTTTTAGAGTGAATGTTTGAGGTGTTTATAAGGCATTTATTTCATTTTTAGAAAATTTAATTTTTCACATTTTTCCATGAAAAGTGCCAATACCCCCCCCTTTGGGTTCTAGGTGAAAATCTCACTCGTTACAAATCAAACAAAAATGTATCCAAGGTGTGTATTGTTATTCATTTTCATCAAATAAACAAAATTAAACCAAGAATGAATCCTGAAAGACAATATAAGATCATAAAAGATTCTTCAGCCAAGGTGTTAATGTTACTAAAAGAGCCCAAATTTTTAAAAATATTGCGAAAAACAACAATCTTCTGTTTTAGAGTGAATGTTTGAGGTGTTCAGAAGGCATTTCATTCATTTTTAGAAAATTTAATTTTTCACATTTTTCCATGAAAAGTGCCAATACCCCCCCCTTTGGGTTCTAGGTGAAAATCTCACTTGACACAAATCAAACAAAAATGTATCCAAGGTGTGTATTGTTGTTCATTTTCATCAAATAAACAAAATAAAACCCAGAATGTATCCTGAAAGACAATAAATGATCATAAAAGATTCTTCAGCCAAGGTGTTAATGTTACTAAAAGAGCCCAAATTTTTAAAAATATTGCGAAAAACAACAATCTTCTGTTTTAGAGTGAATGTTTGAGGTGTTTATAAGGCATTTATTTCATTTTTAGAAAATTTAATTTTTCACATTTTTCCATGAAAAGTGCCAATACCCCCCCCTTTGGGTTCTAGGTGAAAATCTCACTTGACACAAATCAAACAAAAATATATCCAAGGTGTGTATTGTTGTTCATTTTCATCAAATAAACAAAATAAAACCCAGAATGTATCCTGAAAGACAATAAATGATCAAAAAAGATGCTTCAGCCCAGGTGTTAATGTTACTAAAAGAGCCCAAATTTCTAAAAATATTGCGAAAAACAACAATCTTCTGTTTTAGAGTGACTGTTTAGGTGTTTAGAAGGCATTTATTTCATTTTTAGAAAATTTAATTTTTTACATTTTTCCATGAAAAGTGCCAATACCCCCCCCTTTGGGTTCTAGGTGAAAATCTCACTTGAAACAAATCAAACAAAAATGTATCCAAGGTGTGTATTGTTGTTCATTTTCATCAAAAAAACAAAATAAAACCCAGAATGAATCCTGAAAGACAATAAAAGATCATAAAAGATGCTTCAGCCCAGGTGTTAATGTTACTAAAAGAGCCCAAATTTCTAAAAATATTGCGAAAAACAACAATCTTCTGTTTTAGAGTGAATGTTTGAGGTGTTTAGAAGGCATTTATTTCATTTTTTGAAAATTTATTTTTTACATTTTTCCATGAAAAGTGCCAATACCCCCCCTTTGGGTTCTAGGTGAAAATCTCACTCGACACAAATCAAACAAAAATGTTTCCATGGTGTGTATTGTTGTTCATTATCATCAAATAAACAAAATAAAACCCAGAATGTATCCTGAAAGACAATAAAAGATCATAAAAGATGCTTCAGCCAAGGTGTTAATGTTACTAAAAGAGCCCAAATTTCTAAAAATATTGCGAAAAACAACAATCTTCTGTTTTAGAGTGAATGTTTGAGATGTTTAGAAGGCATTTCATTCATTTTTAGAAAATTTAATTTTTCACATTTTTCCATGAAAAGTGCCAATACCCCCCCCTTTGGGTTCTAGGTGAAAATCTCACTTGACACAAATCAAACAAAAATGTTTCCATGGTGTGTATTGTTGTTCATTTTCATCAAATAAACAAAATAAAACCCAGAATGTATCCTGAAAGACAATTAATGAGCATTAAAGTTGCTTCAGCGCAAGTGGTAATGTTACTAAAAGGGCCCAAATTTCTAAAAATATTGCGAAAAACAACAATCTTCTGTTTTAGAGTGAATGTTTGAGGTGTTTAGAAGGCATTTATTTCATTTTTAGAAAATTTAATTTTTCACATTTTTCCATGAAAAGTGCCAATACCCCCCCCTTTTGGTTCTAGGTGAAAATCTCACTCGTTACAAATCAAACAAAAATGTATCCAAGGTGTGTATTGTTATTCATTTTCATCAAAAATAAACAAAATAAAACCCAGAATGAATCCTGAAAGACAATAATAGATCATAAAAGATTCTTCAGCCAAGGTGTTAATGTTACTAAAAGAGCCCAAATTTTTAAAAATATTGCGAAAAACAACAATCTTCTGTTTTAGAGTGAATGTTTGAGGTGTTTAGAAGGCATTTCATTCATTTTTAGAAAATTTAATTTTTCACATTTTTCCATGAAAAGTGCCAATACCCCCCCCCTTTGGGTTCTAGGTGAAAATCTCACTCGAGACAAATCAAACAAAAATGTATCCAAGGTGTGTATTGTTGTTCATTTTCATCAAATAAACAAAATAAAACCAAGAATGTATCCTGAAAGACAATAAATGATGAAAAAAGATGCTTCAGCCCAGGTGTTATTGTTATTAAAAGAGCCCAAATTTCTAAAAATATTGCGAAAAACAACAATCTTCTGTTTTAGAGTGAATGTTAAGGTGTTTTAGAAGGCATTTATTTCATTTTTAGAAAATTTAATTTTTCACATTTTGCCATGAAAAGTGCCAATACCCCCCCCTTTGGGTTCTAGGTGAAAATCTCACTTGACACAAATCAAACAAAAATGTTTCCATGGTGTGTATTGTTCATTTTCATCAAATAAACAAAATAAAACCCAGAATGAATCCTGAAAGACAATAAAAGATCATAAAAGATGCTCCAACCCAGGTGTTAATGTTACTAAAAGAGCCCAAATTTCTAAAAATATTGCGAAAAAACACCAATATTCTGTTTTAGAGTTAATGTTTGAGGTGTTTAGAAGGCATTATTTCATTTTTAGAAAATTTAATTTTTTACATTTTTCCATGAAAAGTGCCAATACCCCCACCTTTGGGTTCTAGGTGAAAATCTCACTCGACACAAATCAAACAAAAATGTATCCAAGGTGTGTATTGTTGTTCATTTTCATCAAATAAACAAAATAAAACCAAGAATGTATCCTGAAAGACAATAAATGATGAAAAAAGAGCCTTCAGCCCAGGTGTTATTGTTACTAAAAGAGCCCAAATTTCTAAAAATATTGCGAAAAACAACAATCTTCTGTTTTAGAGTGAATGTTAAGGTGTTTAGAAGGCATTTATTTCATTTTTAGAAAATTTAATTTTTTACATTTTTCCATGAAAAGTGCCAATACCCCCCCCCTTTGGGTTCTAGGTGAAAATCTCACTTGACACAAATCAAACAAAAATGTATCCAAGGTGTGTATTGTTGTTCATTTTCATCAAATAAACAAAATAAAACCCAGAATGAATCCTGAAAGACAATAAAAGATCATAAAAGATGCTTCAGCCCAGGTGTTAATGTTACTAAAAGAGCCCAAATTTCTAAAAATATTGCGAAAAACAACAATCTTCTGTTTTAGAGTGAATGTTTGAGGTGTTTAGAAGGCATTTATTTCATTTTTAGAAAATTTAATTTTTTACATTTTTCCATGAAAAGTGCCAATACCCCCCCCTTTGGGTTCTAGGTGAAAATCTCACTTGACACAAATCAAACAAAAATGTTTCCATGGTGTGTATTGTTGTTCATTTTCATCAAATAAACAAAATAAAACCCAGAATGTATCCTGAAAGACAATTAATGAGCATTAAAGTTGCTTCAGCGCAAGTGGTAATGTTACTAAAAGAGCCCAAAATTTCTAAAAATATTGCGAAAAACAACAATCTTCTGTTTTAGAGTGAATGTTTGAGGTGTTTAGAAGGCATTTATTTCATTTTTAGAAAATTTAATTTTTCACATTTTTCCATGAAAAGTGCCAATACCCCCCCCTTTTGGTTCTAGGTGAAAATCTCACTCGTTACAAATCAAACAAAAATGTATCCAAGGTGTGTATTGTTATTCATTTTCATCAAATAAACAAAATAAAACCCAGAATGAATCCTGAAAGACAATAAAAGATCATAAAAGATTCTTCAGCCAAGGTGTTAATGTTACTAAAAGAGCCCAAATTTTTAAAAATATTGCGAAAAACAACAATCTTCTGTTTTAGAGTGAATGTTTGAGGTGTTTAGAAGGCATTTCATTCATTTTTAGAAAATTTAATTTTTCACATTTTTCCATGAAAAGTGCCAATACCCCCCCTTTGGGTTCTAGGTGAAAATCTCACTCGACACAAATCAAACAAAAATGTATCCAAGGTGTGTATTGTTGTTCATTTTCATCAAATAAACAAAATAAAACCAAGAATGTATCCTGAAAGACAATAAATGATGAAAAAAGATGCTTCAGCCCAGGTGTTATTGTTATTAAAAGAGCCCAAATTTCTAAAAATATTGCGAAAAACAACAATCTTCTGTTTTAGAGTGAATGTTAAGGTGTTTAGAAGGCATTTATTTCATTTTTAGAAAATTTAATTTTTCACATTTTGCCATGAAAAGTGCCAATACCCCCCCCTTTGGGTTCTAGGTGAAAATCTCACTTGACACAAATCAAACAAAAATGTTTCCATGGTGTGTATTGTTCATTTTCATCAAATAAACAAAATAAAACCCAGAATGAATCCTGAAAGACAATAAAAGATCATAAAAGATGCTCCAACCCAGGTGTTAATGTTACTAAAAGAGCCCAAATTTCTAAAAATATTGCGAAAAAACACCAATATTCTGTTTTAGAGTTAATGTTTGAGGTGTTTAGAAGGCATTATTTCATTTTTAGAAAATTTAATTTTTTACATTTTTCCATGAAAAGTGCCAATACCCCCCCCTTTGGGTTATAGGTGAAAATCTCACTTGACACAAATCAAACAAAAATGTTTCCATGGTGTGTATTGTTCATTTTCATCAAATAAACAAAATAAAACCCAGAATGAATCCTGAAAGACAATAAAAGATCATAAAAGATGCTCCAACCCAGGTGTTAATGTTACTAAAAGAGCCCAAATTTCTAAAAATATTGCGAAAAAACACCAATATTCTGTTTTAGAGTTAATGTTTGAGGTGTTTAGAAGGCATTATTTCATTTTTAGAAAATTTAATTTTTTACATTTTTCCATGAAAAGTGCCAATACCCCCCCCTTTGGGTTCTAGGTGAAAATCTCACTTGACACAAATCAAACAAAAATGTTTCCATGGTGTGTATTGTTGTTCATTTTCATCAAATAAACAAAATAAAACCCAGAATGTATCCTGAAAGACAATTAATGAGCATTAAAGTTGCTTCAGCGCAAGTGGTAATGTTACTAAAAGAGCCCAAATTTCTAAAAATATTGCGAAAAACAACAATCTTCTGTTTTAGAGTGAATGTTTGAGGTGTTTAGAAGGCATTTATTTCATTTTTAGAAAATTTAATTTTTCACATTTTTCCATGAAAAGTGCCAATACCCCCCCCTTTTGGTTCTAGGTGAAAATCTCACTCGTTACAAATCAAACAAAAATGTATCCAAGGTGTGTATTGTTATTCATTTTCATCAAATAAACAAAATAAAACCCAGAATGAATCCTGAAAGACAATAAAAGATCATAAAAGATTCTTCAGCCAAGGTGTTAATGTTACTAAAAGAGCCCAAATTTTTAAAAATATTGCGAAAAACAACAATCTTCTGTTTTAGAGTGAATGTTTGAGGTGTTTAGAAGGCATTTCATTCATTTTTAGAAAATTTAATTTTTCACATTTTTCCATGAAAAGTGCCAATACCCCCCCCTTTGGGTTCTAGGTGAAAATCTCACTCGACACAAATCAAACAAAAATGTATCCAAGGTGTGTATTGTTGTTCATTTTCATCAAATAAACAAAATAAAACCAAGAATGTATCCTGAAAGACAATAAATGATGAAAAAAGATGCTTCAGCCCAGGTGTTATTGTTATTAAAAGAGCCCAAATTTCTAAAAATATTGCGAAAAACAACAATCTTCTGTTTTAGAGTGAATGTTAAGGTGTTTAGAAGGCATTTATTTCATTTTTAGAAAATTTAATTTTTCACATTTTGCCATGAAAAGTGCCAATACCCCCCCCTTTGGGTTCTAGGTGAAAATCTCACTTGACACAAATCAAACAAAAATGTATCCAAGGTGTGTATTGCTGTTCATTTTCATCAAATAAACAAAATAAAACGCAGAATGAATCCTGAAAGACAATAAAAGATCATAAAAGATGCTTCAGCCCAGGTGTTAATGTTACTAAAAGAGCCCAAATTTCTAAAAATATTGCGAAAAACAACAATCTTCTGTTTTAGAGTGAATGTTTGAGGTGTTTAGAAGGCATTTCATTCATTTTTAGAAAATTTAATTTTTCACATTTTCCCATGAAAAGTGCCAATACCCCCCCCTTTGGGTTCTAGGTGAAAATCTCACTTGACACAAATCAAACAAAAATGTTCCATGGTGTGTATTGTTATTTTCATCAAATAAACAAAATAAAACCCAGAATGAATCCTGAAAGACAATAAAAGATCATAAAAGATGCTCCAACCCAGGTGTTAATGTTACTAAAAGAGCCCAAATTTCTAAAAATATTGCGAAAAAACACCAATATTCTGTTTTAGAGTTAATGTTTGAGGTGTTTAGAAGGCATTATTTCATTTTTAGAAAATTTAATTTTTTACATTTTTCCATGAAAAGTGCCAAACCCCCCTCTTTGGGTTCTAGGTGAAAATCTCACTCGACACAAATCAAACAAAAATGTATCCAAGGTGTGTATTGTTGTTCATTTTCATCAAATAAACAAAATAAAACCAAGAATGTATCCTGAAAGACAATAAATGATGAAAAAAGAGCCTTCAGCCCAGGTGTTATTGTTACTAAAAGAGCCCAAATTTCTAAAAATATTGCGAAAAACAACAATCTTCTGTTTTAGAGTGAATGTTAAGGTGTTTAGAAGGCATTTATTTCATTTTTAGAAAATTTAATTTTTTACATTTTTCCATGAAAAGTGCCAATACCCCCCCCTTTGGGTTCTAGGTGAAAATCTCACTTGACACAAATCAAACAAAAATGTATCCAAGGTGTGTATTGTTGTTCATTTTCATCAAATAAACAAAATAAAACCCAGAATGAATCCTGAAAGACAATAAAAGATCATAAAAGATGCTTCAGCCCAGGTGTTAATGTTACTAAAAGAGCCCAAATTTCTAAAAATATTGCGAAAAACAACAATCTTCTGTTTTAGAGTGAATGTTTGAGGTGTTTAGAAGGCATTTATTTCATTTTTAGAAAATTTAATTTTTTACATTTTTCCATGAAAAGTGCCAATACCCCCCTTTGGGTTCTAGGTGAAAATCTCACTCGACACAAATCAAACAAAAATGTTTCCATGGTGTGTATTGTTGTTCATTTTCATCAAATAAACAAAATAAAACCCAGAATGTATCCTGAAAGACAATAAATGAGCATTAAAGTTGCTTCAGCGCAAGTGTTAATGTTACTAAAAGAGCCCAAATTTCTAAAAATATTGCGAAAAACAACAATCTTCTGTTTTAGAGTGAATGTTTGAGGTGTTTAGAAGGTATTTATTTCATTTTTAGAAAATTTAATTTTTCACATTTTTCCATGAAAAGTGCCAATAACCCCCCTTTGGGTACTAGGTGAAAATCTTACTCGACACAAATCAAACAAAAATGTTTCCAAGGTGTGTATTGTTGTTCATTTTCATCAAATAAACAAAATAAAACCCAGAATTAATCCTGAAAGACATGAAATGAGCATAAAAGATGCTTCAGCGCAAGTGTTAATTTTACTAAAAGAGCCCAAATTTCTAAAAATATTGCGAAAAATACCAATCATCTGTTTTAGAGTGAATGTTTGAGGTGTTTAGAAGGCATTTCATTCATTTTTAGAAAATTTAATTTTTCACATTTTCCCATAAAAAGTGCCAATACCCCCCTTTGGGTTCTAGGTGAAAATCTCACTTGACACAAATCAAACAAAAATGTTTCCATGGTGTGTATTGTTGTTCATTTTCATCAAATAAACAAAATAAAACCAAGAATGTATCCTGAAAGACAATAAATGATGAAAAAAGATGCTTCAGCCCAGGTGTTATTGTTACTAAAAGAGCCCAAATTTCTAAAAGTATTGCGAAAAACAACAATCTTCTGTTTTAGAGTGAATGTTTGAGGTGTTTATAAGGCATTTATTTCATTTTTAGAAAATTTAATTTTTCACATTTTTCCATGAAAAGTGCCAATACCCTTTTGGGTTCTAGGTGAAAATCTCACTTGACACAAATCAAACAAAAATGTATCCAAGGTGTGTATTGCTGTTCATTTTCATCAATTAAACAAAATAAAACGCAGAATGAATCCTGAAAGACAATAAAAGATCATAAAAGATGCTTCAGCCCAGGTGTTAATGTTACTAAAAGAGCCCAAATTTCTAAAAATATTGCGAAAAACAACAATCTTCTGTTTTAGAGTGAATGTTTGAGGTGTTTAGAAGGCATTTCATTCATTTTTAGAAAATTTAATTTTTCACATTTTCCCATGAAAAGTGCCAATACCCCTTTGGGTTCTAGGTGAAAATCTCACTTGACACAAATCAAACAAAAATGTTTCCATGGTGTGTATTGTTGTTCATTTTCATCAAATAAACAAAATAAAACCCAGAATTAATCTTGAAAGACATGAAATGAGCATAAAAGATGCTTCAGCGCAAGTGTTAATGTTACTAAAAGAGCCCAAATTTCTAAAAATATTGCGAAAAACAACAATCTTCTGTTTTAGAGTGAATGTTTGAGGTGTTAATAAGGCATTTATTTCATTTTTAGAAAATTTAATTTTTCACATTTTTCCATGAAAAGTGCCAATACCCCTTTGGGTTCTAGGTGAAAATCTCACTTGACACAAATCAAACAAAAATGTATCCAAGGTGTGTATTGCTGTTCATTTTCATCAAATAAACAAAATAAAACCCCGAATGAATCCTGAAAGACAATAAAAGATCATAAAAGATGCTTCAGCGCTAGTGTTAATGTTACTAAAATAGCCCAAATTTCTAAAAATATTGCGAAAAACAACAATCTTCTGTTTTAGTGTGAATGTTTGATGTGTATAGAAGGCGTTTATTTCTTTTTTAGAAAATTTAATTTTTCACATTTTTCCATGAAAAGTGCCAATCCCCCCCCTTTGGGTTCTAGGTGAAAATCTCACTCGACACAAATCAAACAAAAATGTTTCCATGGTGTGTATTGTAGTTCATTTTCTTCAAATAAACAAAATAAAACCCAGAATAAATCCTGAAAGACAAGAAATGAGCATAAAAGATGCTTCAGCGCTAGTGTTAATGTTACTAAAAGAGCCCAAATTTCTAAAATTTTGCGAAAAACAACAATCTTCTGTTTTAGAGTGAATGTTTGAGGTGATTAGAAGGCATTTATTTCATTTTTAGAAAATTTAATTTTTCACATTTTTCCATGAAAAGTGCCCCCCCCCTTTGGAATCTAGGTGAAAATCTCACTCGACATAAATCAAACAAAAATGTTTCCTTGGTGTGTATTGTTGTTCATTATCATCAAATAAACAAAATAAAACCCAGAATGTATCCTGAAAGACAAGAAATGAGCATAAAAGTTGCTTCGCGAAAGTGTTAATGTTACTAAAAGAACCCAAATTTCTAAAAATATTGCGAAAAACAACAATCTTCTGTTTTAGAGTGAATGTTTGAGGTGTTTAGAAGGCATTTATTTCATTTTTAGAAAATTTAATTTGTTACATTTTTCCATGAAAAGTATTAATACCCCCCTTTGGGTTCTAGGTGAAAATCTCACTCGACAAAAATCAAACAAAAATGTTTCCATGGTGTGTATTGTAGTTCATTTTCTTCAAATAAACAAAATAAAACCCAGAATAAATCCTGAAAGACAAGAAATGAGCATAAAAGATGCTTCAGCGCTAGTGGTATTGTTACTAAAAGAGCCAAAATTTCTAAAAATATTGCGAAAAACAACAATCTTCTGTTTTAGAGTGAATGTTTGAGGTGTATAGAAGGAATTTATTTCATTTTTAGAAATTTTAATATTTCACATTTTTCCATGAAAAGTGCCAATACCCCCCCCTTTGGGTTCTAGGTGAAAATCTCACTCGACACAATCCAAACAAAAATGTTTCCATGGTGTGTATTGTTGTTCATTTTCATCAAATAAACAAAATAAAACCAAGAATGTATCCTGAAAGACAATAAATGATCTAAAAAGATGCTTCAGCCCAGGTGTTAATGTTACTTAAAGAGCCCAAATTTCTAAAAATATTGCGAAAAACAACAATCTCCTGTTTTAGAGTGAATGTTTAGGTGTTTAGAAGGCATTTATTTCATTTTTAGAAAATTTAATTTTTTACATTTTTCCATGAAAAGTGCCAATACCCCCCCCTTTGGGTTCTAGGTGAAAATCTCACTCGACACAAATCAAACAAAAATGTTTCCATGGTGTGTATTGTTGTTCATTATCATCAAATAAACAAAATAAAACCCAGAATGTATCCTGAAAGACAATAAATGAGCATTAAAGATGCTTCAGCGCAAGTGTTAATGTTACTAAAAGAGCCCAAATTTCTAAAAATATTGCGAAAAACAACAATATTCTGTTTTAGAGTGAATGTTTGAGGTGTTTAGAAGGCATTTATTTCATTTTTAGAAAATTTAATTTTTCACATTTTTCCATGAAAAGTGCCAATACCCCCCCCTTTGGGTTCTAGGTGAAAATCTCACTATACACAAATCAAACAAAAATGTTTCCATGGTGTGTATTGTTGTTCATTATCATCAAATAAACAAAATAAAACCCAGAATGTATCCTGAAAGACAATAAATGAGCATTAAAGTTGCTTCAGCGCAAGTGTTAATGTTAATAAAAGAGCCCAAATTTCTAAAAATATTGCGAAAAACAACAATCTTCTGTTTTAGAGTGAATGTTTGAGGTGTTTAGAAGGCATTTATTTCATTTTTAGAAAATTTAATTTTTCACATTTTTCCATGAAAAGTGCCAATACCCCTTTGGGTTCTAGGTGAAAATCTCACTCGTTACAAATCAAACAAAAATGTATCCAAGGTGTGTATTGTTGTTCATTTTCATCAAATAAACAAAATAAAACCCAGAATGAATCCTGAAAGACAATAAAAGATCATAAAAGATGCTTCAGTCCAGGTGTTAATGTTACTAAAAGAGCCCAAATTTCTAAAAATTTTGCGAAAAATACCAATCATCTGTTTTAGAGTGAATGTTTGAGGTGTTTAGAAGGCATTTATTTCATTTTTAGAAAATTTAATTTTTTACATTTTTCCATGAAAGGTGCCAATACCCCCCCTTAGGGTTCTAGGTGAAAATCTCACTCGAAACAAATCAAACAAAAATGTTTCCATGGTGTGTATTGTTGTTCATTTTCATCAAATAAACAAAATAAAACCCAGAATTAATCTTGAAGGACAATAAATGATCAAAAAAGATTCTTCAGCCCAGGTGTTAATTTTACTAAAAGAGCCCAAATTTCTAAAAATATTGCGAAAAACAACAATCTTCTGTTTTAGAGTGAATGTTTGAGGTGTTTAGAAGGCATTATTTCATTTTTAGAAAATTTAATTTTTTACATTTTTCCATGAAAAGTGCCAATACCCGCCCCTTTGGGTTCTAGGTGAAAATCTCACTCGACACAAATCAAACAAAAATGTATCCAAGGTGTGTATTGTTGTTCATTTTCATCATATAAACAAAATAAAACCAAGAATGTATCCTGAAAGACAATAAATGATCAAAAAAGATTCTTCAGCCCAGGTGTTAATTTTACTAAAAGAGCCCAAATTTCTAAAAATATTGCGAATAACAACAATCTTCTGTTTTAGAGTGAATGATTGAGGTGTTTAGAAGGCATTTATTTCATTTTTAGAAAATTTAATTTTTTACATTTTTCCATGAAAAGTGCCAATACCCCCCCCTTTGGGTTCTAGGTGAAAATCTCACTTGACACAAATCAAACAAAAATGTATCCAAGGTGTGTATTGTTGTTCATTTTCATCAAATAAACAAAATAAAACCCAGAATGAATCCTGAAAGACAATAAAAGATCATAAAAGATGCTTCAGCCCAGGTGTTAATGTTACTAAAAGAGCCCAAATTTCTAAAAATATTGCGAAAAACAACAATCTTCTGTTTTAGAGTGAATGTTTGAGGTGTTTAGAAGGCATTTATTTCATTTTTAGAAAATTTAATTTTTTACATTTTTCCATGAAAAGTGCCAATACCCCCCCTTTGGGTTCTAGGTGAAAATCTCACTTGACACAAATCAAACAAAAATGTTTCCATGGTGTGTATTGTTGTTCATTTTCATCAAATAAACAAAATAAAAACCAGAATTAATCTTGAAGGACAAGAAATGAGCATAAAAGTTGCTTCAGAAAAAGTGTTAATGTTACTAAAAGAGCCCAAATTTCTAAAAATATTGCGAAAAACAACAATCTTCTGTTTTAGAGTGAATGTTTGAGGTGTTTAGAAGGCATTTATTTCATTTTTAGAAAATTTAATTTTTCACATTTTTCCATGAAAAGTGCCAATACCCCCCCCTTTGGGTTCTAGGTGAAAATCTCACTCGACACAAATCAAACAAAAATGTTTCCATGGTGTGTATTGTTGTTCATTATCATCAAATAAACAAAATAAAACCCAGAATGTATCCTGAAAGACAATAAATGAGCATTAAAGTTGCTTCAGCGCAAGTGTTAATGTTAATAAAAGAGCCCAAATTTCTAAAAATATTGCGAAAAACAACAATCTTCTGTTTTAGAGTGAATGTTTGAGGTGTTTAGAAGGCATTTATTTCATTTTTAGAAAATTTAATTTTTCACATTTTTCCATGAAAAGTGCCAATACCCCTTTGGGTTCTAGGTGAAAATCTCACTCGTTACAAATCAAACAAAAATGTATCCAAGGTGTGTATTGTTGTTCATTTTCATCAAATAAACAAAATAAAACCCAGAATGAATCCTGAAAGACAATAAAAGATCATAAAAGATGCTTCAGTCCAGGTGTTAATGTTACTAAAAGAGCCCAAATTTCTAAAAATTTTGCGAAAAATACCAATCATCTGTTTTAGAGTGAATGTTTGAGGTGTTTAGAAGGCATTATTTCATTTTTAGAAAATTTAATTTTTTACATTTTTCCATGAAAAGTGCCAATACCCGCCCCTTTGGGTTCTAGGTGAAAATCTCACTCGACACAAATCAAACAAAAATGTATCCAAGGTGTGTATTGTTGTTCATTTTCATCATATAAACAAAATAAAACCAAGAATGTATCCTGAAAGACAATAAATGATCAAAAAAGATTCTTCAGCCCAGGTGTTAATTTTACTAAAAGAGCCCAAATTTCTAAAAATATTGCGAAAAACAACAATCTTCTGTTTTAGAGTGAATGTTTGAGGTGTTTAGAAGGCATTATTTCATTTTTAGAAAATTTAATTTTTTACATTTTTCCATGAAAAGTGCCAATACCCGCCCCTTTGGGTTCTAGGTGAAAATCTCACTCGACACAAATCAAACAAAAATGTATCCAAGGTGTGTATTGTTGTTCATTTTCATCATATAAACAAAATAAAACCAAGAATGTATCCTGAAAGACAATAAATGATCAAAAAAGATTCTTCAGCCCAGGTGTTAATTTTACTAAAAGAGCCCAAATTTCTAAAAATATTGCGAATAACAACAATCTTCTGTTTTAGAGTGAATGATTGAGGTGTTTAGAAGGCATTTATTTCATTTTTAGAAAATTTAATTTTTTACATTTTTCCATGAAAAGTGCCAATACCCCCCCCTTTGGGTTCTAGGTGAAAATCTCACTTGACACAAATCAAACAAAAATGTATCCAAGGTGTGTATTGTTGTTCATTTTCATCAAATAAACAAAATAAAACCCAGAATGAATCCTGAAAGACAATAAAAGATCATAAAAGATGCTTCAGCCCAGGTGTTAATGTTACTAAAAGAGCCCAAATTTCTAAAAATATTGCGAAAAACAACAATCTTCTGTTTTAGAGTGAATGTTTGAGGTGTTTAGAAGGCATTTATTTCATTTTTAGAAAATTTAATTTTTTACATTTTTCCATGAAAAGTGCCAATACCCCCCCTTTGGGTTCTAGGTGAAAATCTCACTTGACACAAATCAAACAAAAATGTTTCCATGGTGTGTATTGTTGTTCATTTTCATCAAATAAACAAAATAAAAACCAGAATTAATCTTGAAGGACAAGAAATGAGCATAAAAGTTGCTTCAGAAAAAGTGTTAATGTTACTAAAAGAGCCCAAATTTCTAAAAATATTGCGAAAAACAACAATCTTCTGTTTTAGAGTGAATGTTTGAATGTGTTTAGAAGGCATTTATTTCATTTTTAGAAAATTTAATTTTTCACATTTTTCCATGAAAAGTGCCAATACCCCCCCCTTTGGGTTCTAGGTGAAAATCTCACTCGACACAAATCAAACAAAAATGTTTCCATGGTGTGTATTGTTGTTCATTATCATCAAATAAACAAAATAAAACCCAGAATGTATCCTGAAAGACAATAAATGAGCATTAAAGTTGCTTCAGCGCAAGTGTTAATGTTAATAAAAGAGCCCAAATTTCTAAAAATATTGCGAAAAACAACAATCTTCTGTTTTAGAGTGAATGTTTGAGGTGTTTAGAAGGCATTTATTTCATTTTTAGAAAATTTAATTTTTCACATTTTTCCATGAAAAGTGCCAATACCCCTTTGGGTTCTAGGTGAAAATCTCACTCGTTACAAATCAAACAAAAATGTATCCAAGGTGTGTATTGTTGTTCATTTTCATCAAATAAACAAAATAAAACCCAGAATGAATCCTGAAAGACAATAAAAGATCATAAAAGATGCTTCAGTCCAGGTGTTAATGTTACTAAAAGAGCCCAAATTTCTAAAAATTTTGCGAAAAATACCAATCATCTGTTTTAGAGTGAATGTTTGAGGTGTTTAGAAGGCATTTATTTCATTTTTAGAAAATTTAATTTTTTACATTTTTCCATGAAAAGTGCCAATACCCCCCCCTTTGGGTTCTAGGTGAAAATCTCACTCGACACAAATCAAACAAAAATGTTTCCATGGTGTGTATTGTTGTTCATTATCATCAAATAAACAAAATAAAACCCAGAATGTATCCTGAAAGACAATAAATGAGCATTAAAGTTGCTTCAGCGCAAGTGTTAATGTTACTAAAAGAGCCCAAATTTCTAAAAATATTGCGAAAAACAACAATCTTCTGTTTTAGAGTGAATGTTTGAGGTGTTTAGAAGGCATTATTTCATTTTTAGAAAATTTAATTTTTTACATTTTTCCATGAAAAGTGCCAATACCCGCCCCTTTGGGTTCTAGGTGAAAATCTCACTCGACACAAATCAAACAAAAATGTATCCAAGGTGTGTATTGTTGTTCATTTTCATCATATAAACAAAATAAAACCAAGAATGTATCCTGAAAGACAATAAATGATCAAAAAAGATTCTTCAGCCCAGGTGTTAATTTTACTAAAAGAGCCCAAATTTCTAAAAATATTGCGAATAACAACAATCTTCTGTTTTAGAGTGAATGATTGAGGTGTTTAGAAGGCATTTATTTCATTTTTAGAAAATTTAATTTTTTACATTTTTCCATGAAAAGTGCCAATACCCCCCCCTTTGGGTTCTAGGTGAAAATCTCACTTGACACAAATCAAACAAAAATGTATCCAAGGTGTGTATTGTTGTTCATTTTCATCAAATAAACAAAATAAAACCCAGAATGAATCCTGAAAGACAATAAAAGATCATAAAAGATGCTTCAGCCCAGGTGTTAATGTTACTAAAAGAGCCCAAATTTCTAAAAATATTGCGAAAAACAACAATCTTCTGTTTTAGAGTGAATGTTTGAGGTGTTTAGAAGGCATTTATTTCATTTTTAGAAAATTTAATTTTTTACATTTTTCCATGAAAAGTGCCAATACCCCCCCTTTGGGTTCTAGGTGAAAATCTCACTTGACACAAATCAAACAAAAATGTTTCCATGGTGTGTATTGTTGTTCATTTTCATCAAATAAACAAAATAAAAACCAGAATTAATCTTGAAGGACAAGAAATGAGCATAAAAGTTGCTTCAGAAAAAGTGTTAATGTTACTAAAAGAGCCCAAATTTCTAAAAATATTGCGAAAAACAACAATCTTCTGTTTTAGAGTGAATGTTTGAGGTGTTTATAAGGCATTTATTTCATTTTTAGAAAATTTAATTTTTCACATTTTTCCATGAAAAGTGCCAATACCCCTTTGGGTTCTAGGTGAAAATCTCACTTGACACAAATCAAACAAAAATGTATCCAAGGTGTGTATTGCTGTTCATTTTCATCAAATAAACAAAATAAAACCCAGAATGAATCCTGAAAGACAATAAAAGATCATAAAAGATGCTTCAGCCCAGGTGTTAATGTTACTAAAAGAGCCCAAATTTCTAAAAATATTGCGAAAAACAACAATATTCTGTTTTAGAGTGAATGTTTGAGGTGTTTAGAAGGCATTATTTCATTTTTAGAAAATTTAATTTTTTACATTTTTCCATGAAAAGTGCCAATACCCGCCCCTTTGGGTTCTAGGTGAAAATCTCACTCGACACAAATCAAACAAAAATGTATCCAAGGTGTGTATTGTTGTTCATTTTCATCAAATAAACAAAATAAAACCAAGAATGTATCCTGAAAGACAATAAATGATCTAAAAAGATGCTTCAGCCCAGGTGTTAATGTTACTTAAAGAGCCCAAATTTCTAAAAATATTGCGAAAAACAACAATCTCCTGTTTTAGAGTGAATGTTTAGGTGTTTAGAAGGCATTTATTTCATTTTTAGAAAATATAATTTTTTACATTTTTCCATGAAAAGTGCCAATACCCCCCCCTTTGGGTTCTAGGTGAAAATCTCACTCGACACAAATCAAACAAAAATGTTTCCATGGTGTGTATTGTTGTTCATTATCATCAAATAAACAAAATAAAACCCAGAATGTATCCTGAAAGACAATAAATGAGCATTAAAGTTGCTTCAGCGCAAGTGTTAATGTTACTAAAAGAGCCCAAATTTCTAAAAATATTGCGAAAAACAACAATCTTCTGTTTTAGAGTGAATGTTTGAGGTGTTTAGAAGGCATTTATTTCATTTTTAGAAAATTTAATTTTTCACATTTTTCCATGAAAAGTGCCAATACCCCCCCCTTTGGGTTCTAGGTGAAAATCTAACTCGACACAAATCAAACAAAAATGTTTCCATGGTGTGTATTGTTGTTCATTATCATCAAATAAACAAAATAAAACCCAGAATGTATCCTGAAAGACAATAAATGAGCATTAAAGTTGCTTCAGCGCAAGTGTTAATGTTAATAAAAGAGCCCAAATTTCTAAAAATATTGCGAAAAACAACAATCTTCTGTTTTAGAGTGAATGTTTGAGGTGTTTAGAAGGCATTTATTTCATTTTTAGAAAATTTAATTTTTCACATTTTTCCATGAAAAGTGCCAATACCCCTTTGGGTTCTAGGTGAAAATCTCACTCGTTACAAATCAAACAAAAATGTATCCAAGGTGTGTATTGTTGTTCATTTTCATCAAATAAACAAAATAAAACCCAGAATGAATCCTGAAAGACAATAAAAGATCATAAAAGATGCTTCAGTCCAGGTGTTAATGTTACTAAAAGAGCCGAAATTTCTAAAAATTTTGCGAAAAATACCAATCATCTGTTTTAGAGTGAATGTTTGAGGTGTTTAGAAGGCATTTATTTCATTTTTAGAAAATTTAATTTTTTACATTTTTCCATGAAAGGTGCCAATACCCCCCCTTAGGGTTCTAGGTGAAAATCTCACTCGAAACAAATCAAACAAAAATGTTTCCATGGTGTGTATTGTTGTTCATTTTCATCAAATAAACAAAATAAAACCCAGAATTAATCTTGAAGGACAAGAAATGAGCATAAAAGTTGCCTCAGAGAAAGTGTTAATGTTACTAAAAGAGCCCAAATTTCTAAAAATATTGCGAAAAATACCAATCATCTGTTTTAGAGTGAATGTTTGAGGTGTTTAGAAGGCATTTATTTCATTTTTAGAAAATGTAATATTTTACATTTTTCCATGAAAAGTGCCAATACCCCCCTTTGGGTTCTAGGTGAAAATCTCACTCGAAACAAATCAAACAAAAATGTTTCCATGGTGTGTATTGTTGTTCATTTTCATCAAATAAACAAAATAAAACCCAGAATTAATCTTGAAGGACAAGAAATGAGCATAAAAGTTGCCTCAGAGAAAGTGTTAATGTTACTAAAAGAGCCCAAATTTCTAAAAATATTGCGAAAAACAACAATCTTCTGTTTTGAGTGAATGTTTGAGGTGTTTATAAGGCATTTATTTCATTTTTAGAAAATTTAATTTTTCACATTTTTCCATGAAAAGTGCCAATACCCCCCCCCTTTGGGTTCTAGGTGAAAATCTCACTCGTTACAAATCAAACAAAAATGTATCCAAGGTGTGTATTGTTGTTCATTTTCATCAAATAAACAAAATAAACCCCAGAATGAATCCTGAAAGACAATAAAAGATCATAAAAGATGCTTCAGTCCAGGTGTTAATGTTACTAAAAGAGCCCAAATTTCTAAAAATATTGCGAAAAATACCAATCATCTGTTTTAGAGTGAATGTTTGAGGTGTTTAGAAGGCATTTATTTCATTTTTAGAAAATTTAATTTTTTACATTTTTCCATGAAAGGTGCCAATACCCCCCCTTAGGGTTCTAGGTGAAAATCTCACTCGAAACAAATCAAACAAAAATGTTTCCATGGTGTGTATTGTTGTTCATTTTCATCAAATAAACAAAATAAAACCCAGAATTAATCTTGAAGGACAAGAAATGAGCATAAAAGTTGCCTCAGAGAAAGTGTTAATGTTACTAAAAGAGCCCAAATTTCTAAAAATATTGCGAAAAATAACAATCATCTGTTTTAGAGTGAATGTTTGAGGTGTTTAGAAGGCATTTATTTCATTTTTAGAAAATGTAATTTTTTACATTTTTCCATGAAAAGTGCCAAAACCCCCCTTTGGGTTCTAGGTGAAAATGTCACTCGAAACAAATCAAACAAAAATGTTTCCATGGTGTGTATTGTTGTTCATTTTCATCAAATAAACAAAATAAAACCCAGAATTAATCTTGAAGGACAAGAAATGAGCATAAAAGTTGCCTCAGAGAAAGTGTTAATGTTACTAAAAGAGCCCAAATTTATAAAAATATTGCGAAAAACAACAATCTTCTGTTTTGAGTGAATGTTTGAGGTGTTTATAAGGCATTTATTTCATTTTTAGAAAATTTAATTTTTCACATTTTTCCATGAAAAGTGCCAAAACCCCCTCCTTTGGGTTCTAGGTGAAAATCTCACTCGACACAAATCAAACAAAAATGTATCCAAGGTGTGTATTGTTGTTCATTTTCATCAAATAAACAAAATAAAACCAAGAATGTATCCTGAAAGACAATAAATGATCAAAAAAGATGCTTCAGCCCAGGTGTTAATGTTACTAAAAGAGCCCAAATTTCTTAAAATATTGCGAAAAACAACAATCTTCTGTTTTAGAGTGAATGTTTAGGTGTTAAGAAGGCATTTATTTCATTTTTAGAAAATTTAATTTTTTACATTTTTCCATGAAAAGTGCCAATGCCCCCCCCTTTGGGTTCTAGGTGAAAATCTCACTTGACACAAATCAAACAAAAATATTTCCATGGTGTGTATTGTTGTTCATTATCATCAAATAAACAAAATAAAACCCAGAATGTATCCTGAAAGACAATAAATGAGCATTAAAGTTGCTTCAGCCCAGGTGTTAATGTTACTAAAAGAGCCCAAATTTCTAAAAATATTGCGAAAAACAACAATCTTCTGTTTTAGAGTGAATGTTTGAGGTGTTTAGAAGGCATTTCATTCATTTTTAGAAAATTTAATTTTTCACATTTTCCCATGAAAAGTGCCAATACCCCTTTGGGTTCTAGGTGAAAATCTCACTTGACACAAATCAAACAAAAATGTTTCCATGGTGTGTATTGTTGTTCATTATCATCAAATAAACAAAATAAAACCCAGAATGTATCCTGAAAGACAATAAATGAGCATTAAAGTTGCTTCAGCTTAAGTGTTAATGTTACTAAAAGAGCCCAAATTTCTAAAAATATTGCGAAAAACAACAATCTTCTGTTTTAGAGTGAATGTTTGAGGTGTTTATAAGGCATTTATTTCATTTTTAGAAAATTTAATTTTTCACATTTTTCCATGAAAAGTGCCAAAACCCCTTTGGGTTCTAGGTGAAAATCTCACTTGACACAAATCAAACAAAAATGTATCCAAGGTGTGTATTGCTGTTCATTTTCATCAAATAAACAAAATAAAACCCCGAATGAATCCTGAAAGACAATAAAAGATCATAAAAGATGCTTCAGAACAGGTGTTAATGTTACTAAAAGAGCCCAAATTCATAAAAATATTGCGAAAAACAACAATATTCTGTTTTAGAGTGAATGTTTGAGGTGTTTAGAAGGCATTATTTCATTTTTAGAAAATTTAATTTTTTCCATTTTTCCATGAAAAGTTCCATTACCCGCCCCTTTGGGTTCTAGGTGAAAATCTCACTCGACACAAATCAAACAAAAATGTATCCAAGGTGTGTATTGTTGTTCATTTTCATCAAATAAACAAAATAAAACCAAGAATGTATCCTGAAAGACAATAAATGATCATAAAAGATTCTTCAGCCCAGGTATTAATGTTAATAAAAGATCCCAAATTTCTAAAAATATTGCGAAAAACAACAATCTTCTGTTTTAGAGTTAATGTTTAGGTGTTTAGAAGGCATTTATTTCATTTTTAGAAAATTTAATTTTTTACATTTTTCCATGAAAAGTGCCAATACCTCCCCCTTTGGGTTCTAGGTGAAAATCTCACTTGACACAAATCAAACAAAAATGTTTCCATGGTGTGTATTGTTTTTCATTTTCATCAAATAAACAAAATAAAACCCAGAATTAATCCTGAAAGACATGAAATGAGCATAAAAGATCCTTCAGCGCAAGTGTTAATTTTACTAAAAGAGCCCAAATTTCTAAAAGTATTGCGAATAACAACAATCTTCTGTTTTAGAGTGAATGTTTGAGGTGTTTAGAAGGCATTTATTTCATTTTTAGAAAATTTAATTTTTTACATTTTTCCATGAAAAGTGCCAATACCCCCCCCTTTGGGTTCTAGGTGAAAATCTCACTTGACACAAATCAAACAAAAATGTATCCAAGGTGTGTATTGTTGTTCATTTTCATCAAATAAACAAAATAAAACCCAGAATGTATCCTGAAAGACAATAAATGAGCATTAAAGTTGCTTCAGCGCAAGTGTTAATGTTAATAAAAGAGCCCAAATTTCTAAAAATATTGCGAAAAACAACAATCTTCTGTTTTAGAGTGAATGTTTGAGGTGTTTAGAAGGCATTTATTTCATTTTTAGAAAATTTAATTTTTCACATTTTTCCATGAAAAGTGCCAATACCCCCCCTTTGGGTTCTAGGTGAAAATCTCACTCTACACAAATCAAACAAAAATGTTTCCATGGTGTGTATTGTTGTTCATTATCATCAAATAAACAAAATAAAACACAGAATGTATCCTGAAAGGCAATAAATGAGCATTAAAGTTGCTTCAGCGCAAGTGTTAATGTTACTAAAAGAGCCACAATTTCTAAAAATATATCGAAAAAAAACAATCTTCTGTTTTAGAGTGAATGTTTGAGGTGTTTAGAAGGCATTTATTACATTTTTAGAAAATCTAATTTTTCACATTTTTCCATGAAAAGTGCCAATACCCCCCCCTTTGGGTTCTAGGTGAAAATCTCACTCGTTTCAAATCAAACAAAAATGTATCCAAGGTGTGTATTGTTGTTCATTTTCATCAAATAAACAAAATAAAACCCAGAATGAATCCTGAAAGACAATAAAAGATCATAAAAGATGCTTCAGCGCAGGTGTTAATGTTACTAAAAGAGCCCCAAATTTCTAAAAATATTGCGAAAAACAACAATATTCTGTTTTAGAGTGAATGTTTGAGGTGTTAAGAAGGCATTATTTTAATTTAGAAAATTTAATTTTTTACATTTTTCCATGAAAAGTGCCAATACCCGCCCCTTTGGGTTCTAGGTGAAAATCTCACTCGACACAAATCAAACAAAAATGTATCCAAGGTGTGTATTGTTGTTCATTTTCATCAAATAAACAAAATAAAACCAAGAATGAATCCTGAAAGACAATAAAAGATCATAAAAGATGCTTCAGTCCAGGTGTTAATGTTACTAAAAGAGCCCAAATTTCTAAAAATATTGCGAAAAATACCAATCATCTGTTTTAGAGTGAATGTTTGAGGTGTTTAGAAGGCATTTATTTCATTTTTAGAAAATTTAATTTTTTACATTTTTCCATGAAAGGTGCCAATACCCCACCTTTGGGTTCTAGGTGAAAATCTCACTCGAAACAAATCAAACAAAAATGTTTCCATGGTGTGTATTGTTGTTCATTTTCATCAAATAAACAAAATAAAACCCAGAATTAATCTTGAAGGACAAGAAATGAGCATAAAAGTTGCCTCAGAGAAAGTGTTTATGTTACTAAAAGAGCCCAAATTTCTAAAAATATTGCGAAAAACAACAATCTTTTGTTTTGAGTGAATGTTTGAGGTGTTTATAAGGCATTTATTTCATTTTTAGAAAATTTAATTTTTCACATTTTTCCATGAAAAGTGCCAATACCCCCCCCTTTGGGTTTTAGGTGAAAATCTCACTCGAAACAAATCAAACAAAAATGTATCCAAGGTGTGTATTGTTGTTCATTTTCATCAAATAAACAAAATAAAACCAAGAATGTATCCTGAAAGACAATAAATGATCAAAAAAGATGCTTCAGCACAGGTGTTAATGTTACTAAAAGAGCCCAAATTTCTAAAAATATTGCGAAAAACAACAATCTTCTGTTTTAGAGTGAATGTTTGAGGTGTTTAAAAGGCATTTATTTCATTTTTAGAAAATTTAATTTTTTACATTTTTCCATGAAAAGTGCCAATACCCCCCCTTTGGGTTCTAGGTGAAAATCTCACTTGACACAAATCAAACAAAAATGTATCCAAGGTGTGTATTGTTGTTCATTTTCATCAAATAAACAAAATAAAACCCAGAATGTATCCTGGAAAACAATAAATGAGCATTAAAGTTGCTTCAGCGCAAGTGTTAATGTTACTAAAAGAGCCCAAATTTCTAAAAATATTGCGAAAAACAACAATCTTCTGTTTTAGAGTGAATGTTTGAGGTGTTTAGAAGGCATTTATTTCATTTTTAGAAAAATTAATTTTTTACATTTTTCCATGAAAAGTGCCAATACCCCCCCCTTTGGGTTCTAGGTGAAAATCTCACTTGACACAAATCAAACAAAAATGTATCCAAGGTGTGTATTGTTGTTCATTTTCATCAAATAAACAAAATAAAACCCAGAATGTATCCTGGAAAACAATAAATGAGCATTAAAGTTGCTTCAGCGCAAGTGTTAATGTTACTAAAAGAGCCCAAATTTCTAAAAATATTGCGAAAAACAACAATCTTCTGTTTTAGAGTGAATGTTTGAGGTGTTTAGAAGGCATTTCATTCATTTTTAGAAAATTTAATTTTTCACATTTTCCCATGAAAAGTGCCAATACCCCTTTGGGTTCTAGGTGAAAATCTCACTTGACACAAATCAAACAAAAATGTTTCCATGGTGTGTATTGTTGTTCATTTTCATCAAATAAACAAAATAAAACCCAGAATTAATCCTGAAAGACATGAAATGAGCATAAAAGTTGCCTCAGAGAAAGTGTTAATGATACTAAAAGAGCCCAAATTTCTAAAAATATTGCGAAAAACAACAATCTTCTGTTTTGAGTGAATGTTTGAGGTGTTTATAAGGCATTTATTTCATTTTTAGAAAATTTAATTTTTCACATTTTTCCATGAAAAGTGCCAATACCCCCCCTTTGGGTTCTAGACGAAAATCTCACTCGACACAAATCAAACAAAAATGTTTCCATGGTGTGTATTGGTGTTCATTATCATCAAATAAACACAATAAAACCCAGAATGTATCCTGAAAGACAATAAAAGATCATAAAAGATGCTTCAGCCAAGGTGTGTGGTTACTAAAAGAGCCCAAATTTCTAAAAATATTGCGAAAAACAACAATCTTCTGCTTTAGAGTGAATGTTTGAGGTGTTTAGAAGGCATTTATTTCATTTTTAGAAAAATTAATTTTTTACATTTTTCCATGAAAAGTGCCAATACCCCCCCCTTTGGGTTCTAGGTGAAAATCTCACTTGACACAAATCAAACAAAAATGTATCCAAGGTGTGTATTGTTGTTCATTTTCATCAAATAAACAAAATAAAACCCAGAATGAATCCTGAAAGACAATAAAAGATCATAAAAGATGCTTCAGCCCAGGTGTTAATGTTACTAAAAGAGCCCAAATTTCTAAAAATATTGCGAAAAACAACAATCTTCTGTTTTAGAGTGAATGTTTGAGGTGTTTAGAAGGCATTTCATTCATTTTTAGAAAATTTAATTTTTACATTTTCCCATGAAAAGTGCCAATACCCCTTTGGGTTCTAGGTGAAAATCTCACTTGACACAAATCAAACAAAAATGTTTCCATGGTGTGTATTGTTGTTCATTTTCATCAAATAAACAAAATAAAACCCAGAATTAATCCTGAAAGACATGAAATGAGCATAAAAGTTGCCTCAGAGAAAGTGTTAATGTTACTAAAAGAGCCCAAATTTCTAAAAATATTGCGAAAAACAACAATCTTCTGTTTTGAGTGAATGTTTGAGGTGTTTATAAGGCATTTATTTCATTTTTAGAAAATTTAATTTTTCACATTTTTCCATGAAAAGTGCCAATACCCCCCCCTTTGGGTTCTAGGTGAAAATCTCACTTGACACAAATCAAAGAAAAATGTATCCAAGGTGTGTATTGTTGTTCATTTTCATCAAATAAAAAAAATAAAACCCAGAATGTATCCTGAAAAACAATAAATGAGCATTAAAGTTGCTTCAGCGCAAGTGTTAATGTTACTAAAAGAGCCCAAATTTCTAAAAATATTGCGAAAAACAACAATCTTCTGTTTTAGAGTTAATGTTTGAGGTGTTTAGAAGGCATTTATTTCATTTTTAGAAAAATTAATTTTTTACATTTTTCCATGAAAAGTGCCAATACCCCCCCCTTTGGGTTCTAGGTGAAAATCTCACTTGACACAAATCAAACAAAAATGTATCCAAGGTGTGTATTGTTGTTCATTTTCATCAAATAAACAAAATAAAACCCAGAATGAATCCTGAAAGACAATAAAAGATCATAAAAGATGCTTCAGCCCAGGTGTTAATGTTACTAAAAGAGCCCAAATTTCTAAAAATATTGCGAAAAACAACAATCTTCTGTTTTAGAGTGAATGTTTGAGGTGTTTAGAAGGCATTTCATTCATTTTTAGAAAATTTAATTTTTCACATTTTCCCATGAAAAGTGCCAATACCCCTTTGGGTTCTAGGTGAAAATCTCACTTGACACAAATCAAACAAAAATGTTTCCATGGTGTGTATTGTTGTTCATTTTCATCAAATAAACAAAATAAAACCCAGAATTAATCCTGAAAGACATGAAATGAGCATAAAAGATGCTTCAGCGCAAGTGTTAATGTTACTAAAAGAGCCCAAATTTCTAAAAATATTGCGAAAAAACAACAATCTTCTGTTTTAGAGTGAATGTTTGAGGTGTTTATAAGGCATTTATTTCATTTTTAGAAAATTTAATTTTTCACATTTTTCCATGAAAAGTGCCAATACCCCTTTGGGTTCTAGGTGAAAATCTCACTTGACACAAATCAAACAAAAATGTATCCAAGATGTGTATTGCTGTTCATTTTCATCAAATAAACAAAATAAAACCCCGAATGAATCCTGAAAGACAATAAAAGATCATAAAAGATGCTTCAGCCCAGGTGTTAATGTTACTAAAAGAGCCCAAATTTCTAAAAATATTGCGAAAAACAACAATATTCTGTTTTAGAGTGAATGTTTGAGGTGTTTAGAAGGCATTATTTCATTTTTAGAAAATTTAATTTTTTACATTTTTCCATGAAAAGTGCCAATACCCGCCCCTTTGGGTTCTAGGTGAAAATCTCACTCGACAGAAATCAAACAAAAATGTATCCAAGGTGTGTATTGTTGTTCATTTTCATCAAATAAACAAAATAAAACCAAGAATGTATCCTGAAAGACAATAAATGATCAAAAAAGATGCTTCAGCCCAGGTGTTAATGTTACTAAAAGAGCCCAAATTTCTAAAAATATTGCGAAAAAACAACAATCTTCTGTTTTAGAGTGAATGTTTAGGTGTTTAGAAGGCATTTATTTCATTTTTAGAAAATTTAATTTTTTAAATTTTTCCATGAAAAGTGCCAATACCTCCCCCTTTGGGTTCTAGGTGAAAATCTCACTTGACACAAATCAAACAAAAATGTTTCCATGGTGTGTATTGTTGTTCATTTTCATCAAATAAACAAAATAAAACCCAGAATTAATCCTGAAAGACAATAAATGATCAAAAAAGATGCTTCAGCCCAGGTGTTAATGTTACTAAAAGAGCCCAAATTTCTAAAAATATTGCGAAAAACAACAATCTTCTGTTTTAGAGTGAATGTTTGAGGTGTTTATAAGGCATTTATTTCATTTTTAGAAAATTTAATTTTTTACATTTTTCCATGAAAAGTGCCAATACCCCCCCCTTTGGGTTCTAGGTGAAAATCTCACTCGACACAAATCATACAAAAATGTTTCCATGGTGTGTATTGTTGTTCATTATCATCAAATAAACAAAATAAAACCCAGAATGTATCCTGAAAGACAATAAATGAGCATTAAAGTTGCTTCAGCGCAAGTGTTAATGTTACTAAAAGAGCCAAAATTTCTAAAAATATTGCGAAAAAAAACAATCTTCTGTTTTAGAGTGAATGTTTGAGGTGTTTAGAAGGCATTTATTTCATTTTTAGAAAATCTAATTTTTCACATTTTTCCATGAAAAGTGCCAATACCCCCCCTTTGGGTTCTAGGTGAAAATCTCACTCGTTACAAATCAAACAAAAATGTATCCAAGGTGTGTATTGTTGTTCATTTTCATCAAATAAACAAAATAAAACCCAGAATGAATCCTGAAAGACAATAAAAGATGATAAAAGATGCTTCAGTCCAGGTGTTAATGTTACTAAAAGAGCCCAAATTTCTAAAAATATTGCGAAAAACAACAATCTTCTGTTTTAGAGTGAATGTTTGAGGTGTTTAGAAGGCATTTCATTCATTTTTAGAAAATTTAATTTTTCACATTTTTCCATGAAAAGTGCCAATACCCCCCCCTTTGGGTTCTAGGTGAAAATCTCACTTGACACAAATCAAACAAAAATGTTTCCATGGTGTGTATTGTTGTTCATTTTCATTAAATAAACAGAATAAAACCCAGAATTAATCCTGAAAGACATGAAATGAGCATAAAAGATGCTTCAGCGCAAGTGTTAATTTTACTAAAAGAGCCCAAATTTCTAAAAATATTGCGAAAAACAACAATCATCTGTTTTAGAGTGAATGTTTGAGGTGTTTAGAAGGCATTTATTTCATTTTTAGAAAATTTAATTTTTCACATTTTTCAATGAAATGTGCTAATGCCCCCCCTTTGGGTTCTAGGTGAAAATCTCAATCGACATAAATCAAACAAAAATGTATCCAAGGTGTGTATTGTTGTTCATTTTCATCAAATAAACAAAATAAAACCCAGAATTAATCTTGAAGGACAAGAAATGAGCATAAAAGTTGCTTCAGAGAAAGTGTTAATGTTACTAAAAGAGCCCAAATTTCTAAAAATATTGCGAAAAACAACAATCTTCTGTTTTAGAGTGAATGTTTGAGGTGTTTAGAAGGCATTTATTTCATTTTTAGAAAATTTAATTTTTCACATTTTTCCATGAAATGTGCCAATACCCCCCCCTTTGGGTTCTAGGTGAAAATCTCACTCGACACAATTCAAACAAAAATGTTTCCATGGTGTGTATTGTTGTTCATTTTCATCAAATAAAAAATATAAAACCCAGAATTAATCTTGAAGGACAAGAAATGAGCATAAAAGTTTCTTCAGAGAAAGTGGTAATTTTACTAAAAGAGCCCAAATTTCAAAAAATATTGCGAAAAACAACAATCTTTTGTTTTAGACTGAATGTTTGAGGTGTTTAGAAGGCATTTATTTCATTTTTAGAAAATCTAATTTTTCACATTTTTCCATGAAAAGTGCCAATACCCCTCCTTTGGGTTCTAGGTGAAAATCTCACTCGTTACAAATCAAACAAAAATGTATCCAAGGTGTGTATTGTTGTTCATTTTCATCAAATAAACAAAATAAAACCCAGAATGAATCCTGAAAGACAATAAAAGATCATAAAAGATGCTTCAGTCCAGGTGTTAATGTTACTAAAAGAGCCCAAATTTCTAAAAATATTGCGAAAAACAACAATCTTCTGTTTTAGAGTGAATGTTTGAGGTGTTTAGAAGGCATTTCATTCATTTTTAGAAAATTTAATATTTCACATTTTCCCATGAAAAGTGCCAATACCCCCCCCTTTGGGTTCTAGGTGAAAATCTCACTTGACACAAATCAAACAAAAATGTTTCCATGGTGTGTATTGTTGTTCATTTTCATTAAATAAACAGAATAAAACCCAGAATTAATCCTGAAAGACATGAAATGAGCATAAAAGATGCTTCAGCGCATGTGTTAATTTTACTAAAAGAGCCCAAATTTCTAAAAATATTGCGAAAAATAACAATCATCTGTTTTAGAGTGAATGTTTGAGGTGTTTAGAAGGCATTTATTTCATTTTTAGAAAATTTAATTTTTCACATTTTTCAATGAAATGTGCTAATGCCCCCCCTTTGGGTTCTAGGTGAAAATCTCAGTCGACATAAATCAAACAAAAATGTATCCAAGGTGTGTATTGTTGTTCATTTTCATCAAATAAACAAAATAAAACCCAGAATTAATCTTGAAGGACAAGAAATGAGCATAAAAGTTGCTTCAGAGAAAGTGTTAATGTTACTAAAAGAGCCCAAATTTCTAAAAATATTGCGAAAAACAACAATCTTCTGTTTTAGAGTGAATGTTTGAGGTGTTTAGAAGGCATTTATTTCATTTTTAGAAAATTTAATTTTTCACATTTTTCCATGAAAAGTGCCAATACCCCCCCCTTTGGGTTCTAGGTGAAAATCTCACTCGACACAAATCAAACAAAAATGTTTCCATGGTGTGTATTGTTGTTCATTTTCATCAAATAAACAAAATAAAACCCAGAATGAATCCTGAAAGACAATAAAAGATCATAAAAGATGCTTCAGCGCAAGTGTTAATCTTACTAAAAGACCCCAAATTTCTAAAAATACTGCGAAAAAACAACAATCTTCTGTTTTAGAGTGAATGTTTGAGGTGTTTAGAAGGCATTTATTTCATTTTTAGAAAATTTAATATTTTACATTTTCCCATGAAAAGTGCCAATACCCCCCCCTTAGGGTTCTAGGTGAAAATCTCACTTGACACAAATCAAACAAAAATGTTTCCATGGTGTGTATTGTTGTTCATTTTCATCAAATAAACAAAATAAAACCCAGAATTAATCCTGAAAGACATGAAATGAGCATAAAAGATGCTTCAGCGCAAGTGTTAATGTTACTAAAAGAGCCCAAATTTCTAAAAATATTGCGAAAAACAACAATCTTCTGTTTTAGAGTGAATGTTTGAGGTGTTTATAAGGCATTTATTTCATTTTTAGAAAATTTAATTTTTCACATTTTTCCATGAAAAGTGCCAATACCCCTTTGGGTTCTAGGTGAAAATCTCACTTGACACAAATCAAACAAAAATGTATCCAAGATGTGTATTGCTGTTCATTTTCATCAAATAAACAAAATAAAACCCCGAATGAGTCCTGAAAGACAATAAAAGATCATAAAAGATGCTTCAGCCCAGGTGTTAATGTTACTAAAAGAGCCCAAATTTCTAAAAATATTGCGAAAAAAAACAATATTCTGTTTTAGAGTGAATGTTTGAGGTGTTTAGAAGTCATTATTTCATTTTTAGAAAATTTAATTTTTTACATTTTTCCATGAAAAGTGCCAATACTCGCCCCTTTGGGTTCTAGGTGAAAATCTCACTCGACAGAAATCAAACAAAAATGTATCCAAGGTGTGTATTGTTGTTCATTTTCATCAAATAAACAAAATAAAACCAAGAATGTATCCTGAAAGACAATAAATGATCAAAAAAGATGCTTCAGCCCAGGTGTTAATGTTACTAAAAGAGCCCAAATTTCTAAAAATATTGCGAATAACAACAATCTTCTGTTTTGAGTGAATGTTTGAGGTGTTTATAAGGCATTTATTTCATTTTTAGAAAATTTAATTTTTCACATTTTTCCATGAAAAGTGCCAATACCCCCCCCTTTGGGTTCTAGGTGAAAATCTCACTCGACACAAATCAAACAAAAATGTATCCAAGGTGTGTATTGTTGTTCATTTTCATCAAATAAACAAAATAAAACCAAGAATGTATCCTGAAAGACAATAAATGATCAAAAAAGATGCTTCAGCCCAGGTGTTAATGTTACTAAAAGAGCCCAAATTTCTAAAAATATTGCGAAAAACAACAATCTTCTGTTTTAGAGTGAATGTTTAGGTGTGAAGAAGGCATTTATTTTATTTTTAGAAAATTTAATTTTTTACATTTTTCCATGAAAAGTGCCAATACCCCCCCCTTTGGGTTGTAGGTGAAAATCTCACTTGACACAAATCAAACAAAAATGTATCCAAGGTGTGTATTGTTGTTCATTTTCATCAAATAAAAAAAATAAAACCCAGAATGAATCCTGAAAGACAATAAAAGATTATAAAAGATGCTTCAGCCCAGGTGTTAATGTTACTAAAAGAGCCCAAATTTCTAAAAATATTGCGAAAAACAACAATCTTCTGTTTTAGAGTGAATGTTTGAGGTGTTTAGAAGGCATTTATTTCATTTTTAGAAAATTTAATTTTTCACATTTTTCCATGAAAAGTGCCAATAGTGCCATGAAAAGTGCCCCCTTTTGGGTTCTAGGTGAAAATCTCACTCGACACAAATCAAACAAAAATGTTTCCATGGTGTGTATTGTTGTTCATTTTCATCAAATAAACAAAATAAAACCCAGAATTAATCTTGAAGGAATAGAAATGAGCATAAAAGATGCTTCAGCCAAGTGTTAATGTTACTAAAAGAGCCCAAATTTCTAAAAATATTGCGAAAAACAACAATCTTCTGTTTTAGAGTGAATGTTTGAGGTGTTTAGAAGGCATTTATTTCATTTTTAGAAAATTTAATTTTTCACATTTTTCCATGAAAAGTGCCAATACCCCCCCCCTTTGGGTTCTAGGTGAAAATCTCACTCGACACAAATCAAACAAAAATGTTTTCATGGTGTGTATTGTTGTTCATTATCATCAAATAAACAAAATAAAACCCAGAATGTATCCTGAAAGACAATAAATGAGCATTAAAGTTGCTTCAGCGCAAGTGTTAATCTTACTAAAAGACCCCAAATTTCTAAAAATACTGCGAAAAACAACAATCTTCTGTTTTGAGTGAATGTTTGAGGTGTTTATAAGGCATTTATTTCATTTTTAGAAAATTTAATTTTTCACATTTTTCCATGAAAAGTGCCAAACCCCCCCCTTTGGGTTCTAGGTGAAAATCTCACTCGACACAAATCAAACAAAAATGTATCCAAGGTGTGTATTGTTGTTCATTTTCATCAAATAAACAAAATAAAACCAAGAATGTATCCTGAAAGACAATATATGATCAAAAAAGATGCTTCAGCCCAGGTGTTAATGTTACTAAAAGAGCCCAAATTTCTAAAAATATTGCGAAAAACAACAATCTTCTGTTTTAGAGTGAATGTTTAGGTGTTAAGAAGGCATTTATTTCATTTTTAGAAAATTTAATTTTTTACATTTTTCCATGAAAAGTGCCAATACCCCCCCCTTTGGGTTCTAGGTGAATATCTCACTTGACACAAATCAAACAAAAATGTATCCAAGGTGTGTATTGTTGTTCATTTTCTTCAAATAAAAAAAATAAAACCCAGAATTAATCCTGAAAGACAATAAAAGATCATAAAAGATGCTTCAGCCCAGGTGTTAATGTTACTAAAAGAGCCCAAATTTCTAAAAATATTGCGAAAAACAACAATCTTCTGTTTTAGAGTGAATGTTTGAGGTGTTTAGAAGGCATTTATTTCATTTTTAGAAAATTTAATTTTTCACATTTTTCCATGAAAAGTGCCAATACCCCCCCCTTTGGGTTCTAGGTGAAAATCTCACTCGACACAAATCAAACAAAAATGTTTCCATGGTGTGTATTGTTGTTCATTTTCATCAAATAAACAAAATAAAACCCAGAATTAATCTTGAAGGAATAGAAATGAGCATAAAAGATGCTTCAGCCAAGTGTTAATGTTACTAAAAGAGCCCAAATTTCTAAAAATATTGCGAAAAACAACAATCTTCTGTTTTAGAGTGAATGTTTGAGGTGTTTAGAAGGCATTTATTTCATTTTTAGAAAATTTAATTTTTCACATTTTTCCATGAAAAGTGCCAATACCCCCCCCTTTGGGTTCTAGGTGAAAATCTCACTCGACACAAATCAAACAAAAATGTTTTCATGGTGTGTATTGTTGTTCATTATCATCAAATAAACAAAATAAAACCCAGAATGTATCCTGAAAGACAATAAATGAGCATTAAAGTTGCATCAGCGCAAGTGTTAATCTTACTAAAAGACCCCAAATTTCTAAAAATACTGCGAAAAACAACAGTATTCTGTTTTAGAGTGAATGTTTGAGGTGTTTAGAAGGCATTATTTCATTTTTAGAAAATTTAATTTTTTACATTTTTCCATGAAAAGTGCCAATACCCGCCCCTTTGGGTTCTAGGTGAAAATCTCACTCGACACAAATCAAACAAAAATGTATCCAAGGTGTGTATTGTTGTTCATTTTCATCAAATAAACAAAATAAAACCAAGTATGAATCCTGAAAGACAATAAAAGATCATAAAAGATGCTTCAGTCCAGGTGTTAATGTTACTAAAAGAGCCCAAATTTCTAAAAATATTGCGAAAAATACCAATCATCTGTTTTAGAGTGAATGTTTGAGGTGTTTATAAGGCATTTATTTCATTTTTAGAAAATTTAATTTTTCACATTTTTCCATGAAAAGTGCCAATACCCCTTTGGGTTCTAGGTGAAAATCTCACTTGAAACAAATCAAACAAAAATGTATCCAAGATGTGTATTGCTGTTCATTTTCATCAAATAAACAAAATAAAACCCCGAATGAATCCTGAAAGACAATAAAAGATCATAAAAGATGCTTCAGCCCAGGTGTTAATGTTACTAAAAGAGCCCAAATTTCTAAAAATATTGCGAAAAACAACAATATTCTTTTTTAGAGTGAATGTTTGAGGTGTTTAGAAGGCATTATTTCATTTTTAGAAAATTTAATTTTATACATTTTTCCATGAAAAGTGCCAATACCCGCCCCTTTGGGTTCTAGGTGAAAATCTCACTCGACAGAAATCAAACAAAAATGTATCCAAGGTGTGTATTGTTGTTCATTTTCATCAAATAAACAAAATAAAACCCAGAATGAATCCTGAAAGACAATAAAAGATCATAAAAGATGCTTCAGCCCAGGTGTTAATGTTACTAAAAGAGCCCAAATTTCTAAAAATATTGCGAAAAACAACAATCTTCTGTTTTAGAGTGAATGCTTGAGGTGTTTAGAAGGCATTTATTTCATTTTTAGAAAATTTAATTTTTTACATTTTTCCATGAAAAGTGCCAATACCCCCCCCTTTGGGTTCTAGGTGAAAATCTCACCTGACACAAATCAAACAAAAATGTTTCCATGGTGTGTATTGTTGTTCATTATCATCAAATAAACAAAATAAAACCCAGAATGTATCCTGAAAGACAATAAATGAGCATTAAAGTTGCTTCAGCGCAAGTGTTAATGTTACTAAAAGAGCCCAAATTTCTAAAAATATTGCGAAAAACAACAATCTTCTGTTTTAGAGTGAATGTTTGAGGTGTTTATAAGGCATTTATTTCATTTTTAGAAAATTTAATTTTTCACATTTTTCCATGAAAAGTGCCAATACCCCTTTGGGTTCTAGGTGAAAATCTCACTTGACACAAATCAAACAAAAATGTATCCAAGATGTGTATTGCTGTTCATTTTCATCAAATAAACAAAATAAAACCCCGAATGAATCCTGAAAGACAATAAAAGATCATAAAAGATGCTTCAGCCCAGGTGTTAATGTTACTAAAAGAGCCCAAATTTCTAAAAATATTGCGAAAAACAACAATATTCTGTTTTAGAGTGAATGTTTGAGGTGTTTAGAAGGCATTATTTCATTTTTAGAAAATTTAATTTTTTACATTTTTCCATGAAAAGTGCCAATACCCGCCCCATTGGGTTCTAGGTGAAAATCACACTCGACAGAAATCAAACAAAAATGTATCCAAGGTGTGTATTGTTGTTCATTTTCATCAAATAAACAAAATAAAACCAAGAATGTATCCTGAATGACAATAAATGATCAAAAAAGATGCTTCAGCCCAGGTGTTAATGTTACTAAAAAAGCCCAAATTTCTAAAAATATTGCGAAAAACAACAATCTTCTGTTTTAGAGTGAATGTTTAGGTGTTTAGAAGGCATTTATTTCATTTTTAGAAAATTTAATTTTTTACATTTTTCTATGAAAAGTGCCAATACCTCCCCCTTTGGGTTCTAGGTGAAAATCTCACTTGACACAAATCAAACAAAAATGTTTCCATGGTGTGTATTGTTGTTCATTTTCATCAAATAAACAAAATAAAACCCAGAATTAATCCTGAAAGACATGAAATGAGCATAAAAGATCCTTCAGCGCAAGTGTTAATTTTACTAAAAGAGCCCAAATTTCTAAAAATATTGCGAATAACAACAATCTTCTGTTTTAGAGTGAATGTTTGAGGTGTTTAGAAGGCATTTATTTCATTTTTAGAAAATTTAATTTTTTACATTTTTCCATGAAAAGTGCCAATACCCCCCCCTTTAGGTTCTAGGTGAAAATCTCACTCGACACAAATCAAACAAAAATGTTTCCATGGTGTGTATTGTTGTTCATTTTCATCAAATAAACAAAATAAAACCCAGAATTAATCTTGAAGGAATAGAAATGAGCATAAAAGATGCTTCAGCCAAGTGTTAATGTTACTAAAAGAGCCCATATTTCTAAAAATATTGCGAAAAACAACAATCTTCTGTTTTAGAGTGAATGTTTGAGGTGTTTAGAAGGCATTTATTTCATTTTTAGAAAATTTAATTTTTCACATTTTTCCATGAAAAGTGCCAATACCCCCCCCTTTGGGTTCTAGGTGAAAATCTCACTCGACACAAATCAAACAAAAATGTTTTCATGGTGTGTATATTTGTTCATTATCATCAAATAAACAAAATAAAACCCAGAATGTATCCTGAAAGACAATAAATGAGCATTAAAGTTGCTTCAGCGCAAGTGTTAATCTTACTAAAAGACCCCAAATTTCTAAAAATACTGCGAAAAACAACAATATTCTGTTTTAGAGTGAATGTTTGAGGTGTTTAGAAGGCATTATTTCATTTTTAGAAAATTTAATTTTTTACATTTTTCCATGAAAAGTGCCAATACCCGCCCCTTTGGGTTCTAGGTGAAAATCTCACTCGACACAAATCAAACAAAAATGTATCCAAGGTGTGTATTGTTGTTCATTTTCATCAAATAAACAAAATAAAACCAAGTATGAATCCTGAAAGACAATAAAAGATCATAAAAGATGCTTCAGTCCAGGTGTTAATGTTACTAAAAGAGCCCAAATTTCTAAAAATATTGCGAAAAATACCAATCATCTGTTTTAGAGTGAATGTTTGAGGTGTTTATAAGGCATTTATTTCATTTTTAGAAAATTTAATTTTTCACATTTTTCCATGAAAAGTGCCAATACCCCTTTGGGTTCTAGGTGAAAATCTCACTTGACACAAATCAAACAAAAATGTATCCAAGATGTGTATTGCTGTTCATTTTCATCAAATAAACAAAATAAAACCCCGAATGAATCCTGAAAGACAATAAAAGATCATAAAAGATGCTTCAGCCCAGGTGTTAATGTTACTAAAAGAGCCCAAATTTCTAAAAATATTGCGAAAAACAACAATATTCTGTTTTAGAATGAATGTTTGAGGTGTTTAGAAGGCATTATTTCATTTTTAGAAAATTTAATTTTTTACATTTTTCCATGAAAAGTGCCAATACCCGCCCCTTTGGGTTCTAGGTGAAAATCTCACTCGACAGAAATCAAACAAAAATGTATCCAAGGTGTGTATTGTTGTTCATTTTCATCAAATAAACAAAATAAAACCAAGAATGTATCCTGAAAGACAATAAATGATCAAAAAAGATGCTTCAGCCCAGGTGTTAATGTTACTAAAAGAGCCCAAATTTCTAAAAATATTGCGAAAAACAACAATCTTCTGTTTCAGAGTGAATGTTTAGGTGTTCAGAAGGCATTTATTTCATTTTTAGAAAATTTAATTTTTTTAATTTTTCCATGAAAAGTGCCAATACCTCCCCCTTTGGGTTCTAGGTGAAAATCTCACTTGACACAAATCAAACAAAAATGTTTCCATGGTGTGTATTGTTGTTCATTTTCATCAAATAAACAAAATAAAACCCAGAATTAATCCTGAAAGACATGAAATGAGCATAAAAGATCCTTCAGCGCAAGTGTTAATTTTACTAAAAGAGCCCAAATTTCTAAAAATATTGCGAATAACAACAATCTTCTGTTTTAGAGTGAATGTTTGAGGTGTTTAGAAGGCATTTATTTCATTTTTAGAAAATTTAATTTTTTACATTTTTCCATGAAAAGTGCCAATACCCCCCCCTTTGGGTTCTAGGTGAAAATCTCACTTGACACAAATCAAACAAAAATGTATCCAAGGTGTGTATTGTTGTTCATTTTCATCAAATAAACAAAATAAAACCCAGGATGAATCCTGAAAGACAATAAAAGATCATAAAAGATGCTTCAGCCCAGGTGTTAATGTTACTAAAAGAGCCCAAATTTCTAAAAATATTGCGAAAAACAACAATCTTCTGTTTTAGAGTGAATGCTTGAGGTGTTTAGAAGGCATTTATTTCATTTTTAGAAAATTTAATTTTTTACATTTTTCCATGAAAAGTGCCAATACCCCCCCCTTTGGGTTCTAGGTGAAAATCTCACTCGACACAAATCAAACAAAAATGTTTCCATGGTGTGTATTGTTGTTCATTATCATCAAATAAACAAAATAAAACCCAGAATGTATCCTGAAAGACAATAAATGAGCATTAAAGTTGCTTCAGCGCAAGTGTTAATGTGACTAAAAGAGCCCAAATTTCTAAAAATATTGCGAAAAACAACAATCTTCTGTTTTAGAGTGAATGTTTGAGGTGTTTATAAGGCATTTATTTCATTTTTAGAAAATTTAATTTTTCACATTTTTCCATGAAAAGTGCCAATACCCCTTTGGGTTCTAGGTGAAAATCTCACTTGACACAAATCAAACAAAAATGTATCCAAGATGTGTATTGCTGTTCATTTTCATCAAATAAACAAAATAAAACCCCGAATGAATCCTGAAAGACAATAAAAGATCATAAAAGATGCTTCAGCCCAGGTGTTAATGTTACTAAAAGAGCCCAAATTTCTAAAAATATTGCGAAAAACAACAATCTTCTGTTTTAGAGTGAATGTTTGAGGTGTTTAGAAGGCATTTATTTCATTTTTAGAAAATTTAATTTTTTCATTTTTCCATGAAAAGTGCCAATACCCCCCCCTTTGGGTTCTAGGTGAAAATCTCACTCGACACAAATCAAACAAAAATGTATCCAAGGTGTGTATTGTTGTTCATTTTCATCAAATAAACAAAATAAAACCCAGAATGAATCCTGAAAGACAATAAAAGATCATAAAATATGCTTCAGCCCAAGTGTTAATGTTACTAAAAGAGCCCAAATTTCTAAAAATATTGCGAAAAACAACAATCTTCTGTTTTAGAGTGAATGTTTGAGGTGTTTAGAAGGCATTTATTTCATTTTTAGAAAATTTAATTTTTCACATTTTTCCATGAAAAGTGCCAATACCCCCCCTATTGGGTTCTAGGTGAAAATCTCACTCGACACAAATCAAACAAAAATGTTTCCATGGTGTGTATTGTTGTTCATTATCATCAAATAAACAAAATAAAACCCAGAATGTATCCTGAAAGACAATAAATGAGCATTAAAGTTGCTTCAGCGCAAGTGTTAATGTTACTAAAAGAGCCCAAATTTCTAAAAATACTGCGAAAAACAACAATCTTCTGTTTTAGAGTGAATGTTTGAGGTGTTTAGAAGGCATTTCATTCATTTTTAGAAAATTTTATATTTCACATTTTCCCATGAAAAGTGCCAATACCCCCCCGTTTCGGTTCTACGTGAAAATCTCACTTGACACAAATCAAACAAAAATGTTTCCATGGTGTGTATTGTTGTTCATTTTCATTAAATAAACAGAATAAAACCCAGAATTAATCCTGAAAGACATGAAATGAGCATAAAAGATGCTTCAGCGCAAGTGTTAATTTTACTAAAAGAGCCCAAATTTCTAAAAATATTGCGAAAAACAACAATCATCTGTTTTAGAGTGAATGTTTGAGGTGTTTAGAAGGCATTTATTTCATTTTTAGAAAATTTAATTTTTCACATTTTTCAATGAAATGTGCTAATGCCCCCCCCTTTGGGTTCTAGGTGAAAATCTCACTCGACACAAATCAAACAAAAATGTTTCCATGGTGTGTATTGTTGTTCATTATCATCAAATAAACAAAATAAAACCCAGAATATATCCTGAAAGACAATAAATGAGCATTAAAGTTGCTTCAGCGCAAGTGTTAATCTTACTAAAAGACACCAAATTTCTAAAAATACTGCGAAAAACAACAATCTTCTGTTTTAGAGTGAATGTTTGAGGTGTTTAGAAGGCATTTATTTCATTTTTAGAAAATTTAATTTTTCACATTTTTCAATGAAATGTGCTAATGCCCCCCCCTTTGGGTTCTAGGTGAAAATCTCACTCGACACAAATCAAACAAAAATGTTTCCATGGTGTGTATTGTTGTTCATTATCATCAAATAAACAAAATAAAACCCAGAATATATCCTGAAAGACAATAAATGAGCATTAAAGTTGCTTCAGCGCAAGTGTTAATCTTACTAAAAGACGCCAAATTTCTAAAAATACTGCGAAAAACAACAATCTTCTGTTTTAGAGTGAATGTTTGAGGTGTTTAGAAGGCATTTCATTCATTTTTAGAAAATTTAATATTTCACATTTTCCCATGAAAAGTGCCAATACCCCCCCCTTTGGGTTCTAGTTGAAAATCTCACTCGAAACAAATCAAACAAAAATGTTTCCATGGTGTGTATTGTGGTTCATTTTCATCAAATAAACAAAATAAAACCCAGAATTAATCTTGAAGGACAAGAAATGAGCATTAAAGTTGCTTCAGCGCAAGTGTTAATGTTACTAAAAGAGCCCAAATTTCTAAAAATACTGCGAAAAACAACAATCTTCTGTTTTAGAGTGAATGTTTGAGGTGTTTAGAAGGCATTTCATTCATTTTTAGAAAATTTTATATTTCACATTTTCCCATGAAAAGTGCCAATACCCCCCCGTTTCGGTTCTACGTGAAAATCTCACTTGACACAAATCAAACAAAAATGTTTCCATGGTGTGTATTGTTGTTCATTTTCATTAAATAAACAGAATAAAACCCAGAATTAATCCTGAAAGACATGAAATGAGCATAAAAGATGCTTCAGCGCAAGTGTTAATTTTACTAAAAGAGCCCAAATTTCTAAAAATATTGCGAAAAACAACAATCATCTGTTTTAGAGTGAATGTTTGAGGTGTTTAGAAGGCATTTATTTCATTTTTAGAAAATTTAATTTTTCACATTTTTCAATGAAATGTGCTAATGCCCCCCCCTTTGGGTTCTAGGTGAAAATCTCACTCGACACAAATCAAACAAAAATGTTTCCATGGTGTGTATTGTTGTTCATTATCATCAAATAAACAAAATAAAACCCAGAATATATCCTGAAAGACAATAAATGAGCATTAAAGTTGCTTCAGCGCAAGTGTTAATCTTACTAAAAGACACCAAATTTCTAAAAATACTGCGAAAAACAACAATCTTCTGTTTTAGAGTGAATGTTTGAGGTGTTTAGAAGGCATTTATTTCATTTTTAGAAAATTTAATTTTTCACATTTTTCAATGAAATGTGCTAATGCCCCCCCCTTTGGGTTCTAGGTGAAAATCTCACTCGACACAAATCAAACAAAAATGTTTCCATGGTGTGTATTGTTGTTCATTATCATCAAATAAACAAAATAAAACCCAGAATATATCCTGAAAGACAATAAATGAGCATTAAAGTTGCTTCAGCGCAAGTGTTAATCTTACTAAAAGACCCCAAATTTCTAAAAATACTGCGAAAAACAACAATCTTCTGTTTTAGAGTGAATGTTTGAGGTGTTTAGAAGGCATTTCATTCATTTTTAGAAAATTTAATATTTCACATTTTCCCATGAAAAGTGCCAATACCCCCCCCTTTGGGTTCTAGTTGAAAATCTCACTCGAAACAAATCAAACAAAAATGTTTCCATGGTGTGTATTGTGGTTCATTTTCATCAAATAAACAAAATAAAACCCAGAATTAATCTTGAAGGACAAGAAATGAGCATAAAAATTGCTTCAGAGAAAGTGTTAATGTTACTAAAAGAGCCCAAATTTCTAAAAATATTGCGAAAAACAACAATCTTCTGTTTTAGAGTGAATGTTTGAGGTGTATAGAAGGCATTTATTTCATTTTTAGAAAATTTAATTTTTTCATTTTTCCATGAAAAGTGCCCCCCCCTTTGGGTTCTAGGTGAAAATCTCACTCGACACAAATCAAACAAAAATGTATCCAAGGTGTGTATTGTTGTTCATTTTCATCAAATAAACAAAATAAAACCCAGAATGAATCCTGAAAGTCAATAAAAGATCATAAAATATGCTTCAGCCCAAGTGTTAATGTTACTAAAAGAGCCCAAATTTCTAAAAATATTGCGAAAAACAACAATCTTCTGTTTTAGAGTGAATGTTTGAGGTGTTTAGAAGGCATTTATTTCATTTTTAGAAAATTTAATTTTTTACATTTTTCCATGAAAAGTGCCAATACCCCCCCTTTGGGTTCTAGGTGAAAATCTCACTCGACACAAATCAAACAAAAATGTTTCCATGGTGTGTATTGTTGTTCATTTTCATCAAATAAACAAAATAAAACCCAGAATTAATCCTGAAAGACATGAAATGAGCATAAAAGATGCTTCAGCCCAGGTGTTAATGTTACTAAAAGAGCCCAAATTTCTAAAAATATTGCGAAAAACAACAATCTTCTGTTTTAGAGTGAATGTTTGAGGTGTATAGAAGGCATTTATTTCATTTTTAGAAAATTTAATTTTTTCATTTTTCCATGAAAAGTGCCCCCCCCTTTGGGTTCTAGGTGAAAATCTCACTCGACACAAATCAAACAAAAATGTATCCAAGGTGTGTATTGTTGTTCATTTTCATCAAATAAACAAAATAAAACCCAGAATGAATCCTGAAAGTCAATAAAAGATCATAAAATATGCTTCAGCCCAAGTGTTAATGTTACTAAAAGAGCCCAAATTTCTAAAAATATTGCGAAAAACAACAATCTTCTGTTTTAGAGTGAATGTTTGAGGTGTTTAGAAGGCATTTATTTCATTTTTAGAAAATTTAATTTTTCACATTTTTCAATGAAATGTGCTAATGCCCCCCCCTTTGGGTTCTAGGTGAAAATCTCACTCGACACAAATCAAACAAAAATGTTTCCATGGTGTGTATTGTTGTTCATTTTCATCAAATAAACAAAATAAAACCCAGAATTAATCTTGAAGGACAAGAAATGAGCATAAAAATTGCTTCAGAGAAAGCGTTAATATTACTAAAAGAGCCCAAATTTCTAAAAATATTGCGAAAAACAACAATCATCTGTTTTAGAGTGAATGTTTGAGGTGTTTAGAAGGCATTTCATTCATTTTTAGAAAATTTAATTTTTCACATTTTCCCATGAAAAGTGCCAATACCCCTTTGGGTTCTAGGTGAAAATCTCACTCGACACAAATCAAACAAAAATGTTTCCATGGTGTGTATTGTTGTTCATTATCATCAAATAAACAAAATAAAACCCAGAATGTATCCTGAAAGACAATAAATGAGCATTAAAGTTGCTTCAGCGCAAGTGTTAATGTTACTAAAAGAGCCCAAATTTCTAAAAATACTGCGAAAAACAACAATCTTCTGTTTTAGAGTGAATGTTTGAGGTGTTTAGAAGGCATTTCATTCATTTTTAGAAAATTTTATATTTCACATTTTTCCATGAAAAGTGCCAATACCCCCCCCTTTCGGTTCTACGTGAAAATCTCACTTGACACAAATCAAACAAAAATGTTTCCATGGTGTGTATTGTTGTTCATTTTCATTAAATAAACAGAATAAAACCCAGAATTAATCCTGAAAGACATGAAATGAGCATAAACGATGCTTCAGCGCAAGTGTTAATTTTACTAAAAGAGCCCAAATTTCTAAAAATATTGCGAAAAACAACAATCATCTGTTTTAGAGTGAATGTTTGAGGTGTTTAGAAGGCATTTATTTCATTTTTAGAAAATTTAATTTTTCACATTTTTCAATGAAATGTGCTAATGCCCCCCCCTTTGGGTTCTAGGTGAAAATCTCACTCGACACAAATCAAACAAAAATGTTTCCATGGTGTGTATTGTTGTTCATTATCATCAAATAAACAAAATAAAACCCAGAATGTATCCTGAAAGACAATAAATGAGCATTAAAGTTGCTTAAGCGCAAGTGTTAATCTTACTAAAAGACCCCAAATTTCTAAAAATACTGCGAAAAACAACAATCTTCTGTTTTAGAGTGAATGTTTGAGGTGTTTAGAAGGCATTTCATTCATTTTTAGAAAATTTAATATTTCACATTTTCCCATGAAAAGTGCCAATACCCCCCCCTTTGGGTTCTAGTTGAAAATCTCACTCGAAACAAATCAAACAAAAATGTTTCCATGGTGTGTATTGTGGTTCATTTTCATCAAATAAACAAAATAAAACCCAGAATTAATCTTGAAGGACAAGAAATGAGCATAAAAATTGCTTCAGAGAAAGTGTTAATGTTACTAAAAGAGCCCAAATTTCTAAAAATATTGCGAAAAACAACAATCTTCTGTTTAAGAGTGAATGTTTGAGGTGTATAGAAGGCATTTATTTCATTTTTAGAAAATTTAATTTTTTCATTTTTCCATTAAAAGTGCCAATACCCCCCCCTTTGGGTTCTAGGTGAAAATCTCACTCGAAACAAATCAAACAAAAATGTATCCAAGGTGTGTATTGTTGTTCATTTTCATCAAATAAACAAAATAAAACCCAGAATGAATCCTGAAAGTCAATAAAAGATCATAAAATATGCTTCAGCCCAAGTTTTAATGTTACTAAAAGAGCCCAAATTTCTAAAAATATTGCAAAAAACAACAATCATCTGTTTTAGAGTGAATGTTTGAGGTGTTTAGAAGGCATTTATTTCATTTTTAGAAAATTTAATTTTTCACATTTTTCAATGAAATGTGCTAATGCCCCCCCCTTTGGGTTCTAGGTGAAAATCTCACTCGACACAAATCAAACAAAAATGTTTCCATGGTGTGTATTGTTGTTCATTTTCATCAAATAAACAAAATAAAACCCAGAATTAATCTTGAAGGACAAGAAATGAGCATAAAAGATGCTTCAGCCAAGTGTTAATGTTACTAAAAGAGCCCAAATTTCTAAAAATATTGCGAAAAACAACAATCTTCTGTTTTAGAGTGAATGTTTGAGGTGTTTAGAAGGCATTTATTTCATTTTTAGAAAATTTAATTTTTCACATTTTTCCATGAAAAGTGCCAATACCCCCCCCTTTGGGTTCTAGGTGAAAATCTCACTCGACACAAATCAAACAAAAATGTTTCCATGGTGTGTATTGTTGTTCATTATCATCAAATAAACAAAATAAAACCCAGAATGTATCCTGAAAGACAATAAATGAGCATTAAAGTTGCTTCAGCGCAAGTGTTAATCTTACTAAAAGACCCCAAATTTCTAAATATATTGCGAAAAACAACAATCTTCTGTTTTAGAGTGAATGTTTGAGGTGTTTAGAAGGCATTTCATTCATTTTTAGAAAATTTAATTTTTCACATTTTTCCATGAAAAGTGCCAATACCCCCCCTTAGGGTTCTAGGTGAAAATCTCACTTGACACAAATCAAACAAAAATGTTTCCATGGTGTGTATTGTTGTTCATTTTCATCAAATAAACAAAATAAAACCCAGAATTAATCCTGAAAGACATGAAATGAGCATAAAAGATGCTTCAGCGCAAGTGTTAATGTTACTAAAAGAGCCCAAATTTCTAAAAAAATTGCGAAAAACAACAATCTTCTGTTTTAGAGTGAATGTTTGAGGTGTTTATAAGACATTTATTTCATTTTTAGAAAATCTAATTTTTCACATTTTTCCATGAAAAGTGCCAATACCCCCCCCTTTGGGTTCTAGGTGAAAATCTCACTCGTTACAAATCAAACAAAAATGTATCCAAGGTGTGTATTGTTGTTCATTTTCATCAAATAAACAAAATAAAACCCAGAATTAATCTTGAAGGAAAAGAAATGAGCATAAAAGTTGCCTCAGAGAAAGTGTTAATGTTACTAAAAGAGCCCAAATTTCTAAAAATATTGCGAAAAACAACAATCTTCTGTTTTGAGTGAATGTTTGAGGTGTTTATAAGGCATTTATTTCATTTTTAGAAAATTTAATTTTTCACATTTTTCCATGAAAAGTGCCAATACCCCCCCTTTGGGATCTAGGTGAAAATCTCACTCGACACAAATCAAACGAAAATGTATCCAAGGTGTGTATTGTTGTTCATTTTCATCAAATAAACAAAATAAAACCAAGAATGTATCCTGAAAGACAATAAATGATCAAAAAAGATGCTTCAGCCCAGGTGTTAATGTTACTAAAAGAACCCAAATTTCTAAAAATATTGCGAAAAACAACAATATTCTGTTTTAGAGTGAATGTTTGAGGTGTTTAGAAGGCATTATTTCATTTTTAGAAAATTTAATTTTTTACATTTTTCCATGAAAAGTGCCAATACCCGCCCCTTTGGGTTCTAGGTGAAAATCTCACTCGACACAAATCAAACAAAAATGTATCCAAGGTGTGTATTGTTGTTCATTTTCATCAAATAAACAAAATAAAACCAAGAATGTATCCTGAAAGACAATAAATGATCAAAAAAGATGCTTCAGCCCAGGTGTTAATGTTACTAAAAGAGCCCAAATTTCTAAAAATATTGCGAAAAACAACAATCTTCTGTTTTAGAGTGAATGTTTAGGTGTTTAGAAGGCATTTATTTCATTTTTAGAAAATTTAATTTTTTACATTTTTCCATGAAAAGTGCCAATACCCCCCCCCTTTGGGTTCTAGGTGAAAATCTCACTCGACACAAATCAAACAAAAATGTATCCAAGGTGTGTATTGTTGTTCATTTTCATCAAATAAACAAAATAAAACCCAGAGTGTATCCTGAAAGACTATAAATGATCGTAAAAGATGCTTCAGCCCAGGTGTTAATGTTACTAAAAGAGCCCAAATTTCTAAAAATATTGCGAAAAACAACAATCTTCTGTTTTAGAGTGAATGTTTGAGGTGTTTAGAAGGCATTTCATTCATTTTTAGAAAATTTAATTTTTCACATTTTCCCATGAAAAGTGCCAATACCCCCCCCTTTGGGTTCTAGGTGAAAATCTCACTTGACACAAATCAAACAAAAATGTTTCCATGGTGTGTATTGTTGTTCATTTTCATCAAATAAACAAAATAAAACCCAGAATTAATCCTGAAAGACATGAAATGAGCATAAAAGATGCTTCAGCGCAAGTGTTAATTTTACTAAAAGAGCCCAAATTTCTAAAAATATTGCAAAAAATTCCAATCATCTGTTTTGGAGTGAATGTTTGAGGTGTTTAGAAGGCATTTATTTCATTTTTAGAAAATTTAATTTTTTACATTTTTCCATGAAAGGTGCCAATACCCCCCCTTTGGGTTCTAGGTGAAAATCTCACTCGAAACAAATCAAACAAAAATGTTTCCATGGTGTGTATTGTTGTTCATTTTCATCAAATAAACAAAATAAAACCCAGAATTAATCTTGAAGGAAAAGAAATGAGCATAAAAGTTGCCTCAGAGAAAGTGTTAATGTTACTAAAAGGGCCCAAATTTCTAAAAATATTGCGAAAAAAAACAATCTTCTGTTTTGAGTGAATGTTTGAGGTGTTTATAAGGCATTTATTTCATTTTTAGAAAATTTAATTTTTCACATTTTTCCATGAAAAGTGCCAATACCCCCTCCTTTGGGTTCTAGGTGAAAATCTCACTCGACACAAATCAAACGAAAATGTATCCAAGGTGTGTATTGTTGTTCATTTTCATCAAATAAACAAAATAAAACCAAGAATGTATCCTGAAAGACAATAAATGATCAAAAAAGATGCTTCAGCCCAGGTGTTACTGTTACTAAAAGAGCCCAAATTTCTAAAAATATTGCGAAAAACAACAATCTTCTGTTTTAGAGTGAATGTTTAGGTGTTTAGAAGGCATTTATTTCATTTTTAGAAAATTTAATTTTTCACATTTTTCCATGAAAAGTGCCAATACCCCCCCCTTTGGGTTCTAGGTGAAAATCTAACTTGACACAAATCAAACAAAAATGTATCCAAGGTGTGTATTGTTGTTCATTTTCATCAAATAAACAAAATAAAACCCAGAATGAACCCTGAAAGACAATAAAAGATCATAAAAGATGCTTCAGCCCAGGTGTTAATGTTACTAAAAGAGCCCAAATTTCTAAAAATATTGCGAAAAACAACAATCTTCTGTTTTAGAGTGAATGTTTGAGGTGTTTAGAAGGCATTTCATTCATTTTTAGAAAATTTAATTTTTCACATTTTCCCATGAAAAGTGCCAATACCCCCCCTTTGGGTTCTAGGTGAAAATCTCACTCGACACAAATCAAACAAAAATGTATCCAAGGTGTGTATTGTTGTTCATTTTCATCAAATAAACAAAATAAAACCCAGAATGAATCCTGAAAGACAATAAAAGATCATAAAAGATGCTTCAGCCCAGGTGTTAATGTTACTAAAAGAGCCCAAATTTCTAAAAATATTGCGAAAAACAACAATCTTCTGTTTTAGAGTGAATGTTTGAGGTGTTTAGAAGGCATTTCATTCATTTTTAGAAAATTTAATTTTTCACATTTTTCCATGAAAAGTGCCAATACCCCCCCTTAGGGTTCTAGGTGAAAAGTTCACTTGACACAAATCAAACAAAAATGTTTCCATGGTGTGTATTGTTGTTCATTTTCATCAAATAAACAAAATAAAACCCAGAATTAATCCTGAAAGACATGAAATGAGCATAAAAGATGCTTCAGCGCAAGTGTTAATGTTACTAAAAGAGCCCAAATTTCTAAAAATATTGCGAAAAACAACAATCTTCTGTTTTAGAGTGAATGTTTGAGGTGTTTAGAAGGCATTTATTTCATTTTTAGAAAATTCAATTTTTCACATTTTTCCATGAAAAGTGCCAATAGTCCCTTTGGGTTCTAGGTGAAAATCTCACTCGCCACAAATCAAACAAAAATGTATCCAAGGTGTGTATTGTTGTTCAATTTCATCAAATAAACAAAATAAAACCCAGAATTAATCTTGAAGGAAAAGAAATGAGCATAAAAGTTGCCTCAGAGAAAGTGTTAATGTTACTAAAAGAGCCCAAATTTCTAAAAATATTGCGAAAAACAACAATCTTCTGTTTTGAGTGAATGTTTGAGGTGTTTATAAGGCATTTATTTCATTTTTAGAAAATTTAATTTTTCACATTTTTCCATGAAAAGTGCCAATACCCCCCCCTTTGGGTTCTAGGTGAAAATCTCACTCGACACAAATCAAACGAAAATGTATCCAAGGTGTGTATTGTTGTTCATTTTCATCAAATAAACAAAATAAAACCAAGAATGTATCCTGAAAGACAATAAATGATCAAAAAAGATGCTTCAGCCCAGGTGTTAATGTTACTAAAAGAGCCCAAATTTCTAAAAATATTGCGAAAAACAACAATATTCTGTTTTAGAGTGAATGTTTGAGGTGTTTAGAACGCATTATTTCATTTTTAGAAAATTTAATTTTTTACATTTTTCCATGAAAAGTGCCAATACCCGCCCCTTTGGGTTCTAGGTGAAAATCTCATTCGACACAAATCAAACAAAAATGTATCCAAGGTGTGTATTGTTGTTCATTTTCATCAAATTAACAAAATAAAACCAAGAATATATCCTGAAAGACAATAAATGATCAAAAAAGATGCTTCAGCCCAGGTGTTAATGTTACTAAAAGAGCCCAAATTTCTAAAAATATTGCGAAAAACAACAATCTTCTGTTTTAGAGTGAATGTTTAGGTGTTTAGAAGGCATTTATTTCATTTTTAGAAAATTTAATTTTTTACATTTTTCCATGAAAAGTGCCAATACCCCCCCCTTTGGGTTCAAGGTGAAAATCTAACTTGACACGAATCAAACAAAAATGTATCCAAGGTGTGTATTGTTGTTCATTTTCATCAAATAAACAAAATAAAACCCAGAATGAACCCTGAAAGACAATAAAAGATCATAAAAGATGCTTCAGCCCAGGTGTTAATGTTACTAAAAGAGCCCAAGTTTCTAAAAATATTGCGAAAAACAACAATCTTCTGTTTTAGAATGAATGTTTGAGGTGTTTAGAAGGCATTTCATTCATTTTTAGAAAATTTAATTTTTCACATTTTCCCATGAAAAGTGCCAATACCCCCCCCTTTGGGTTCTAGGTGAAAATCTTACTTGACACAAATCAAACAAAAATGTTTCCATGGTGTGTATTGTTGTTCATTTTCATCAAATAAACAAAATAAAACCCAGAATTAATCCTGAAAGACATGAAATGAGCATAAAAGATGCTTCAGCGCAAGTGTTAATTTTACTAAAAGAGCCCAAATTTCTAAAAATATTGCAAAAAATACCAATCATCTGTTTTAGAGTGAATGTTTGAGGTGTTAAGAAGGCATTAATTTCATTTTTAGAAAATTTAATTTTTTACATTTTTCCATGAAAGGTGCCAATACCCCCCCTTTGGGTTCTAGGTGAAAATCTCACTCGAAACAAATCAAACAAAAATGTTTCCATGGTGTGTATTGTTGTTCATTTTCATCAAATAAACAAAATAAAACCCAGAATTAATCTTGAAGGAAAAGAAATGAGCATAAAAGTTGCCTCAGAGAAAGTGTTAATGTTACTAAAAGAGCCCAAATTTCTAAAAATATTGCGAAAAACAACAATCTTCTGTTTTGAGTGAATGTTTGAGGTGTTTATAAGGCATTTATTTCATTTTTAGAAAATTTAATTTTTCACATTTTTCCATGAAAAGTGCCAATACCCCCCCCTTTGGGTTCTAGGTGAAAATCTCACTCGACACAAATCAAACGAAAATGTATCCAAGGTGTGTATTGTTGTTCATTTTCATCAAATAAACAAAATAAAACCAAGAATGTATCCTGAAAGACAATAAATGATCAAAAAAGATGCTTCAGCCCGGGTGTTAATGTTACTAAAAGAGCCCAAATTTCTAAAAATATTGCGAAAAACAACAAACTTCTGTTTTAGAGTGAATGTTTGTGGTGTTTAGAAGGCATTAATTTCATTTTTAGAAAATTTAATTTTTCACATTTTTCCATGAAAAGTGCCAATACCTCCCCCTTTGGGTTCTAGGTGAAAATCTCACTTGACACAAATCAAACAAAAATGTTTCCATGGTGTGTATTGTTGTTCATTTTCATCAAATAAACAAAATAAAACCCAGAATGAATCCTGAAAGACAATAAAAGATCATAAAAGATGCTTCAGTCCAGGTGTTAATGTTACTAAAAGAGCCCAAATTTCTAAAAATATTGCGAAAAACAACAATCTTCTATTTTAGAGTGAATGTTTGAGGTGTTTAGAAGGCATTTCATTCATTTTTAGAAAATTTAATTTTTCACATTTTCCCATGAAAAGTGCCAATACCCCCCCCTTTGGGTTCTAGGTGAAAATCTCACTTGAGACAAATCAAACAAAAATGTTTCCATGGTGTGTATTGTTGTTCATTATCATCAAATAAACAAAATAAAACCCAGAATATATCCTGAAAGACAATAAATGAGCATTAAAGTTGCTTCAGCGCAAGTGTTAATCTTACTAAAAGACCCCAAATTTCTAAAAATATTGCGAAAAATACCAATCATCTGTTTTAGAGTGAATGTTTGAGGTGTTTATAAGGCATTTATTTCATTTTTAGAAAATTTAATTTTTCACATTTTTCCATGAAAAGTGCCAATACCCCTTTGGGTTCTAGGTGAAAATCTCACTTGACACAAATCAAACAAAAATGTATCCAAGATGTGTATTGCTGTTCATTTTCATCAAATAAACAAAATAAAACCCCGAATGAATCCTGAAAGACAATAAAAGATCATAAAAGATGCTTCAGCCCAGGTGTTAATGTTACTAAAAGAGCCCAAATTTCTAAAAATATTGCGAAAAACAACAATATTCTGTTTTAGAGTGAATGTTTGAGGTGTTTAGAAGGCATTTATTTCATTTTTAGAAAATTTAATTTTTTCATTTTTCCATGAAAAGTGCCAATACCCCCCCCTTTGGGTTCTAGGTGAAAATCTCACTCGACACAAATCAAACAAAAATGTTTCCATGGTGTGTATTGTTGTTCATTATCATCAAATAAACAAAATAAAACCCAGAATGTATCCTGAAAGACAATAAATGAGCATTAAAGTTGCTTCAGCGCAAGTGTTAATGTTACTAAAAGAGCCCAAATTTCTAAAAATATTGCGAAAAACAACAATCTTCTGTTTTAGAGTGAATGTTTGAGGTGTTTAGAAGGCATTTATTTCATTTTTAGAAAATTTAATTTTTTACATTTTTCCATGAAAAGTGCCAATACCCCCCCCTTTGGGTTCTAGGTGAAAATCTCACTCGACACATATCAAACAAAAATGTTTCCATGGTGTGCATTGTTGTTCATTATCATCAAATAAACAAAATAAAACCCAGAATGTATCCTGAAAGACAATAAATGAGCATTAAAGTTGCTTCAGCGCAAGTGTTAATGTTACTAAAAGAGCCCAAATTTCTAAAAATACTGCGGAAAACAACAATCTTCTGTTTTAGAGTGAATGTTTGAGGTGTTTAGAAGGCATTTATTTCATTTTTAGAAAATTTAATTTTTTCATTTTTCCATGAAAAGTGCCAATACCCCCCCATTTGGGTTCTAGGTGAAAATCTCACTCGACACAAATCAAACAAAAATGTTTCCATGGTGTGTATTGTTATTCATTATCATCAAATAAACAAAATAAAACCCAGAATGTATCCTGAAAGACAATAAATGAGCATTAAAGTTGCTTCAGCGCAAGTGTTAATGTTACTAAAAGAGCCCAAATTTCTAAAAATATTGCGAAAAACAACAATCTTCTGTTTTAGAGTGAATGTTTGAGGTGTTTAGAAGGCATTTATTTCATTTTTAGAAAATTTAATTTTTTACATTTTTCCATGAAAAGTGCCAATACCCCCCCCCCCCTTTGGGTTCTAGGTGAAAATCTCACTCGACACAAATCAAACAAAAATGTTTCCATGGTGTGCATTGTTGTTCATTATCATCAAATAAACAAAATAAAACCCAGAATGTATCCTGAAAGACAATAAATGAGCATTAAAGTTGCTTCAGCGCAAGTGTTAATGTTACTAAAAGAGCCCAAATTTCTAAAAATACTGCGGAAAACAACAATCTTCTGTTTTAGAGTGAATGTTTGAGGTGTTTAGAAGGCATTTCATTCATTTTTAGAAAATTTAATATTTCACATTTTCCCATGAAAAGTGCCAATACCCCCCCCTTTGGGTTCTAGTTGAAAATCTCACTTGACACAAATCAAACAAAAATGTTTCCATGGTGTGTATTGTTGATCATTTTCATTAAATAAACAGAATAAAACCCAGAATTATTCCTGAAAGACATGAAATGAGCATAAAAGATGCTTCAGCGCAAGTGTTAATTTTACTAAAAGAGCCCAAATTTCTAAAAATATTGCGAAAAACAACAATCATCTGTTTTAGAGTGAATGTTTGAGGTTTTTAGAAGGCATTTATTTCATTTTTAGAAAATTTAATTTTTCACATTTTTCAATGAAATGTGCTAATGCCCCCCCTTTGGGTTCTAGGTGAAAATCTCAGTCGACATAAATCAAACAAAAATGTATCCAAGGTGTGTATTGTTGTTCATTTTCATCAAATAAACAAAATAAAACCCAGAATTAATCTTGAAGGACAAGAAATGAGCATTAAAGTTGCTTCAGAGAAAGTGTTAATGTTACTAAAAGAGCCCAAATTTTTAAAAATATTGCGAAAAACAACAATCTTCTGTTTTAGAGTGAATGTTTGAGGTGTTTAGAAGGCATTTCTTTCATTTTTAGAAAATTTAGTTTTTCACATTTTTCCATGAAAAGTGCCAATACCCCCCCCTTTGGGTTCTAGGTGAAAATCTCACTCGACACAAATCAAACAAAAATGTTTCCATGGTGTGTATTGTTGTTCATTTTCATCAAATAAACAAAATAAAACCCAGAATTAATCTTGAAGGACAAGAAATGAGCATAAAAGATGCTTCAGCCAAGTGTTAATGTTACTAAAAGAGCCCAAATTTCTAAAAATATTGCGAAAAACAACAATCTTCTGTTTTAGAGTGAATGTTTGAGGTGTTTAGAAGGCATTTATTTCATTTTTAGAAAATTTAATTTTTCACATTTTTCCATGAAAAGTGCCAATACCCCCCCCTTTGGGTTCTAGGTGAAATACTCACTTGACACAAATCAAACAAAAATGTTTCCATGGTGTGTATTGTTGTTCATTATCATCAAATAAACAAAATAAAACCCAGAATGTATCCTGAAAGACAATAAATGAGCATTAAAGTTGCTTCAGCGTAAGTGTTAATCTTACTAAAAGACCCCAAATTTCTAAAAATACTGCGAAAAACAACAATCTTCTGTTTTAGAGTGAATGTTTGAGGTGTTTAGAAGGCATTTCATTCATTTTTAGAAAATTTAATATTTCACATTTTCCCATGAAAAGTGCCAATACCCCCACCTTTGGGTTCTAGGTGAAAATCTCACTCGTTTCAAATCAAACAAAAATGTATCCAAGGTGTGTATTGTTGTTCATTTTCATCAAAAAAACAAAATAAAACCCAGAATGAATCCTGAAAGACAATAAAAGATCATAAAAGATGCTTCAGCCCAGGTGTTAATGTTACTAAAAGAGCCCAAATTTCTAAAAATATTGCGAAAAACAACAATCTTCTGTTTTAGAGTGAATGTTTGAGGTGTTTAGAAGGCATTTCATTCATTTTTAGAAAATTTAATTTTTCACATTTTTCCATGAAAAGTGCCAATACCCCCCCCTTTGGGTTCTAGGTGAAAATCTCACTCGACACAAATCAAACAAAAATGTATCCAAGGTGTGTATTGTTGTTCATTTTCATCAAATAAACAAAATAAAACCCAGAATGAATCCTAAAAGACAATAAAAGATCATAAAAGATGCTTCAGCCCAAGTGTTAATGTTACTAAAAGAGCCCAAATCTCTAAAAATATATCGAAAAACAACAATCTTCTTTTTTAGAGTGAATGTTTGAGGTGTTTAGAAGACATTTATTTCATTTTTAGAAAATTTAATTTTTCACATTTTTCCATGAAAAGTGCCAATACAACATGATAAGTTCCCCCCTTTGGGTTCTAGGTGAAAATCTAACTTGACACAAATCAAACAAAAATGTATCCAAGGTGTGTATTGTTGTTCATTTTCATCAAATAAACAAAATAAAACCCAGAATGAATCCTGAAAGACAATAAAAGATCATAAAAGATGCTTCAGCCCAGGTGTTAATGTTACTAAAAGAGCCCAAATTTCTAAAAATATTGCGAAAAACAACAATCTTCTGTTTTAGAGTGAATGTTTGAGGTGTTTAGAAGGCATTTATTTCATTTTTAGAAAATTTAATTTTTCACATTTTTCCATGAAAAGTGCCAAAACACCCCCTTTGGGTTCTAGGTGAAAATCTCACTCGACACAAATCAAACAAAAATGTATCCAAGGTGTGTATTGTTGTTCATTTTCATCAAATAAACAAAATAAAACCCAGAATGAATCCTGAAAGACAATAAAAGATCATAAAAGATGCTTCAGCCCAGGAGTTAATGTTACTAAAAGAGCCCAAATTTCTAAAAATATTGCGAAAAACAACAATCTTCTGTTTTACAGTGAATGTTTTAGGTGTTTAGAAGGCATTTCATTCATTTTTAGAAAATTTAATTTTTCACATTTTTCCATGAAAAGTGCCAATACCCCCCCCTTTGGATTCTAGGTGAAAATCTCACTTGACACAAATCAAACAAAAATGTTTCCATGGTGTGTATTGTAGTTCATTTTCATCAAATAAACAAAATAAAACCCAGAATAAATCCTGAAAGACAATAAAAGATCATAAAAGATGCTTCAGCCCAGGTGTTAATGTTACTAAAAGAGCCCAAATTTCTAAAAATATTGCGAAAAACAACAATCTTCTGTTTTAGAGTGAATGTTTGAGGTGTTTAGAAGGCATTTATTTCATTTTTAGAAAACTTAATTTTTTACATTTTTCCATGAAAAGTTTCAATACCCCCCCCTTTGGGTTCTAGGTGAAAATCTCACTCGACACAAATCAAACAAAAATGTTTCCATGGTGTGTATTGTTGTTCATTATCATCAAATAAACAAAATAAAACCCAGAATGTATCCTGAAAGACAATAAATGAGCATTAAAGTTGCTTCAGCGCAAGTGTTAATGTTACTAAAAGAGCCCAAATTTCTAAAAATATTGCGAAAAACAACAATCTTCTGTTTTAGAGTGAATGTTTGAGGTGTTTAGAAGACATCTATTTCATTTTTAGAAAATTTAATTTTTCACATTTTTCCATGAAAAGTGCCAATACCCCCCCTTTGGGTTCTAGGTGAAAATCTAACTTGACACAAATCAAACAAAAATGTATCCAAGGTGTGTATTGTTGTTCATTTTCATCAAATAAACAAAATAAAACCCAGAATGAATCCTGAAAGACAATAAAAGATCATAAAAGATGCTTCAGTCCAGGTGTTAATGTTACTAAAAGAGGCAAAATTTCTAAAAATATTGCGAAAAACAACAATCTTCTGTTTTAGAGTGAATGTTTGAGGTGTTCAGAAGGCATTTCATTCATTTTTAGAAAATTTAATTTTTCACATTTTTCCATGAAAAGTGCCAATACCCCCCCTTTGGGTTATAGGTGAAATTCTTACTCGTTAAAAATCAAACAAAAATGTATCCAAGGTGTGTATTGTTGTTCATTTTCATCAAAAAAACAAAATAAAACCCAGAATGAATCCTGAAAGACAATAAAAGATCATAAAAGATGCTTCAGTCCAGGTGTTAATGTTACTAAAAGAGCCCAAATTTCTACAAATATTGCGAAAAAAACAAACCTTCTGTTTTAGAGTGAATGTTTGAGGTGTTTAGAAGGCATTTCATTCATTTTTAGAAAATTTAATTTTTCACATTTTTCCATGAAAAGTGCCAATACCCCCCCCTTTGGGTTCTAGGTGAAAATCTCACTTGACACAAATCAAACAAAAATGTTTCCATGGTGTGTATTATTGTTCATTTTCATCAAATAAACAGAATAAAACCCAGAATTAATCCTGAAAGACATGAAATGAGCATAAAAGATTCTTCAGCGCAAGTGTTAATTTTACTAAAAGAGCCCAAATTTCTAAAAATATTGCGAAAAACAACAATCTTCTGTTTTAGAGTGAATGTTTGAGGTGTTTAGAAGGCATTTATTTCATTTTTAGAAAATTTAATTTTTCACATTTTTCCATGAAAAGTGCCAAAACACCCCCTTTGGGTTCTAGGTGAAAATCTCACTCGACACAAATCAAACAAAAATGTATCCAAGGTGTGTATTGTTGTTCATTTTCATCAAATAAACAAAATAAAACCCAGAATGAATCCTGAAAGACAATAAAAGATCATAAAAGATGCTTCAGCCCAGGTGTTAATGTTACTAAAAGAGCCCAAATTTCTAAAAATATTGCGAAAAACAACAATCTTCTGTTTTACAGTGAATGTTTGAGGTGTTTAGAAGGCATTTCATTCATTTTTAGAAAATTTAATTTTTCACATTTATCCATGAAAAGTGCCAATACCCCCCCCTTTGGGTTCTAGGTGAAAATCTCACTCGACACAAATCAAACAAAAATGTTTCCATGGTGTGTATTGTTGTTCATTTTCATCAAATAAACAAAATAAAACCCAGAATTAATCCTGAAAGACAATAAATGAGCATTAAAGTTGCTTCAGCGCAAGTGTTAATGTTACTAAAAGAGCCCAAATTTCTAAAAATATTGCGAAAAACAACAATCTTCTGTTTTAGAGTGAATGTTTGAGGTGTTTAGAAGACATTTATTTCATTTTTAGAAAATTTAATTTTTCACATTTTTCCATGAAAAGATCCAATACCCCCCCTTTGGGTTCTAGGTGAAAATCTAACTTGACACAAATCAAACAAAAATGTATCCAAGGTGTGTATTGTTGTTCATTTTCATCAAATAAACCAAAAAAAAACCCAGAATGAATCCTGAAAGACAATAAAAGATCATAAAAGATGCTTCAGTCCAGGTGTTAATGTTACTAAAAGAGCCAAAATTTCTAAAAATATTGCGAAAAACAACAATCTTCTGTTTTAGAGTGAATGTTTGAGGTGTTTAGAAGGCATTTATTTCATTTTTAGAAAACTTAATTTTTTACATTTTTCCATGAAAAGTTTCAATACCCCCCCCTTTGGGTTCTAGGTGAAAATCTCACTCGACACAAATCAAACAAAAATGTTTCCATGGTGTGTATTGTTGTTCATTATCATCAAATAAACAAAATAAAACCCAGAATGTATCCTGAAAGACAATAAATGAGCATTAAAGTTGCTTCAGCGCAAGTGTTAATGTTACTAAAAGAGCCAAAATTTCTAAAAATATTGCGAAAAACAACAATCTTCTGTTTTAGAGTGAATGTTTGAGGTGTTTAGGAGACATCTATTTCATTTTTAGAAAATTTAATTTTTCACATTTTTCCATGAAAAGTGCCAATACCCCCCCTTTGGGTTCTAGGTGAAAATCTAACTTGACACAAATCAAACAAAAATGTATCCAAGGTGTGTATTGTTGTTCATTTTCATCAAATAAACAAAATAAAACCCAGAATGAATCCTGAAAGACAATAAAAGATCATAAAAGATGCTTCAGTCCAGGTGTTAATGTTACTAAAAGAGGCAAAATTTCTAAAAATATTGCGAAAAACAACAATCTTCTGTTTTAGAGTGAATGTTTGAGGTGTTCAGAAGGCATTTCATTCATTTTTAGAAAATTTAATTTTTCACATTTTTCCATGAAAAGTGCCAATACCCCCCCTTTGGGTTCTAGGTGAAATTCTTACTCGTTAAAAATCAAACAAAAATGTATCCAAGGTGTGTATTGTTGTTCATTTTCATCAAAAAAACAAAATAAAACCCAGAATGAATCCTGAAAGACAATAAAAGATCATAAAAGATGCTTCAGCCCAGGTGTTAATGTTACTAAAAGAGCCCAAATTTCTAAAAATATTGCGAAAAACAACAATCTTCTGTTTTAGAGTGAATGTTTGAGGTGTTTAGAAGGCATTTCATTCATTTTTAGAAAATTTAATTTTTCACATTTTTCCATGAAAAGTGCCAATACCCCCCCCTTTGGGTTCTAGGTGAAAATCTCACTTGACACAAATCAAACAAAAATGTTTCCATGGTGTGTATTATTGTTCATTTTCATCAAATAAACAGAATAAAACCCAGAATTAATCCTGAAAGACATGAAATGAGCATAAAAGATTCTTCAGCGCAAGTGTTAATTTTACTAAAAGAGCCCAAATTTCTAAAAATATTGCGAAAAACAACAATCTTCTGTTTTAGAGTGAATGTTTGAGGTGTTTAGAAGGCATTTATTTCATTTTTAGAAAATTTAATTTTTCACATTTTTCCATGAAAAGTGCCAAAACACCCCCTTTGGGTTCTAGGTGAAAATCTCACTCGACACAAATCAAACAAAAATGTATCCAAGGTGTGTATTGTTGTTCATTTTCATCAAATAAACAAAATAAAACCCAGAATGAATCCTGAAAGACAATAAAAGATCATAAAAGATGCTTCAGCCCAGGTGTTAATGTTACTAAAAGAGCCCAAATTTCTAAAAATATTGCGAAAAACAACAATCTTCTGTTTTACAGTGAATGTTTGAGGTGTTTAGAAGGCATTTCATTCATTTTTAGAAAATTTAATTTTTCACATTTATCCATGAAAAGTGCCAATACCCCCCCCTTTGGGTTCTAGGTGAAAATCTCACTCGACACAAATCAAACAAAAATGTTTCCATGGTGTGTAATGTTGTTCATTTTCATCAAATAAACAAAATAAAACCCAGAATTAATCCTGAAAGACAATAAATGAGCATTAAAGTTGCTTCAGCGCAAGTGTTAATGTTACTAAAAGAGCCCAAATTTCTAAAAATATTGCGAAAAACAACAATCTTCTGTTTTAGAGTGAATGTTTGAGGTGTTTAGAAGACATTTATTTCATTTTTAGAAAATTTAATTTTTCACATTTTTCCATGAAAAGTGCCAATACCCCCCCTTTGGGTTCTAGGTGAAAATCTAACTTGACACAAATCAAACAAAAATGTATCCAAGGTGTGTATTGTTGTTCATTTTCATCAAATAAACCAAAAAAAACCCAGAATGAATCCTGAAAGACAATAAAAGATCATAAAAGATGCTTCAGTCCAGGTGTTAATGTTACTAAAAGAGCCAAAATTTCTAAAAATATTGCGAAAAACAACAATCTTCTGTTTTAGAGTGAATGTTTGAGGTGTTTAGAAGGCATTTCATTCATTTTTAGAAAATTTAATTTTTCACATTTTTCCATGAAAAGTGCCAATACCCCCCCCTTTGGGTTCTAGGTGAAATTATTACTCGTTACAAATCAAACAAAAATGTATCCAAGGTGTGTATTGTTGTTCATTTTCATCAAATAAACAAAATAAAACCCAGAATGAATCCTGAAAGACAATAAAAGATCATAAAAAGATGCTTCAGCCCAGGTGTTAATGTTACTAAAAGAGCCCAAATTTCTAAAAATATTGCGAAAAACAACAATCTTCTGTTTTAGAGTGAATGTTTGAGGTGTTTAGAAGGCATTTCATTCATTTTTAGAAAATTTAATTTTTCACATTTTTCCATGAAAAGTGCCAATACCCCCCCCCTTTGGGTTCTAGGTGAAAATCTCACTTGACACAAATCAAACAAAAATGTTTCCATGGTGTGTATTGTTGTTCATTTTCATCAAATAAAAAAAATAAAACCCAGAATTAATCCTGAAAGACATGAAATGTGCATAAAAGATGCTTCAGCGCAAGTGTTAATTTTACTAAAAGAGCCCAAATTTCTAAAAATATTGCAAAAAACAACAATCTTCTGTTTTAGAGTGAATGTTTGAGGTGTTTAGAAGGCATTTATTTCATTTTTAGAAAATTTAATTTTTTACATTTTTCCATGAAAAGTGCCAATTACCCACCCCCCTTTGGGTTCTAGTTGAAAATCTCACTCGAAACAAATCAAACAAAAATGTTTCCATGGTGTTTATCGTTGTTCATTTTCATCAAATAAACAAAATAAAACCCAGAATGTATCCTGAAAGACAATAAATGATCAAAAAAGATGCTTCAGCCCAGGTGTTAATGTTACTAAAAGAGCCCAAATTTCTAAAAATATTGCGAAAAACAACAATCTTCTGTTTTAGAGTGAATGTTTAGGTGTTTAGACGGCATTTATTTCATTTTTAGAAAATTTAATTTTTTACATTTTTCCATGAAAAGTGCCAATACCCCCCCCTTTGGGTTCTAGGTGAAAATCTCACTTAACACAAATCAAACAAAAATGTATCCAAGGTGTGTATTGTTGCTCATCTTCATCAAATAAACAAAATAAAACCCAGAATGAATCCTGAAAGACAATAAAAGATCATAAAAGATGCTTCAGCCCAGGTGTTAATGTTACTAAAAGAGCCCAAATTTCTAAAAATATTGCGAAAAACAACAATCTTCTGTTATAGAGTGAATGTTTGAGGTGTTTAAAAGGCATTTATTTCATTTTTAGAAAATTTAATTTTTTACATTTTTCCATGAAAAGTGCCAATTCCCCCCCTTTGGGTTCCTGGTGAAAATCTCACTCGACACAAATCAAACAAAAATGTATCCAAGGTGTGTATTGTTGTTCATTTTCATCAAAAAAACAAAATAAAACCCAGAATTAATCTAGAAAGACAAGAAATGAGCATAAAAGATGCTTCAGCGAAAGTGTTAATGTTACTAAAAGAGCCCAAATTTCTAAAAATATTGCGAAAAACAACAATCTTCTGTTTTAGAGTGAATGTTTGAGGTGTTTAGACGGCATTTATTTCATTTTTAGAAAATTCAATTTTTCACATTTTTTTATGAAAAGTGCCAATACCCCCCCCTATGGGTTCTAGGTGAAAATCTCACTCGACACAAATCAAACAAAAATGTTTCCATGGTGTGTATTGTTGTTCATTATCATCAAATAAACAAAATAAAACCCAGAATGTATCCTGAAAGACAATAAATGAGCATAAAAGTTGCTTCAGAGAAAGTGTTAATGTTACTAAAAGAGCCCAAATTTCTAAAAATATTGCGAAAAACAACAATCTTCTGTTTTACAGTGAATGTTTGAGGTGTTTAGAAGGCATTTCATTCATTTTTAGAAAATTTAATTTTTCACATTTATCCATGAAAAGTGCCAATACCCCCCCCTTTGGGTTCTAGGTGAAAATCTCACTCGACACAAATCAAACAAAAATGTTTCCATGGTGTGTATTGTTGTTCATTTTCATCAAATAAACAAAATAAAACCCAGATTTAATCCTGAAAGACAATAAATGAGCATTAAAGTTGCTTCAGCGCAAGTGTTAATGTTACTAAAAGAGCCCAAATTTCTAAAAATATTGCGAAAAACAACAATCTTCTGTTTTAGAGTGAATGTTTGAGGTGTTTAGAAGACATTTATTTCATTTTTAGAAAATTTAATTTTTCACATTTTTCCATGAAAAGTGCCAATACCCCCCCTTTGGGTTCTAGGTGAAAATCTAACTTGACACAAATCAAACAAAAATGTATCCAAGGTGTGTATTGTTGTTCATTTTCATCAAATAAACCAAAAAAAACCCAGAATGAATCCTGAAAGACAATAAAAGATCATAAAAGATGCTTCAGTCCAGGTGTTAATGTTACTAAAAGAGCCAAAATTTCTAAAAATATTGCGAAAAACAACAATCTTCTGTTTTAGAGTGAATGTTTGAGGTGTTTAGAAGGCATTTATTTCATTTTTAGAAAACTTAATTTTTTACATTTTTCCATGAAAAGTTTCAATACCCCCCCCTTTGGGTTCTAGGTGAAAATCTCACTCGACACAAATCAAACAAAAATGTTTCCATGGTGTGTATTGTTGTTCATTATCATCAAATAAACAAAATAAAACCCAGAATGTATCCTGAAAGACAATAAATGAGCATTAAAGTTGCTTCAGCGCAAGTGTTAATGTTACTAAAAGAGCCAAAATTTCTGAAAATATTGCGAAAAACAACAATCTTCTGTTTTAGAGTGAATGTTTGAGGTGTTTAGAAGACATCTATTTCATTTTTAGAAAATTTAATTTTTCACATTTTTCCATGAAAAGTGCCAATACCCCCCCTTTGGGTTCTAGGTGAAAATCTAACTTGACACAAATCAAACAAAAATGTATCCAAGGTGTGTATTGTTGTTCATTTTCATCAAATAAACAAAATAAAACCCAGAATGAATCCTGAAAGACAATAAAAGATCATAAAAGATGCTTCAGTCCAGGTGTTAATGTTACTAAAAGAGGCAAAATTTCTAAAAATATTGCGAAAAACAACAATCTTCTGTTTTAGAGTGAATGTTTGAGGTGTTCAGAAGGCATTTCATTCATTTTTAGAAAATTTAATTTTTCACATTTTTCCATGAAAAGTGCCAATACCCCCCCTTTGGGTTCTAGGTGAAATTCTTACTCGTTAAAAATCAAACAAAAATGTATCCAAGGTGTGTATTGTTGTTCATTTTCATCAAAAAAACAAAATAAAACCCAGAATGAATCCTGAAAGACAATAAAAGATCATAAAAGATGCTTCAGCCCAGGTGTTAATGTTACTAAAAGAGCCCAAATTTCTAAAAATATTGCGAAAAACAACAATCTTCTGTTTTAGAGTGAATGTTTGAGGTGTTTAGAAGGCATTTCATTCATTTTTAGAAAATTTAATTTTTCACATTTTTCCATGAAAAGTGCCAATACCCCCCCCTTTGGGTTCTAGGTGAAAATCTCACTTGACACAAATCAAACAAAAATGTTTCCATGGTGTGTATTATTGTTCATTTTCATCAAATAAACAGAATAAAACCCAGAATTAATCCTGAAAGACATGAAATGAGCATAAAAGATTCTTCAGCGCAAGTGTTAATTTTACTAAAAGAGCCCAAATTTCTAAAAATATTGCGAAAAACAACAATCTTCTGTTTTAGAGTGAATGTTTGAGGTGTTTAGAAGGCATTTATTTCATTTTTAGAAAATTTAATTTTTCACATTTTTCCATGAAAAGTGCCAAAACACCCCCTTTGGGTTCTAGGTGAAAATCTCACTCGACACAAATCAAACAAAAATGTATCCAAGGTGTGTATTGTTGTTCATTTTCATCAAATAAACAAAATAAAACCCGGAATGAATCCTGAAAGACAATAAAAGATCATAAAAGATGCTTCAGCCCAGGTGTTAATGTTACTAAAAGAGCCCAAATTTCTAAAAATATTGCGAAAAACAACAATCTTCTGTTTTACAGTGAATGTTTGAGGTGTTTAGAAGGCATTTCATTCATTTTTAGAAAATTTAATTTTTCACATTTATCCATGAAAAGTGCCAATACCCCCCCCTTTGGGTTCTAGGTGAAAATCTCACTCGACACAAATCAAACAAAAATGTTTCCATGGTGTGTAATGTTGTTCATTTTCATCAAATAAACAAAATAAAACCCAGAATTAATCCTGAAAGACAATAAATGAGCATTAAAGTTGCTTCAGCGCAAGTGTTAATGTTACTAAAAGAGCCCAAATTTCTAAAAATATTGCGAAAAACAACAATCTTCTGTTTTAGAGTGAATGTTTGAGGTGTTTAGAAGACATTTATTTCATTTTTAGAAAATTTAATTTTTCACATTTTTCCATGAAAAGTGCCAATACCCCCCCTTTGGGTTCTAGGTGAAAATCTAACTTGACACAAATCAAACAAAAATGTATCCAAGGTGTGTATTGTTGTTCATTTTCATCAAATAAACCAAAAAAAACCCAGAATGAATCCTGAAAGACAATAAAAGATCATAAAAGATGCTTCAGTCCAGGTGTTAATGTTACTAAAAGAGCCAAAATTTCTAAAAATATTGCGAAAAACAACAATCTTCTGTTTTAGAGTGAATGTTTGAGGTGTTTAGAAGGCATTTCATTCATTTTTAGAAAATTTAATTTTTCACATTTTTCCATGAAAAGTGCCAATACCCCCCCCTTTGGGTTCTAGGTGAAATTATTACTCGTTACAAATCAAACAAAAATGTATCCAAGGTGTGTATTGTTGTTCATTTTCATCAAATAAACAAAATAAAACCCAGAATGAATCCTGAAAGACAATAAAAGATCATAAAAAGATGCTTCAGCCCAGGTGTTAATGTTACTAAAAGAGCCCAAATTTCTAAAAATATTGCGAAAAACAACAATCTTCTGTTTTAGAGTGAATGTTTGAGGTGTTTAGAAGGCATTTCATTCATTTTTAGAAAATTTAATTTTTCACATTTTTCCATGAAAAGTGCCAATACCCCCCCCTTTGGGTTCTAGGTGAAAATCTCACTTGACACAAATCAAACAAAAATGTTTCCATGGTGTGTATTGTTGTTCATTTTCATCAAATAAACAAAATAAAACCCAGAATTAATCCTGAAAGACATGAAATGTGCATAAAAGATGCTTCAGCGCAAGTGTTAATTTTACTAAAAGAGCCCAAATTTCTAAAAATATTGCAAAAAACAACAATCTTCTGTTTTAGAGTGAATGTTTGAGGTGTTTAGAAGGCATTTATTTCATTTTTAGAAAATTTAATTTTTTACATTTTTCCATGAAAAGTGCCAATTACCCACCCCCCTTTGGGTTCTAGTTGAAAATCTCACTCGAAACAAATCAAACAAAAATGTTTCCATGGTGTTTATCGTTGTTCATTTTCATCAAATAAACAAAATAAAACCCAGAATGTATCCTGAAAGACAATAAATGATCAAAAAAGATGCTTCAGCCCAGGTGTTAATGTTACTAAAAGAGCCCAAATTTCTAAAAATATTGCGAAAAACAACAATCTTCTGTTTTAGAGTGAATGTTTAGGTGTTTAGACGGCATTTATTTCATTTTTAGAAAATTTAATTTTTTACATTTTTCCATGAAAAGTGCCAATACCCCCCCCTTTGGGTTCTAGGTGAAAATCTCACTTAACACAAATCAAACAAAAATGTATCCAAGGTGTGTATTGTTGCTCATCTTCATCAAATAAACAAAATAAAACCCAGAATGAATCCTGAAAGACAATAAAAGATCATAAAAGATGCTTCAGCCCAGGTGTTAATGTTACTAAAAGAGCCCAAATTTCTAAAAATATTGCGAAAAACAACAATCTTCTGTTATAGAGTGAATGTTTGAGGTGTTTAAAAGGCATTTATTTCATTTTTAGAAAATTTAATTTTTTACATTTTTCCATGAAAAGTGCCAATACCCCCCCTTTGGGTTCTAGGTGAAAATCTCACTCGACACAAATCAAACAAAAATGTTTCCATGGTGTGTATTGTTGTTCATTATCATCAAATAAACAAAATAAAACCCAGAATGTATCCTGAAAGACAATAAATGAGCATAAAAGTTGCTTCAGAGAAAGTGTTAATGTTACTAAAAGAGCCCAAATTTCTAAAAATATTGCGAAAAACAACAATCTTCTGTTTTAGAGTGAATGTTTGAGGTGTTTAGAAGGCATTTCATTCATTTTTAGAAAATTTAATTTTTCATATTTTTCCATGAAAAGTGCCAATACCCCCCCCTTTGGGTTCTAGGTGAAAATCTCACTCGTTACAAATCAAACAAAAATGTATCCAAGGTGTGTATTGTTGTTCATTTTCATTAAATAAACAAATTAAAACCCAGAATGAATCCTGAAAGACAATAAAAGATCATAAAAGATTCTTCAGCCCAGGTGTTAATGTTACTAAAAGAGCCCAAATTTCTAAAAATATTGCGAAAAACAACAATCTTCTGTTTTAGAGTGACTGTTTGAGGTGTTAAGAAGGCATTTATTTCATTTTTAGAAAATATTATTTTTTTCATTTTTCCATGAAAAGTGCCAATACCCCCCCCTTTGGGTTCTAGTTGAAAATCTCACTTGACACAAATCAAACAAAAATGTTTCCATGGTGTGTATTGTTGATCATTTTCATTAAATAAACAGAATAAAACCCAGAATTATTCCTGAAAGACATGAAATGAGCATAAAAGATGCTTCAGCGCAAGTGTTAATTTTACTAAAAGAGCCCAAATTTCTAAAAATATTGCGAAAAACAACAATCATCTGTTTAAGAGTGAATGTTTGAGGTTTTTAGAAGGCATTTATTTCATTTTTAGAAAATTTAATTTTTCACATTTTTCAATGAAATGTGCTAATGCCCCCCCTTTGGGTTCTAGGTGAAAATCTCAGTCGTCATAAATCAAACAAAAATGTATCCAAGGTGTGTATTGTTGTTCATTTTCATCAAATAAACAAAATAAAACCCAGAATTAATCTTGAAGGACAAGAAATGAGCATAAAAGTTGCTTCAGAGAAAGTGTTAATGTTACTAAAAGAGCCCAAATTTCTAAAAATATTGCGAAAAACAACAATCTTCTGTTTTAGAGTGAATGTTTGAGGTGTTTAGAAGGCATTTCTTTCATTTTTAGAAAATTTAATTTTTCACATTTTTCCATGAAAAGTGCCAATACCCCCCCTTTGGGTTCTAGGTGAAAATCTCACTCGACAAAAAATCAAACAAAAATGTTTCCATGGTGTGTATTGTTGTTCATTTTCATCAAATAAACAAAATAAAACCCAGAATAAATCTTGAAGGACAAGAAATGAGCATAAAAGATGCTTCAGCCAAGTGTTAATGTTACTAAAAGAGCCCAAATTTCTAAAAATATTGCGAAAAACAACAATCTTCTGTTTTAGAGTGAATGTTTGAGGTGTTTAGAAGGCATTTATTTCATTTTTAGAAAATTTAATTTTTCACATTTTTCCATGAAAAGTGCCAATACCCCCCCCTTTGGGTTCTAGGTGAAAATCTCACTCGACACAAATCAAACAAAAATGTTTCCATGGTGTGTATTGTTGTTCATTTTCATCAAATAAACTAAAAAAAACCCAGAATAAATCCTGAAAGACAATAAAAGATCATAAAGGATGCTTCAGCCCAGGTGTTAATGTAACTAAAAGAGCCCAAATTTCTAAAAATATTGCGAAAAACAACAATCTTCTGTTTTAGAGTGAATGTTTGAGGTGTTTAGAAGGCATTTATTTCATTTTTAGAAAACTTAATTTTTTACATTTTTCCATGAAAAGTTTCAATACCCCCCCCTTTGGGTTCTAGGTGAAAATCTCACTCGTTACAAATCAAACAAAAATGTATCCAAGGTGTGTATTGTTGTTCATTTTCATCAAATAAACAAAATAAAACCCAGAATGAATCCTGAAAGACAATAAAAGATCATAAAGGATGCTTCAGCCCAGGTGTTAATGTTACTAAAAGAGCCCAAATTTCTAAAAATATTGCGAAAAACATCAATCTTCTTTTTTAGAGTGAATGTTTGAGGTGTTTAGAAGGCATTTCATTCATTTTTAGAAAATTTAATTTTTCACATTTTTCCATGAAAAGTGCCAATACCACCCCCTTTGGGTTCTAGGTGAAAATCTCACTCGACACAAATCAAACAAAAATGTTTCCATGGTGTGTATTGTTGTTCATTTTCATCAAATAAACTAAAAAAAACCCAGAATAAATCCTGAAAGACAAGAAATGAGCATAAAAGATGCTTCAGCGCTAGTGTTAAAGTTACTAAAAGTGCCCAAATTTCTAAAAATATTGCGAAAAACAACAATCTTCTGTTTTAGAGTGAATGTATGAGGTGTATAGAAGGCATTTATTTCATTTTTAGAAATTTTAATTTTTCCCAGTTTTTCATGAAAAGTGCCAATACCCCCCCCTTTGTGTTCTAGGTGAAAATCTCACTCGACACAAATCAAACAAAAATGTTTCCATGGTGTGTATTGTTGTTCATTTTCATCAAATAAACAAAATAAAACCTAGAATAAATCCTGAAAGACAAGAAATGAACATAAAAGTTGCTTCAGAGAAAGTGTTAGTGTTACTAAAAGTGCCCAAATTTCTAAAAATATTGCGAAAAACAACAATCTTCTGTTTTAGAGTGAATGTTTGAGGTGTTTAGAAGGCATTTATTTCATTTTTAGAAAATTTAATTTTTCACATTTTTCCATGAAAAGTGCCAATACCCCCCCCTTTGGGTTCTAGGTGAAAATCTCACTCGACACAAATCAAACAAAAATGTATCCAAGGTGTGTATTGTTGTTCATTTTCATCAAATAAACAAAATAAAACCCAGAATGTATCCTGAAAGACAATAAATGAGCATTAAAGTTGCTTCAGCGCAAGTGTTAATGTTACTAAAAGAGCCCAAATTTCTAAAAATATTGCGAAAAACAACAATCCTTTGTTTTAGAGTGAATGTTTGAGGTGTTTAGAAGACATTTATTTCATTTTTAGAAAATTTAATTTTTCACATTTTTCCATGAAAAGTGCCAATACAACATGATAAGTCCCAACCTTTGGGTTCTAGGTGAAAATCTAACTTGACACAAATCAAACAAAAATGTATCCAAGGTGTGTATTGTTGTTCATTATCATCAAATAAACAAAATAAAACCCAGAATGAATCCTGAAAGACAATAAAAGATCATAAAAGATGCTTCAGCCCAGGTGTTAATGTTACTAAAAGAGCCCAAATTTCTAAAAATATTGCGAAAAACAACAATCTTCTGTTTTAGAGTGAATGTTTGAGGTGTTTAGAAGGCATTTCATTCATTTTTAGAAAATTTAATTTTTCACATTTTTCCATGAAAAGTGCCAATACTCCCCCTTTGGGTTCTAGGTGAAAATCTCACTTGACTCAAATCAAACAAAAATGTTTCCATGGTGTGTATTATTGTTCATTTTCATCAAATAAACAGAATAAAACCCAGAATTAATCCTGAAAGACATGAAATGAGCATAAAAGATGCTTCAGCGCAAGTGTTAATTTTACTAAAAGAGCCCAAATTTCTAAAAATATTGCGAAAAACAACAATCTTCTGTTTTAGAGTGAATGTTTGAGGTGTTTAGAAGGCATTTATTTCATTTTTAGAAAATTTACTTTTTCACATTTTTCCATGAAAAGTGCCAATACCCCCCCCTTTGGGTTCTAGGTGAAAATCTCACTCGACACAAATCAAATAAAAATGTATCCAAGGTGTGTATTGTTGTTCATTTTCATCAAATAAACAAAATAAAACCCAGAATGAATCCTGAAAGACAATAAAAGATCATAAAAGATGCTTCAGCCCATGAGTTAATGTTACTAAAAGAGCCCAAATTTCTAAAAATATTGCGAAAAACAACAATCTTCTGTTTTACAGTGAATGTTTAAAGTGTTTAGAAGGCATTTCATTCATTTTTAGAAAATTTAATTTTTCACATTTTTCCATGAAAAGTGCCAATACCCCCCCCTTTGGGTTCTAGGTGAAAATCTCACTTGACACAAATCAAACAAAAATGTTTCCATGGTGTGTATTGTAGTTCATTTTCATCAAATAAACAAAATAAAACCCAGAATAAATCCTGAAAGACAATAAAAGATCATAAAAGATGCTTCAGCCCAGGTGTTAATGTTACTAAAAGAGCCCAAATTTCTAAAAATATTGCGAAAAACAACAATCTTCTGTTTTAGAGTGAATGTTTGAGGTGTTTAGAAGGCATTTATTTCATTTTTAGAAAATTTAATTTTTCACATTTTTCCATGAAAAGTGCCAATACCCCCCCCTTTGGGTTCTAGGTGAAATTCTTACTCGTTACAAATCAAACAAAAATGTATCCATGGTGTGTATTGTTGTTCATTTTCATCAAAAAAACAAAATAAAACCCAGAATGAATCCTGAAAGACAATAAAAGATCATAAAAGATGCTTCAGCCCAGGTGTTAATGTTACTAAAAGAGCCCAAATTTCTAAAAATATTGCGAAAAACAACAATCTTCTGTTTTAGAGTGAATGTTTGAGGTGTTTAGAAGGCATTTCATTCATTTTTAGAAAATTTAATTTTTCACATTTTTCCATGAAAAGTGCCAATACCCCCCCCTTTGTGTTCTAGGTGAAAATCTCACTCGACACAAATCAAACAAAAATGTTTCCATGGTGTGTATTATTGTTCATTTTCATCAAATAAACAGAATAAAACCCAGAATTAATCCTGAAAGACATGAAATGAGCATAAAAGATGCTTCAGCGCAAGTGTTAATTTTACTAAAAGGGCCCAAATTTCTAAAAATATTGCGAAAAACAACAATCTTCTGTTTTAGAGTGAATGTTTGAGGTGTTTAGAAGGCATTTATTTCATTTTTAGAAAATTTAATTTTTCACATTTTTCCATGAAAAGTGCCAAAACACCCCCTTTGGGTTCTAGGTGAAAATCTCACTCGACACAAATCAAACAAAAATGTATCCAAGGTGTGTATTGTTGTTCATTTTCATCAAATAAACAAAATAAAACCCAGAATGAATCCTGAAAGACAATATAAGATCATAAAAGATGCTTCAGCCCAGGTGTTAATGTTACTAAAAGAGCCCAAATTTCTAAAAATATTGCGAAAAACAACAATCTTCTGTTTTACAGTGAATGTTTGAGGTGTTTAGAAGGCATTTCATTCATTTTTAGAAAATTTAATTTTTCACATTTATCCATGAAAAGTGCCAATACCCCCCCCTTTGTGTTCTAGGTGAAAATCTCACTCGACACAAATCAAACAAAAATGTTTCCATGGTGTGTATTGTTGTTTATTATCATCAAATAAACAAAATAAAACCCAGAATGTATCCTGAAAGACAATAAATGAGCATTAAAGTTGCTTCAGCGCAAGTGTTAATGTTACTAAAAGAGCCCAAATTTCTAAAAATATTGCGAAAAACAACAATCTTCTGTTTTAGAGTGAATGTTTGAGGTGTTTAGAAGACATTTATTTCATTTTTAGAAAATTTAATTTTTCACATTTTTCCATGAAAAGTGCCAATACCCCCCCTTTGGGTTCTAGGTGAAAATCTAACTTGACACAAATCAAACAAAAATGTATCCAAGGTGTGTATTGTTGTTCATTTTCATCAAATAAACAAAATAAAACCCAGAATGAATCCTGAAAGACAATAAAAGATCATAAAAGATGCTTCAGTCCAGGTGTTAATGTTACTAAAAGAGCCAAAATTTCTAAAAATATTGCGAAAAACAACAATCTTCTGTTTAAGAGTGAATGTTTGAGGTGTTTAGAAGGCATTTCATTCATTTTTAGAAAATTTAATTTTTCACATTTTTCCATGAAAAGTGCCAATACCCCCCCCTTTGGGTTCTAGGTGAAATTATTACTCGTTACAAATCAAACAAAAATGTATCCAAGGTGTGTATTGTTGTTCATTTTCATCAAATAAACAAAATAAAACCCAGAATGAATCCTGAAAGACAATAAAAGATCATTAAAGATGCTTCAGCCCAGGTGTTAATGTTACTAAAAGAGCCCAAATTTCTAAAAATATTGCGAAAAACAACAATCTTCTGTTTTAGAGTGAATGTTTGAAGTGTTTAGAAGGCATTTCATTCATTTTTAGAAAATTTAATTTTTCACATTTTTCCATGAAAAGTGCCAATACCCCCCCCTTTGGGTTCTAGGTGAAAATCTCACTCGACACAAATCAAACAAAAATGTTTCCATGGTGTGTATTGTTGTTCATTTTCATCAAATAAAAAAAATAAAACCCAGAATTAATCCTGAAAGACATGAAATGTGCATAAAAGATGCTTCAGCGCAAGTGTTAATGTTACTAAAAGAGCCCAAATTTCTAAAAATATTGCGAAAAACAACAATCCTTTGTTTTAGAGTGAATGTTTGAGGTGTTTAGAAGACATTTATTTCATTTTTAGAAAATTTAATTTTTCACATTTTTCCATGAAAAGTGCCAATACAACATGATAAGTCCCAACCTTTGGGTTCTAGGTGAAAATCTAACTTGACACAAATCAAACAAAAATGTATCCAAGGTGTGTATTGTTGTTCATTATCATCAAATAAACAAAATAAAACCCAGAATGAATCCTGAAAGACAATAAAAGATCATAAAAGATGCTTCAGCCCAGGTGTTAATGTTACTAAAAGAGCCCAAATTTCTAAAAATATTGCGAAAAACAACAATCTTCTGTTTTAGAGTGAATGTTTGAGGTGTTTAGAAGGCATTTCATTCATTTTTAGAAAATTTAATTTTTCACATTTTTCCATGAAAAGTGCCAATACTCCCCCTTTGGGTTCTAGGTGAAAATCTCACTTGACTCAAATCAAACAAAAATGTTTCCATGGTGTGTATTATTGTTCATTTTCATCAAATAAACAGAATAAAACCCAGAATTAATCCTGAAAGACATGAAATGAGCATAAAAGATGCTTCAGCGCAAGTGTTAATTTTACTAAAAGAGCCCAAATTTCTAAAAATATTGCGAAAAACAACAATCTTCTGTTTTAGAGTGAATGTTTGAGGTGTTTAGAAGGCATTTATTTCATTTTTAGAAAATTTACTTTTTCACATTTTTCCATGAAAAGTGCCAATACCCCCCCCTTTGGGTTCTAGGTGAAAATCTCACTCGACACAAATCAAATAAAAATGTATCCAAGGTGTGTATTGTTGTTCATTTTCATCAAATAAACAAAATAAAACCCAGAATGAATCCTGAAAGACAATAAAAGATCATAAAAGATGCTTCAGCCCATGAGTTAATGTTACTAAAAGAGCCCAAATTTCTAAAAATATTGCGAAAAACAACAATCTTCTGTTTTACAGTGAATGTTTAAAGTGTTTAGAAGGCATTTCATTCATTTTTAGAAAATTTAATTTTTCACATTTTTCCATGAAAAGTGCCAATACCCCCCCCTTTGGGTTCTAGGTGAAAATCTCACTTGACACAAATCAAACAAAAATGTTTCCATGGTGTGTATTGTAGTTCATTTTCATCAAATAAACAAAATAAAACCCAGAATAAATCCTGAAAGACAATAAAAGATCATAAAAGATGCTTCAGCCCAGGTGTTAATGTTACTAAAAGAGCCCAAATTTCTAAAAATATTGCGAAAAACAACAATCTTCTGTTTTAGAGTGAATGTTTGAGGTGTTTAGAAGGCATTTATTTCATTTTTAGAAAATTTAATTTTTCACATTTTTCCATGAAAAGTGCCAATACCCCCCCCTTTGGGTTCTAGGTGAAATTCTTACTCGTTACAAATCAAACAAAAATGTATCCATGGTGTGTATTGTTGTTCATTTTCATCAAAAAAACAAAATAAAACCCAGAATGAATCCTGAAAGACAATAAAAGATCATAAAAGATGCTTCAGCCCAGGTGTTAATGTTACTAAAAGAGCCCAAATTTCTAAAAATATTGCGAAAAACAACAATCTTCTGTTTTAGAGTGAATGTTTGAGGTGTTTAGAAGGCATTTCATTCATTTTTAGAAAATTTAATTTTTCACATTTTTCCATGAAAAGTGCCAATACCCCCCCCTTTGTGTTCTAGGTGAAAATCTCACTCGACACAAATCAAACAAAAATGTTTCCATGGTGTGTATTATTGTTCATTTTCATCAAATAAACAGAATAAAACCCAGAATTAATCCTGAAAGACATGAAATGAGCATAAAAGATGCTTCAGCGCAAGTGTTAATTTTACTAAAAGGGCCCAAATTTCTAAAAATATTGCGAAAAACAACAATCTTCTGTTTTAGAGTGAATGTTTGGGTGTTTAGAAGGCATTTATTTCATTTTTAGAAAATTTAATTTTTCACATTTTTCCATGAAAAGTGCCAAAACACCCCCTTTGGGTTCTAGGTGAAAATCTCACTCGACACAAATCAAACAAAAATGTATCCAAGGTGTGTATTGTTGTTCATTTTCATCAAATAAACAAAATAAAACCCAGAATGAATCCTGAAAGACAATATAAGATCATAAAAGATGCTTCAGCCCAGGTGTTAATGTTACTAAAAGAGCCCAAATTTCTAAAAATATTGCGAAAAACAACAATCTTCTGTTTTACAGTGAATGTTTGAGGTGTTTAGAAGGCATTTCATTCATTTTTAGAAAATTTAATTTTTCACATTTATCCATGAAAAGTGCCAATACCCCCCCCTTTGTGTTCTAGGTGAAAATCTCACTCGACACAAATCAAACAAAAATGTTTCCATGGTGTGTATTGTTGTTTATTATCATCAAATAAACAAAATAAAACCCAGAATGTATCCTGAAAGACAATAAATGAGCATTAAAGTTGCTTCAGCGCAAGTGTTAATGTTACTAAAAGAGCCCAAATTTCTAAAAATATTGCGAAAAACAACAATCTTCTGTTTTAGAGTGAATGTTTGAGGTGTTTAGAAGACATTTATTTCATTTTTAGAAAATTTAATTTTTCACATTTTTCCATGAAAAGTGCCAATACCCCCCCTTTGGGTTCTAGGTGAAAATCTAACTTGACACAAATCAAACAAAAATGTATCCAAGGTGTGTATTGTTGTTCATTTTCATCAAATAAACAAAATAAAACCCAGAATGAATCCTGAAAGACAATAAAAGATCATAAAAGATGCTTCAGTCCAGGTGTTAATGTTACTAAAAGAGCCAAAATTTCTAAAAATATTGCGAAAAACAACAATCTTCTGTTTAAGAGTGAATGTTTGAGGTGTTTAGAAGGCATTTCATTCATTTTTAGAAAATTTAATTTTTCACATTTTTCCATGAAAAGTGCCAATACCCCCCCCTTTGGGTTCTAGGTGAAATTATTACTCGTTACAAATCAAACAAAAATGTATCCAAGGTGTGTATTGTTGTTCATTTTCATCAAATAAACAAAATAAAACCCAGAATGAATCCTGAAAGACAATAAAAGATCATTAAAGATGCTTCAGCCCAGGTGTTAATGTTACTAAAAGAGCCCAAATTTCTAAAAATATTGCGAAAAACAACAATCTTCTGTTTTAGAGTGAATGTTTGAAGTGTTTAGAAGGCATTTCATTCATTTTTAGAAAATTTAATTTTTCACATTTTTCCATGAAAAGTGCCAATACCCCCCCCTTTGGGTTCTAGGTGAAAATCTCACTTGACACAAATCAAACAAAAATGTTTCCATGGTGTGTATTGTTGTTCATTTTCATCAAATAAAAAAAATAAAACCCAGAATTAATCCTGAAAGACATGAAATGTGCATAAAAGATGCTTCAGCGCAAGTGTTAATTTTAATAAAAGAGCCCAAATTTCTAAAAATATTGCGAAAAACAACAATCTTCTGTTTTAGAGTGAATGTTTGAGGTGTTTAGAAGGCATTTATTTCATTTTTAGAAAATTTAATTTTTTACATTTTTCCATGAAAAGTGCCAATTACCCACCCCCCTTTGGGTTCTAGTTGAAAATCTCACTCGAAACAAATCAAACAAAAATGTTTCCATGGTGTTTATTGTTGTTCATTTTCATCAAATAAACAAAATAAAACCCAGAATGTATCCTGAAAGACAATAAATGATCAAAAAAGATGCTTCAGCCCAGGTGTTAATGTTACTAAAAGAGCCCAAATTTCTAAAAATATTGCGAAAAACAACAATCTTCTGTTTTAGAGTGAATGTTTAGGTGTTTAGACGGCATTTATTTCATTTTTAGAAAATTTAATTTTTTACATTTTTCCATGAAAAGTGCCAATACCCCCCCCTTTGGGTTCTAGGTGAAAATCTCACTTAACACAAATCAAACAAAAATGTATCCAAGGTGTGTATTGTTGCTCATCTTCATCAAATAAACAAAATAAAACCCAGAATGAATCCTGAAAGACAATAAAAGATCATAAAAGATGCTTCAGCCCAGGTGTTAATGTTACTAAAAGAGCCCAAATTTCTAAAAATATTGCGAAAAACAACAATCTTCTGTTTTAGAGTGAATGTTTGAGGTGTTTAAAAGGCATTTATTTCATTTTTAGAAAATTTAATTTTTTACATTTTTCCATGAAAAGTGCCAATACCCCCCCCTTTGGGTTCTAGGTGAAAATCTCACTCGACACAAATCAAACAAAAATGTTTCCATGGTGTGTATTGTTGTTCATTATCATCAAATAAACAAAATAAAACCCAGAATGTATCCTGAAAGACAATAAATGAGCATAAAAGTTGCTTCAGAGAAAGTGTTAATGTTACTAAAAGAGCCCAAATTTCTAAAAATATTGCGAAAAACAACAATCTTCTGTTTTAGAGTGAATGTTTGAGGTGTTTAGAAGGCATTTCATTCATTTTTAGAAAATTTAATTTTTCATATTTTTCCATGAAAAGTGCCAATACCCCCCCCTTTGGGTTCTAGGTGAAAATCTCACTCGTTACAAATCAAACAAAAATGTATCCAAGGTGTGTATTGTTGTTCATTTTCATTAAATAAACAAAATAAAACCCAGAATGAATCCTGAAAGACAATAAAAGATCATAAAAGATGCTTCAGCCCAGGTGTTAATGTTACTAAAAGAGCCCAAATTTCTAAAAATATTGCGAAAAACAACAATCTTCTGTTTTAGAGTGACTGTTTGAGGTGTTAAGAAGGCATTTATTTCATTTTTAGAATATATTATTTTTTACATTTTTCCATGAAAAGTGCCAATACCCCCCCTTTGGGTTTTAGGTGAAAATCTAACTTGACACAAATCAAACAAAAATGTTTCCATGGTGTGTATTGTTGTTCATTATCATCAAATAAACAAAATAAAACCCAGAATGTATCCTGAAAGACAATAAATGAGCATTAAAGTTGCTTCAGCGCAAGTGTTAATGTTACTTAAAGAGCCCAAATTTCTAAAAATATTGCGAAAAACAACAATCTTCTGTTTTAGAGTGAATGTTTGAGGTGTTTAGAAGGCATTTATTTCATTTTTAGAAAATTTAATTTTTCACATTTTTCCATGAAAAGTGCCAATTTGGGTTCTAGGTGAAAATCCCCCCCGTTTGGGTTCTAGGTGAAAATCTCACTCGTTACAAATCAAACATAAATGTATCCAAGTTGTGTATTGTTGTTCATTTTCATCAAATAAACAAAATAAAACCCAGAATGAATCCTGAAAGACAATAAAAGATCATAAAAGATGCTTCAGCCCAGGTGTTAATGTTACTAAAAGAGCCCAAATTTCTAAAAATATTGCGAAAAACAAAAATCTTCTGTTTTAGAGTGAATGTTTGAGGTGTTTAGAAGGCATTTCATTCATTTTTAGAAAATTTAATTTTTCACATTTTTCCATTAAAAGTGCCAATACCCCCTTTGGGTTCTAGGTGAAAATCTCACTCGAAACAAATCAGACAAAAATGTTTCCATTGTGTGTATTGTTGTCCATTTTCATCAAATAAACAAAATAAAACCCAATTTTAATCTTGAAGGACAAGAAATGAGCATAAAAGTTGCTTCAGAGAAAGTGTTAATGTTACTAAAAGAGCCCAAATTTCTAAAAATATTGCGAAAAACAACAATCTTCTGTTTTAGAGTGAATGTTTGAGGTGTTCATAAGGCATTTATTTCATTTTTAGAAAATTTAATTTTTCACATTTTTCCATGAAAAGTGCCAATACCCCACCCTTTGGGTTCTAGGTGAAAATCTCACTCGTTACAAATCAAACAAAAATGTATCCAAGGTGTGTATTGTTGTTAATTTTCATCATATAAACAAAATGAAACCCAGAATGAATCCTGAAAGACAATGAAAGATCATAAAAGATGCTTCAGCCCAGGAGTTAATGTTACTAAAAGAGCCGAAATTTCTAAAAATATTGCGAAAAACAACAATCATCTGTTTTACAGTGAATGTTTGAGGTGTTTAGAAGGCATTTCATTCATTTTTAGAAAATTTAATTTTTCACATTTTTCCATGAAAAGTGCCAATACCCCCCCCTTTGGGTTCTAGGTGAAATTATTACTCGTTACAAATCAAACAAAAATGTATCCAAGGTGTGTATTGTTGTTCATTTTCATCAAATAAACAAAATAAAACCCAGAATGAATCCTGAAAGACAATAAAAGATCATTAAAGATGCTTCAGCCCAGGTGTTAATGTTACTAAAAGAGCCCAAATTTCTAAAAATATTGCGAAAAACAACAATCTTCTGTTTTAGAGTGAATGTTTGAGGTGTTTAGAAGGCATTTCATTCATTTTTAGAAAATTTAATTTTTCACATTTTTCCATGAAAAGTGCCAATACCCCCCCCTTTGGGTTCTAGGTGAAAATCTCACTTGACACAAATCAAACAAAAATGTTTCCATGGTGTGTATTGTTGTTCATTTTCATCAAATAAAAAAAATAAAACCCAGAATTAATCCTGAAAGACATGAAATGTGCATAAAAGATGCTTCAGCGCAAGTGTTAATTTTAATAAAAGAGCCCAAATTTCTAAAAATATTGCGAAAAACAACAATCTTCTGTTTTAGAGTGAATGTTTGAGGTGTTTAGAAGGCATTTATTTCATTTTTAGAAAATTTAATTTTTTACATTTTTCCATGAAAAGTGCCAATTACCCACCCCCCTTTGGGTTCTAGTTGAAAATCTCACTCGAAACAAATCAAACAAAAATGTTTCCATGGTGTTTATTGTTGTTCATTTTCATCAAATAAACAAAATAAAACCCAGAATGTATCCTGAAAGACAATAAATGATCAAAAAAGATGCTTCAGCCCAGGTGTTAATGTTACTAAAAGAGCCCAAATTTCTAAAAATATTGCGAAAAACAACAATCTTCTGTTTTAGAGTGAATGTTTAGGTGTTTAGACGGCATTTATTTCATTTTTAGAAAATTTAATTTTTTACATTTTTCCATGAAAAGTGCCAATACCCCCCCCTTTGGGTTCTAGGTGAAAATCTCACTTAACACAAATCAAACAAAAATGTATCCAAGGTGTGTATTGTTGCTCATCTTCATCAAATAAACAAAATAAAACCCAGAATGAATCCTGAAAGACAATAAAAGATCATAAAAGATGCTTCAGCCCAGGTGTTAATGTTACTAAAAGAGCCCAAATTTCTAAAAATATTGCGAAAAACAACAATCTTCTGTTTTAGAGTGAATGTTTGAGGTGTTTAAAAGGCATTTATTTCATTTTTAGAAAATTTAATTTTTTACATTTTTCCATGAAAAGTGCCAATACCCCCCCCTTTGGGTTCTAGGTGAAAATCTCACTCGACACAAATCAAACAAAAATGTTTCCATGGTGTGTATTGTTGTTCATTATCATCAAATAAACAAAATAAAACCCAGAATGTATCCTGAAAGACAATAAATGAGCATAAAAGTTGCTTCAGAGAAAGTGTTAATGTTACTAAAAGAGCCCAAATTTCTAAAAATATTGCGAAAAACAACAATCTTCTGTTTTAGAGTGAATGTTTGAGGTGTTTAGAAGGCATTTCATTCATTTTTAGAAAATTTAATTTTTCATATTTTTCCATGAAAAGTGCCAATACCCCCCCCTTTGGGTTCTAGGTGAAAATCTCACTCGTTACAAATCAAACAAAAATGTATCCAAGGTGTGTATTGTTGTTCATTTTCATTAAATAAACAAAATAAAACCCAGAATGAATCCTGAAAGACAATAAAAGATCATAAAAGATGCTTCAGCCCAGGTGTTAATGTTACTAAAAGAGCCCAAATTTCTAAAAATATTGCGAAAAACAACAATCTTCTGTTTTAGAGTGACTGTTTGAGGTGTTAAGAAGGCATTTATTTCATTTTTAGAATATATTATTTTTTACATTTTTCCATGAAAAGTGCCAATACCCCCCCTTTGGGTTCTAGGTGAAAATCTAACTTGACACAAATCAAACAAAAATGTTTCCATGGTGTGTATTGTTGTTCATTATCATCAAATAAACAAAATAAAACCCAGAATGTATCCTGAAAGACAATAAATGAGCATTAAAGTTGCTTCAGCGCAAGTGTTAATGTTACTTAAAGAGCCCAAATTTCTAAAAATATTGCGAAAAACAACAATCTTCTGTTTTAGAGTGAATGTTTGAGGTGTTTAGAAGGCATTTATTTCATTTTTAGAAAATTTAATTTTTCACATTTTTCCATGAAAAGTGCCAATTTGGGTTCTAGGTGAAAATCCCCCCCGTTTGGGTTCTAGGTGAAAATCTCACTCGTTACAAATCAAACATAAATGTATCCAAGTTGTGTATTGTTGTTCATTTTCATCAAATAAACAAAATAAAACCCAGAATGAATCCTGAAAGACAATAAAAGATCATAAAAGATGCTTCAGCCCAGGTGTTAATGTTACTAAAAGAGCCCAAATTTCTAAAAATATTGCGAAAAACAAAAATCTTCTGTTTTAGAGTGAATGTTTGAGGTGTTTGGAAGGCATTTCATTCATTTTTAGAAAATTTAATTTTTCACATTTTTCCATTAAAAGTGCCAATACCCCCTTTGGGTTCTAGGTGAAAATCTCACTCGAAACAAATCAGACAAAAATGTTTCCATTGTGTGTATTGTTGTCCATTTTCATCAAATAAACAAAATAAAACCCAATTTTAATCTTGAAGGACAAGAAATGAGCATAAAAGTTGCTTCAGAGAAAGTGTTAATGTTACTAAAAGAGCCCAAATTTCTAAAAATATTGCGAAAAACAACAATCTTCTGTTTTAGAGTGAATGTTTGAGGTGTTCATAAGGCATTTATTTCATTTTTAGAAAATTTAATTTTTCACATTTTTCCATGAAAAGTGCCAATACCCCACCCTTTGGGTTCTAGGTGAAAATCTCACTCGTTACAAATCAAACAAAAATGTATCCAAGGTGTGTATTGTTGTTAATTTTCATCATATAAACAAAATGAAACCCAGAATGAATCCTGAAAGACAATGAAAGATCATAAAAGATGCTTCAGCCCAGGAGTTAATGTTACTAAAAGAGCCGAAATTTCTAAAAATATTGCGAAAAACAACAATCATCTGTTTTACAGTGAATGTTTGAGGTGTTTAGAAGGCATTTATTTCATTTTTAGAAAATTTAATTTTTTACATTTTTCCATGAAAAGTGCCAATACCCCCCCTTTGGGTTCTAGGTGAAAATCTCCCTCGAAACAAATCAAACAAAAATGTATCCAAGGTATGTATTGTTGTTCATTTTCATCAAATAAACAAAATAAAACCAAGAATGTATCCTGAAAGACAATAAATGAGCATTAAAGTTGCTTCAGCGCAACTGTTAATGTTACTAAAAGAGCCTAAATTTCTAAAAATATTGCGAAAAACAACAATCTTCTGTTTTAGAGTGAATGTTTGAGGTGTTTAGAAGGCATTTATTTCATTTTTAGAAAATTTAATTTTTCACATTTTTCCATGAAAAGTGCCAATACCCCCCCCTTTGGGTTCTAAGTGAAAATCTCACTCGTTAAAAATCAAACAAAAATGTATCCAAGGTGTGTCTTGTTGTTCATTTTCATCAAATAAACAAAATAAAACCCAGAATGAATCCTGAAAGACAATAAAAGATCATAAAAGATGCTTCAGCCCAGGTGTTAATGTTACTAAAAGAGCCCAAATTTCTAAAAATATTGCGAAAAACAACAATCTTCTGTTTTAGAGTGAATGTTTGAGGTGTTTAGAAGGCATTTCATTCATTTTTAGAAAATTTACTTTTTCACATTTTTCCATGAAAAGTGCCAATACCCCCCCCTTTGGGTTCTAGGTGAAAATCTCACTTGACACAAATCAAACAAAAATGTTTCCATGGTGTGTATTGTTGTTCAATTTCATCAAATAAACAAAATAAAACCCAGAATTAATCCTGAAAGACAATAAAAGATCATAAAAGATGCTTCAGCCCAGGTGTTAATGTTACTAAAAGAGCCCAAATTTCTAAAAATATTGCGAAAAACAACAATCTTTTGTTTTAGAGTGAATGTTTGAGGTGTTTAGAAGGCATTTCATTCATTTTTAGAAAATTTAATTTTTCACATTTTTCCATGAAAAGTGCCAATACCCCCCCCTTTGGGTTCTAGGTGAAAATCTCACTTGACACAAATCAAACAAAAATGTTTCAATGGTGTGTATTGTTGTTCATTTTCATCAAATAAACAAAATAAAACCCAGAATTAATCCTGAAAGACATGAAATGAGCATAAAAGATGCTTCAGCGCAAGTGTTAATTTTACTAAAAGAGCCCAAATTTCTAAAAATATTGCGAAAAACAACAATCTTCTGTTTTAGAGTGACTGTTTGAGGTGTTTAGAAGGCATTTATTTCATTTTTAGAAAATTTAATTTTTTTCCATTTTTCCATGAAAAGTGCCAATACCCCCTTTGGGTTCTAGGTGAAAATCTCACTCGAAACAAATCAAACAAAAATGTTTCCATGGTGTGTATTGTTGTTCATTTTCATCAAATAAACAAAATAAAACCCAGAATTAATCTTGAAGGTCAAGAAATGAGCATAAAAGTTGCTTCAGAGAAAGTGTAAATGTTACTAAAAGAGCCCAAATTTCTAAAAATATTCCGAAAAACAACAATCTTCTGTTTTAGAGTGAATGTTTGAGGTGTTTATAAGGCATTTATTTCATTTTTAGAAAATTTAATTTTTCACATTTTTCCATGAAAAGTGCCAATACCCCCCCCTTTGGGTTCTAGGTGAAAATGTCACTCGTTACAAATCAAACAAAAATGTATCCAAGGTGTGTATTGTTGTTCATTTTCATCAAATAAACAAAATGAAACCCAGAATGAATCCTGAAAGACAATGAAAGATCATAAAAGATGCTTCAGCCCAGGTGTTTATGTTACTAAAAGAGCCAAAATTTCTAAAAATATTGCGAAAAACAACAATCTTCTGTTTTAGAGTGAATGTTTCAGGTGTTTAGAAGGCATTTCATTCATTTTTAGAAAATTTAATTTTTCACATTTTTCCATGAAAAGTGCCAATACCCCCCCCTTTGGGTTCTAGGTGAAAATCACACTCGACACAAATCGAAGAAAAATGTTTCCATGGTGTGTATTGTTGTTCATTTTCATCAAATAAACAAAATAAAACCCAGAATAAATCCTGAAAGACAAGAAATGAGTATAAAAGATGCTTCAGCGCTAGTGTTGATGTTACTAAAAGAGCCCAAATTTCTAAAAATATTGCGAAAAAAACAATCTTCTGTTTTAGAGTGAATGTTTGAGGTGTATACAAGGCATTTATTTCATTTTTAGAAATTTTAATTTTTCACATTTTTCCATGAAAAGTGCCAATACCCCCCCCTTTGGGTTCTAGGTGAAAATCTCACCCGACACAAATCAAACAAAAATGTTTCCATGGTGTGTATTGTTGTTCATTATCATCAAATAAACAAAATAAAACCCAGATTGTATCCTGAAAGACAAGAAATTAGCATAAATTATGCTTCAGCGCAAGTGTTAATGTTACTAAAAGAGCCCAAATTTCTAAAAATATTGCGAAAAACAACAATCTTCTGTTTTAGAGTGAATGTTTGAGGTGTTTAGAAGGCATTTATTTCATTTTTAGAAAATTTAATTTTTCACATTTTTCCATGAAAAGTGCCAATACCCCCCCTTTGGGTTCTAGGTGAAAATCTCACTTGACCCAAATCAAACAAAAATGTTTCCATGGTGTGTATTGTTGTTCATTTTCATCAAATAAACAAAATAAAACCCAGAATTAATCCTGAAAGACAATAAAAGATCATAAAAGATGCTTCAGCCCAGGTGTTAATGTTACTAAAAGATCCCAAATTTCTAAAAATATTGCGAAAAACAACAATCTTCTGTTTTAGAGTGAATGTTTGAGGTGTTTAGAAGGCATTTCATTCATTTTTAGAAAATTTCATTTTTCACATTTTTCCATGAAAAGTGCCAATACCCCCTTTGGGTTCTAGGTGAAAATCTCACTCGATACAAATCAAACAAAAATGTTTCCATGGTGTGTATTGTTGTTCATTTTCATCAAATAAACAAAATAAAACCCAGAATTAATCTTGAAGGTCAAGAAATGAGCATAAAAGTTGCTTCAGAGAAAGTGTTAATGTTACTAAAAGAGCCCAAATTTCTAAAAATATTTCGAAAAAACAACAATCTTCTGTTTTAGAGTGAATGTTTGAGGTGTTTATAAGGCATTTATTTCATTTTTAGAAAATTTAATTTTTCACATTTTTCCATGAAAAGTGCCAATACCCCCCCCTTTGGGTTCTAGGTGAAAATCTCACTCGACACAACTCAAACAAAAATGTTTCCATGGTGTGTATTGTTGTTCATTATCATCAAATAAACAAAATAAAACCCAGAATGTATCCTGAAAGACAATAAATGAGCATTAAAGTTGCCTCAGCGCAAATGTTAATTTTACTAAAAGAGCCAAAATTTCTAAAAATATTGCGAAAAACAACAATCTTCTGTTTTAGAGTGAATGTTTGAGGTGTTTAGAAGGCATTTATTTCATTTTTGGAAAATGTAATTTTTCACATTTTTCCATGAAAAGTGCCAATACCCCCCCTTTGGGTTCTAGGTGAAAATCTCACCCGACACAAATCAAACAAAAATGTTTCCATGGTGTGTATTGTTGTTCATTATCATCAAATAAACAAAATAAAACCCAGATTGTATCCTGAAAGACAAGAAATTAGCATAAATTATGCTTCAGCGAAAGTGTTAATGTTACTAAAAGTGCCCAAATTTCTAAAAATATTGCGAAAAACAACAATCTTCTGTTTTAGAATGAATGTTTGAGGTGTTTAGAAGGCATTTATTTCATTTTTAGAAAATTTAATTTTTCACATTTTTCCATGAAAAGTGCCAATACCCCCCCCTTTGGGTTCTAGGTGAAAATCTCACTCGTTACAAATCAAACAAAAATGTATCCAAAGTGTGTATTGTTGTTCATTTTCATCAAATAAACAAAATAAAACCCAGAATGAATCCTGAAAGACAACAAAGATCATAAAAGATGCTTCAGCCCAGGTGTTAATGTTACTAAAAGAGCCCAAATTTCTAAAAATATTGCGAAAAACATCAATCTTCTGTTTTAGAGTGAATGTTTGAGGTGTTTAGAAGGCATTTCATTCATTTTTAGAAAATTTAATTTTTCACATTTTTCCATGAAAAGTGCCATTACCCCCCCCCTTTGGGTTCTAGGTGAAAATCTCACTTGACACAAATCAAACAAAAATGTTTCCAATGGTGTGTATTGTTGTTCATTTTCATCAAATAAACAAAATAAAACCCAGAATTAATCCTGAAAAACATGAAATGTGCATAAAAGATGCTTCAGCGCAAGTGTTAATTTTACTAAAAGAGCCCAAATTTCTAAAAATATTGCGAAAAACAACAATCTTCTGTTTTAGAGTGAATGTTTGAGGTGTTTAGAAGGCATTTATTTCATTTTTAGAAAATTTAATTTTTCACATTTTTCCATGAAAAGTGCCACCTTTGGGATCTAGGTGAAAATCTTAGTCGACACAAATCAAACAAAAATGTATCCAAGGTGTGTATTGTTGTTCATTTTCATCAAATAAACAAAATAAAACCCAGAATGTATCCTGAAAGACAATAAATGATCATAAAAGATGCTTCAGCCCAGGTGTTAATGTTACTAAAAGAGCCCAAATTTCTAAAAATATTGCGAAAAACAACAATCTTCTGTTTTAGAGTGAATGTTTGAGGTGTTTAGAAGGCATTTATTTCATTTTTAGAAAATTTAATTTTTTACATTTTTCCATGAAGTGTTAATACCCCCCTTTGGGTTCTAGGTGAAAATCTCACTCGACACAAATCAAACAAAAATGTTTTCATGGTGTGTATTGTTGTTTATTTTCATCATATAAACAAAATAAAACCCAGAATTAATCCTGAAAGACAAGAAATTAGCATAAATGATGCTTCAGCGCAAGTGTTAATGTTACTAAAAGAGCCCAAATTTCTAAAAATATTGCGAAAAATAACAATCTTCTGTTTTAGAGTGAATGTTTGAGGTGTTTAGAAGGCATTTCATTCATTTTTAGAAAATTTAATTTTTCACATTTTTCCATGAAAAGTGCCAATACCCCTCCCTTTGGATTCTAGGTGAAAATCTCACTTGACACAAATCAAACAAAAATGTTTCCATGGTGTGTATTGTTGTTCATTTTCATCAAATAAACAAAATAAAACCCTGAATTAATCCTGAAAGACATGAAATGTGCATAAAAGATGCTTCAGCGCAAGTGTTAATTTTACTAAAAGAGCCCAAATTTCTAAAAATATTGCGAAAAACAACAATCTTCTGTTTTAGAGTGAATGTTTGAGGTGTTTAGAAGGCATTTCATTCATTTTTAGAAAATTTCATTTTTCACATTTTTCCATGAAAAGTGCCAATACCCCCTTTGGGTTCTAGGTGAAAATCTCACTCGATACAAATCAAACAAAAATGTTTCCATGGTGTGTATTGTTGTTCATTTTCATCAAATAAACAAAATAAAACCCAGAATTAATCTTGAAGGTCAAGAAATGAGCATAAAAGTTGCTTCAGAGAAAGTGTTAATTTTACTAAAAGAGCCCAAATTTCTAAAAATATTGCGAAAAACAACAATCTTCTGTTTTAGAGTGAATGTTTGAGGTGTTTATAAGGCATTTATTTCATTTTTAGAAAATTTAATTTTTCACATTTTTCCATGAAAAGTGCCAATACCCCCCCCTTTGGGTTCTAGGTGAAAATCTCACTCGACACAAATCAAACAAAAATGTTTCCATGGTGTGTATTGTAGTTCATTTTCTTCAAAAAAACAAAATAAAACCCAGAATAAATCCTGAAAGACAAGAAATGAGCATAAAAGATGCTTCAGCGCTAGTGTTAATGTTACTAAAAGAGCCCAAATTTCTAAAAATATTGCGAAAAACAACAATCTTCTGTTTTAGAGTGAATGTTTGAGGTGTTTAGAAGGCATTTATTTATTTTATTTTTAGAAAATTTAATTTTTTACATTTTTCCATGAAAAGTGTTAATACCCCCCTTTGGGTTCTAGGTGAAAATCTCACTCGACACAAATCAAACAAAAATGTTTCCATGGTGTGTATTGTTGTTCATTTTCATCAAATATACACAATAAAACCCAGAATTAATCTTGAAATACAAGAAATGAGCATAAAAGTTGCTTCAGGTAAAGTGTTAATTTTACTAAAAGAGCCCAAATTTCTAAAAATATTGCGAAAAACAACAATCTTCTGTTTTAGAGTAAATGTTTGAGGTGTTTAGAAGGCATTTATTTCATTTTTAGAAAATTTAATTTTTCACATTTTTCCATGAAAAGTGCCAATACCCCCCCCCTTTGGGTTCTAGGTGAAAATCTCACTTGACCCAA